>NC_139805.1:29842160-30350242 GCF_963457635.1 Microchirus variegatus | reverse complement strand
CTGTTTTCTGGGTGTGAGATTTCAGTCCTGAAATATCGCGGCTGAGGACATCGTCAGAAAAGAGAGATTTCTATCGGCTTATTTACAGCAACTAGGAGGTTTTTGACCATAAAAACAAGTTAATGTATGTAAGTAGACTCCATAACTAACAATATGTGCAACAGGACCACTCTATGTGAGCTTTAAGTACATTTTACACTAAATCTCTTAAAATAAACGTCAAAAGACTTAATAAAATCACAATCTAACATAGTTTAAACATACATAATAATCATGACATTTGAAAGTCTAAGACTGTTCAACACTGGTCTACAATAAACTCATAATTGTGGACAGGGATTGACATTTTACACAATAATGGACCCAACATATCTCTGGTCGCTCTCTTCTGTCTTCTATCTTTTATATTTTCCTTCCTACTAACTCCACATATACTAATATAGAGACAAATCCATTCTGGTTTATTATGTAACTGCCTGTTTACATAAGGAATTGTATTTGTTTTTTTATTTCTGTCTTTGCTCAGGATGAAGCTTCCAAGGTGCTGAGTCCAACTGAGTGCAACGGTGAGACTTAAGCAGACAATTGATTTACCCAATATATGCTCTTACATCATTAATATGGCAGCACTAATGTACATGTCGTGTGTCTTGTGTATTTTAGGTGAGAGCAACGAGTCGTCCAAAGCCTCCAGGGTGAGTCGGTAGTGGACACTCAGTAGAAAATCTATTTAATTAGTCTCCCTTTGATAAGTACTAATGTGACTTTTTTTAATGTAGAAGTTCTGTCCACCAGTGAGGGAGACATGTGTGACTTGTCAAAGACTGTTTACCCCTTGGAGAGACTCATGGCTCAACAGCACGTCTACCACAAAAACTGCTTCAATGCACTTTCTGCAACACAAGGCTCAGGTTTGTCTCTCACTGCCAATGTCGTTTATTTCACTTGGGCTTTGACTGTGGCGTTTGGTTTTTGAACATTCTGTCGTTTTCATTTCAGTTGCACTTTGTTCCTATTTTTTTTGTATCCTGTCAGTTTCCTGTTTTATTTCTTCCTAGTTTCTATTTTGCTGGGTTGGGTTTTACTTCCTGTGTTTGTCCTCTTCTCCCTCCATTGTGAATGTGTTTCACCTGTGTCCAGTTATCCCTGCCTCCATAGTGAGACAGTATCAGAGTGGTACGGTACAGTATGGTACATATTTTTTCGCGTACCCCAACAGGCCCAACAACCCCAAATTCATTGTGTCCCTTTCCTTTGAGCTACCAGATAAAATGGTACAGCAAGGGAGCTGTCATTGCACCGGTACAGTGTCACAGTTACGGTTCACTCTCGGTCGGAATTTACCATTCCAAACCGTACCATATATACCAAACTGAACCATACCATGATGAAAGCACATCATATTAGTCTGTGCTCTCCAGTCTCTGTGTGGATTCGTCTGCTCTGTTCTGTGCAGCTATTTTTCACCTGTAGGCCTGGGTCAAACTTTCTGTATTTTCACCTTCCATGCCAAGGTCAGTGTATGGACCCCGGGGCTTAGGGTAGAAAGTGGAGCGACTGATTTGGGGGGTCTTCCACATTGCTTTTGAAAATTTGAGCTGAACAGGGGGCACTTAAAGTGAGAAATGTTTTTTCCTTGTATTTAACTTAAAGTTGACAGATTAAGTTTAAATAGCAAAGAACAGAACAACATCCCTTGCATTGAATTGATGACCTTCCTTGATAAAAGAGAACATTCATGAATGTCTGCAGATCACCTAACTTGCAACATTGAAGTGTAGTGCAACTGGCGTAAAAAAACCCAAAACATTATACATTATTATACAAACATTTTAATAACAGTGTAATAACTAGTGTAATGAATAGCATCCAACGCTAAATCAGCATTTTAGTAAAAGGACGCAGTGCCAGTTACCTGGTTTGGGAAAACCCCTGAACATAAGCATCACCTATAGTTTATACATGCTGAGTGCACATACTCCCTGTAGCACAACACTTTCTAGTCCAGTAGGTAGCATGCTCAAAACAAAGAAGACGGTAACCATGGAAACTTGGTACCCACACACGAAGAACTCTGCTCTCAAAGAATACAAGGAAATACGGAAGAGGGCGTTGAGAAATCGCTGCCACTGGAACGGAATGCAAGATCAAGTACGCAATGGGAACAACACCAGACTGACAGAGCCTTGATTAGTTTGAAGTGAAGTGCAGGCGTGTATGAGCAGGCAGCTCCTCACACACACTGAACACAGACACACACGAATGACCTGGACCTTTACCTCTCCTGCAGCTTTGGTTTCCTTTTGCCTGTTTATCATTCTTATTTGGCATCATATGATTTTGATGTGTATAACATAATCTTCTCCTGAGGTAAAAATAACATGTTTCTCTCCGTTTCTAGCCTTGGGACCTTTGCTTCTCTGCATGGGAACGTCTACTGCAAGCCCCATTTCAACCAGCTGTTCAAAACCAAGGGCAACTATGACGAGGGCTTCGGCCACCGTCCTCACAAAGAGCAGTGGGAACCTCGAGCAAACGGAGAAGAAGAAGAAGAAGAAGGTGAAGAAGCGGCAAAGCCCAAAGAACCAGAGCAACCACAACAAGTGATGCGTTCAACTGAGGATACCTCAGACACGGATCCCACCCCGAATGTGGAGATGTCCTCACAGCTGAAGGTTACAGACGTGACCGCCTTACTGGAGACACGCGCGCAGACGCACGCCGAGAAACAATCTACAGAGAAGCAAGCTGAGACGCGCAGGCTGAGGATCGCATGGCCTCCTCCTGGTGGCGAGGGCCAAGCTGTGAAGGGACCACTGAGTCCACTTGAAGAGGAAGTGGCTTCAATCCGACCAGGAAGAGCCAAGTGGCCCCCAGACGACGAGGCAGCATCGTCCTTCCAGAGCTCAGAGCGGGTTGAACTGAAGAGTCTGAGGAGGAGCCATTCTCTGAAGGAGCGCAGTCGGCCTTTCACTCTCGTAGCCAAGACCAACCCTGCGCCCAGTCTGGGGCCCAGGGAGCGTCGGCGCCCCCTCAAGTCCCTTCTGGATTGGAGAGCGTCATTTGAGGAAAAAAACCCATCAGATAAAGAAAATAAACCAGAGGAGCAGCAGGAGAAGAAGAAAGAGCATGCGAGGCCTGAAACGGCAAGCAAAGATGCAGCACATGTGAGGAAGAGCATCTCAGAGGACGAGGCCACTCTGCAGCAGGAAGACGGAGACAAACAAGAACACAGAGAAAGCGTTGCAGCAGCAGACAAGATGGCAGCAGAGGACGCCTCTCCCTCCTCTTCTCCACCTTTGCAGCCAAAACAGAACCGCACCTCCCAGGATGTGGGCTTCTGGGAGGAGGAGAAAGAAGGAAGTGACAACGAGGAGCCAAGTGCCGAGGATATAATCAAGAGGAACCGCTACTATGACGAGGAGGACTCTGACTCATAGGAACAAGTCAATGTCTTACTGTCACGCACACTCACCATTGTTAGCCCACAAATGTAGTTATGCCACTTTGCAAAAAACGTGTAATCAGTGTGTGTGAGTGTGTACATTCGTTTTGACGATTGCCTTTAATCAGCAAAATAAAAGCTTTTTTTTAACATTTTAATTATATAGTGTAAAACATCTTTTATATCTGATTATACTGGAAGATGAAATTCTATTAAAGTCAATCAGTGTATTTGTGCATCTCATGTTCTGATAATTATATGTATTATCAGTGCTGGTATCAAAGCATCACTTAACTGCAGAAGTGCTTTCTAATCACAGACACAAGGAGACTGCATCAAGAAAAACAGTCATTATGTGTATTTTGCTCTTGGTAGAACAAAGAATGAGCTCAAATATGCTGCAAACCAAAGAGCGAACATCGGCACCGTGTTTTTAAGATGTTATGTACTGTATGTTTGTAGTTTTTATTTCCCCCCGACTACAAATTGGAATTTGAATAAAAGACAAATGCCACATGAGTTTGTTTTCGATCAGGATCCAAACACACTGTCCATATTCTTCTGTCATGGTTGAAGACCTTCTTACATGCAGTTACTTCTCTCTGCTTAACCTATGTCACTGAACAGTGTTAAGATACAACCCAGCACACAGTATGTGGTTCACTGCTCTGCCCTTTAGCACCTAAACAATAAAAAACAATAAAAACACACACAAAGAACAAGCAGTACTTTCTCATAAAGGCTTTTTTTTTTTAATCTCATCATCTCTTTCTGGTCTTTGTGTTTTTCATGGTTAAATGTGATCTGAATTATATCATAGGTAAAACTGCATATACTCTGTAATGTGCCATGGAATAAATAAATATTTTGAATCATGTTTTCTGTTGGCAGGTTGACAATTTCAATTTGAACACAATGAAATGATTAAAATAAACTTGTTTTGAAGCAAATGTAGTTTTTCACAAAGTTGACATTGTGGTAGACAATGTCAACTTTGTCTCTCCAGTGGAGATTAAGAAAAAATCATATTAATGATTGAATGAAAAAAAAAAAATGCACATAACGATTTTATTTTAAAAGGAAATCAGATTTGATTGAAATCGTTCATTTCGATTTGAGTTGAGTTAAACCACTATTTAATGTTAAATAATGGTTTAACTCACAGTTTCCTCTGGTAGCAGAAATACTGTTCTCAGGTTAAATGCAGGAATCCTGAAGTTGATGTCAATACCTTTTTAAGACTTTTTCAAGACCATCTCAAAATATTTTAAGACCTTTTCGAAACTTCAAGCTGTAATCATTAACACAAATTTAATTTAGAAAACAGCTTTTTAAACAACAAAAAATGTATAACAAATTATGAATAATTAGAATCACTTTATCTCTCGCTACATCTTATTCTAATGTCACTATACCAGTGAGTGAGGAAGAGGAGGATGATGAGAGAGTAAATGATCTTATCTAGGAATAAATCTGCCTCCTGTGAAGTCTGGAGCCGACTCATTTACACCACAGTATTTTAATGTTGGTGATAATGGAGTTACTTTGAGAGCTCATTATTTTCTCAGGAGGTTCTTGTTTAACGGATTTGGACACTATGTATTGTATTCCGATATTATGCAGTGCTTACCGTTAATTTGCAAGTAATTCTATTGTAGTTAAGTGTTCAAATGAACACAATGTTGACAACAAAGATCTCAATAAAGCAAAATGATGAAATAAAACACATTTTCTTAGACTTTCCTGCAGTTAAAAAAAGTAATTAAACTGGTGAAAGTAGAGTCAGAGGTGCAATAAATGTGAATATTCTTTTAATTATATTTGGCATTTTCTCTGATTGCTCTGAGAGTAAAGAGGCAGAATGAAAAGGAGAAAAGACAATAAAACATACAATACATTTATGTGCAACACCAGGAGCTACTCAAAGACCCCAATTATTTTGAACTTGATCAACACCAACCAAATGATGATAAACAGTGTGATCACCAAAAACTGGACAGTGAAAAGTGGGGAAAAAAACTGTTTAGCTACACTGGGACGTTTCAGGGATTCAATTCAACCTTATTCATATGAATAATGGATCTAGTTCTTAGATTTTTAATATTTTCAGTGACCTGCAGTGTACAGACATGTGACATGAACACTTCCCTCACCTCACCAGGAGCATACTAATGGTGCATTATTTAATAAAGTGCAAAATATGAACTGTTTTTGGAAATAAAACACACACATATGGGTAGCCCAGCATAGAAACCAGTTGTAAGTGTGGCCTGTGTGAAAAATGTGGCGTCACAAAACAAAAAGGGGGAAACTCAAAGCTTTAAATGGACTGATCTTAAAATGAAGAAGAAAAATAGCTCAGTTTGCAGAAAAGAATGCCTGAATCTGATGTACAGAAAAAAAGGTGTTGGACAAAGAGAGAACAAAATGAATATGATTTTCAAATACGTGAAAGCAGTAAATCTTGTTTAAGGCTTCATTGTCAACATTCAGACCTTAAATAAAATATCCAGAAATTGATGGTCAAAATGAACTGTTCTTGTCCTGAGAGTGTGATACTGATTATTTTCCCTTTTTGTAAACAACTTACAGTGTCTTTTGTGTTGTTTGTTTTTCAGATCATTAACCAGATTCATATTCAGAGACCATATAAAGCATTACTCATTATGGTTAAAATCATATTTGATTGGGGAATGAAGCTAGTTATTAATGTAAAAAACCTAATTTGAATTGTGATTTTGTTTAAAAAAATAAAAATAAATTGAAAAATGATGGTGTAGAATATATTCATGCAGCAATATCTCCATGTCAAACTCCCTTCATTCAGTGGACCACCGTTTTCTTTGGAAGACTCATTACTGAGCGTGTTTTCTTCACTTCTCACTCTCACCACTGGGTGTCAGTAAAACACCGTCCATAGGCTAAAGCAGTGTGGCTGCAGGCTGAGAGAGAGCGGTGCTACATGTTTGCCGATCATATGGACAAATAGGGTCTATTTGTGAGCTGCCACACTTTCTGATTGTTTCTCTACATTAAATATTATGGTAAGACACTTTTTTGGCATTTTTTAAACGTTACAGAGTGCAGTTTAATACTCAATGATAGTGTTTTACCCTTCAAACTCTTGTTTTACAGTATTAAAAAAATCTCTATCTTTATAAAGTGATTTAAAGGCACGTGTCATTTTAAAGCTGCTGTCAGTGATGTTGTCTTTTGGCTTGTGGTTAGCTAACACTAACCCTCCTCTCTGCATCCCCTCATGAACCTGTTGGTGGGTGTTTATTAACTCGCACGCAGAGAGGACTTTCTCTTCGTCCAGTTCATACGTGTTGTAGGAGACTAGAAAGGCTTCTCCTAGTTTTACTGTCAGACCCCGGAGACTGAGAGAAACCACGTCAGCGACCACACACTCTACGACAGTGGTAGCTGTCAGAGGAGAAAAGAGGCCTGTCACTTTTTCCAAAGATCAAGTTCAGACATGAATGATGTGACACTACGCCGTCAAAGATATTGAGATATTAACCCCCGCCCACCCATCCGCACGCACACACACACATGAAGATATTGTTTGTTACTTCTCTTGCTGTTAGTCATGCGAGGTTGAGCACTTGTTGCCCTGCCCATCTGTGATCCAGTGAGGGGGGGGGGGCAGATTCATAACCTGATCTCATCTTTTATGGCCAAGTGGAAGGGACCTAGGCTTGTAACCGAAAGGTCACAAGTTCAAATCCCACAGGTGCCCCCGAACAAGGGTCCCAACCCTCTTTTCTCTTTTCCTGTGTGCAGAAAGTGCTGCACACTGCTCCTGAGCCCATTTTGTGTGTGTTCACTACTGGTGTATAAAAACAATGCGTTAAATAGAGAGCTCAAATTCATCTGATCACTCTGAATCCTCCTCGTAGGCTAGTGTGAAGATTCTGTAGGAATTGACCCTCAGGTGACACCGGAAGATAAGCCTTCTCTCCGATCCACCTGGGGTCACAAGTGACATTTGTTGGTATAACATACCTGACCAACAAGCACACAAGTGCTTAAAGCACCACTAGAACTAAATCTAATTCCAATGCCTTCCCTGTCGCCTCACTTGAGTGGAGTTCACATATTTGTTTGTTTTCTGGTTTGAAAAGTGAAGCACAGTAAGGCGACTCCGCTGGTTTGCGAAAAAGAACTCAATTTGAAAGGTGTATGTATAATAAGGCCCTACACTCGATTTATAACGTCAGTAAACATTTTCCTGAGGAGTGGAGGGTCTCAATCTCAAGTTTCTGCTCTTCTTCAAAAGAACATGAAATTTGGAGGGAAAAGACAAACCACAGCACATTATTAGTGGACACCACTGTAGGTGATAGGTGGTATGGTCCAATAGTTGCCTGGATGCAGGTGATTTGTGAGAATTCATGGGTTGCAACAAATGATATAGGACTGAAAACATAGAAAAGCCCTCAAAATACCAGAAGACTATGTCCAATTGTATGTGGGTCTATGTGTAGAGCCTGAAATACTTGAGCTTGTGTCCACGATTTTCACAGCAAAACAACATAAAGTCACAGTTGTTTTCCTGGATTTAGTTTGAACTCCACCCAACGGAAGATTAAATGGAGAACTTCAAAAAAGTAACAGCCCTATTAAGGCACTACTAAATGTGTATTTTGACACCATTATTTCACTGACAGGAGCTTTAACAAACATCACTTTTGATAAATCCTAATAAAGTCAAATCTACCAGCATGTTAAATAAACCTTACAGCTTGAGGGAGCCACAGTGAACTTCTACACCGATGCCAATGTCTGAATAACAGCGTAGAGCCTGCAGATATGGAGGTAATATTTATTGTCCGTTCTCCAAAATGTACCTGAGCTCAATAATTCGTCCTTTACTCTGATTTCACCACTTCACCATTTTTAAAGGTCCCATATTATACCCTATTAACCCAAGGATGAAGCACAATGGCAGTTCAATAACTCTGCCAAAGTAGCTTTTTTCAAAACGCTCGGTTTTGTGCCTGATCATTTACATGTGAATGAGACCCAAGTAAACACACATGCACTGCTTCCAGGGGAGTGTCGATCTAACTGTGCCACTTATCACCTATTGTCATGCAGTGTCGTCACAACCCCCGCTCCATATACCCCATAGTAATGTCCGTTTACCCGTTGTTACTGAGTTTCACCGTAATGCATAGAGTGACCACAATTTTGGCTTCTCGCGATCATAAAAAAATCGAAGAAAAACGATCAATGCGCCGCGCGGCGTGTATGTAAATTCCCATGCTAGAAAAAGACCCTGAACGCACCAGTGTAACTGCGGCTCCAACTGGTGTGTGGATCAACAACACGAGGAGAGAACTGGAAACACGTCAGAAAGGCAGCCTTTGGTTGAGAAGAAATGTAGGACAACCTCTACATCTTTCTGCAGTGCTTTCAAACGCGTGCTCCTCATATCACCGATCCACACATGTCACTCGCTAACTGCAGGCACGTAACTGGTGCGTTCAAGGTGTCCCTCCAGCATACGAATTTACATACGCGATCAACAACAAAGGGCTTGTGAAGCTTGTGAACATTTTTTTCATAAATAAAATATGTCCACTGGACACAAAAATCTTCTGAGGCTGGAAGTTTGTATAAAACACTGTGCTCCGCTGTGCTCTTCCTACATCGCCTGCAGTCTCGATTTCACAGGGACAAGGGGGGGCTACAAGCTGTGAAGTACTCTGCCTGGCGGGGTGCCAACATTCACGGTGAAATGTACGCACTGTCGTCACTTGGTCGGGAGGTGTAAACATTGCATGTTTTATCGCCTATACTTACACAAAGTGGAACCACTAAAACATGACTGAGTCTTGTTTTTTCACATTTTGGGGACTGGTATTGCCCCGAGTCCCAAATATCAGTACTAAAAGATCAAAAAGTTGATTTTTCACAATAGGGGACCTTTAATTTCCTCCACTCTGCTCAACCACTGAGAGGGTGCAGGTCCACTTTGACCTTCTCCCCAGCGCTCATCATGCCAATAGTGGGGTAGAATCCTCCAACCGGTAAGGGCACTTCTCTCCGCCCCACCACCTTCCCATTTCGTGTGAAGAAAACCTTTTCAAACCCAAGACGACAGCACAGAGATTATTTAACTGTTTGCCACCAAACTTAAAGAGTTTGATATTCATAGACTCTGAGAGCAACTCACCGTGACCTTCCTCCCCTCTAAATCCTCACCCTCTTCCTCATCTTCGTCATCATTGTTTGCATACAAGGCATTCTGAACCTCGCAGGGCTTCGGAAGGAAGTCGAGGTCCCAGTCATCAACGTCATCTGAAAGAATCCACACACAAGTTAAGAAGACAAGACACTTGGAGGCTGCGCCATAAAAGAGAGAGACAACATGAAAGATGTTCACCTCCAGCATCAGGGTTGAAGTCGCGTGGAAACATGATACCGCAGCCCATAATGTCCCCTTCAAAGCAGCGTGGCCCAAATGCATCCCCAACACCGCTGCCCTGGAACAGCTTTCCATCATCTATAAAGAACAACAGAGGAAATCCCATTACTGCTTTATGGCTGTGTTCAGATTACAAGGCTGAAGAGACCCATACCCGATTTTTCGGCCGATGTGATTCAGATCAAATTTTATCTGGCCTGTGAGGACACGGAAATACAATGACCTATTCCAACTTTCAAATCAGATCTACGTCACTTTAGTATGTGCTTCTAGATCAGATATACTGTATATCTGATAGGTTGCCACGCATTAGGCAAATTGGACGCTCTAAATTGATTGTAGGTGTGAGAGTGAACAGTTGTTTGTCTCTATGTGAGGCCCTGTGATGGACTGTGGACCTGTCCAGGGTGTACTCCGCCTTTAGCCCTATGTCAGCTGGGATTGGCACCAGCGCCCCTCAAGCTTTATCCTCATGTGGAGGATAAAGTGTGATAAGATGAGAGAGTGAGGTTGCCATGCAACATCGATGAGAACATTATCAGAATCCATGCAGAGTGTTGACATTATCAACCTGCATCAGCAAAAATCAAACAACTAGGAAGGAAAGTGTCAAAGTTGCGATAGCTTCTGTTTCTGAATTCCCTTTATGAGGGATCAATAAAGGTGCTTCTTATTCTGCAGCGTGAACACCAAGTGGTATTTGTGAGACCATTTCTGTTGATATGCAAAAACATATTTTAGAGGGCACAAAACACTTTGTAGTTAAGAATGTGAATCATCAAATCTGATCTGTAATGAACCAGATTTGAATGGATTTGAGTGTGGCTGGTAATCTCAATTTAGCCTGTGTCTCATACAGGACAGCCTGCAATACAATTAAGAAACAAATCCACTGATAGCAACATGTAGAATCACTTTTCTTCACATACTAGAATATTATCATTGTTATGGTAATAAATAATTATCTATTTAATTGTTAGGTGCAACTACCAATGTGATAACTAGTAAAACAATAGCACATTAAAATACAAATGAATGAAAAGGAAGACAAAAGAATATGTTCCATGATGACAGTGACACTGGAACATAAATATTTGCAGACAAAAACACACACCCACCGACTCCAAACCAATGCCAAACTGAACCACAACAAAAAGGAAACACCTCTTGTGTTAGGGATACTTAGTGTTTCTAACATTTGAGATTATGATTATTTGGGAATTAGAGTTTCTTTGATTTAACGTGACAAATGATGCTTTAAAGAGTTCCAAATTTCTACAATAGCATCCATGCCATCTCACACACAGACTCAAACAAGGCGAAATTGTAAATTTTACCCTGGCCAAAAAGGACATACTACTTATTGTTTAAATTTAGCTCACATTTTATATGGATCAGTTAGATTTTCAGACTCCTTAACGTTATACATATTAATATTAGAAAAACAAATGTCCTGTGAACAGGAGACACACATATTGGACTTTAGTGCATCTTCGATTTGAAATTAATATTTATGAATTCTATTTTATTCTTAAATGAAGTTTATTGAATCAGGACAGTGCACATTAATCAACATATCAGCACGGAGCATCACTGTAAATATGCCGGAATTAGCATAATGGCTGTGTTCCATTAGTGGTCCTACGGCATGTACCATAAAACAAACAATGACACAGGACGTCACGCAAAAATAATTCATAGACAGTATTTAACATGTGGAGACAAAGCCAAAAGACCCTGGTAAAGGGCCATCAATCAATCAATCAATCAATCTTTATTTATATAGCCCACAGTTTACAAAACATAGTTTGTCTCACGGGACTTCACAGGGTTGGTAACATCCTCTGTCCTTAGACCTTCGACCAGGGTAAGGAAAAACTACCAGGGAAAAAAAAACCCTTGTAAAAGGGAAAAAGGGTAGAAACCAGGGAGAACCACAGGTGAGGGATCCACTCCCTGGACGGATAGACGTGCAGTAGATGTTACCCAAAACATACAATACACCATCAGAGGAGAGGAGATGACACCATCATTAATAGAGAATCTTAGTGGGTCAAATGATATGGAAGCTATTGGAAAAAAAAGACACCTTTCACACCTCAGCCTCAACATTATTAGCCAGTACTCACCCGCGTGATAAGCTATTGACCCTCTGCTCCAACCTGGATGTCTGTTCTTTGGGTAGTCCTGTGAATCGAGACAGAGAGAGAGAGAGTGGAATGTTTAGATGCACGAGTACATCATACTGATTGTCCAGTTCACAATGAGATGGCGATCAGCCAAATCACCTCTTAACTGCAGATACCTTCACTGAAAGGAGGCATTCTTGAAATGGATTTTAGACAATAAAGCAGTTCTAATTCTACGAGTTTTAATGTGATGGAGGCCACAGCAACAGGTTGGAAACTGACGCCTGTTGAGGGGGAAGCATGACAAAATAAGACGGTAAGGAACAGAGAGATATGCACCTTTGTTTTGGTTTGTGTATAGGTTATGAGGTTATACTTCCCATCACCAGACTGATGTGTCTTGCAGGAGATGACGGGGGTTGGAACAAAACCTCAGTAATGACCGGTTAATGGATTTATAATGCTCATTCAAAACCACAGACATGCTGAGGAAAACAATTCCAGGAAAACAACAGTGAAATGACAGACGTCTGTTCTCCACACAGGTCTAACCTGAGGGTGCAACATGCCCACACACAGTAACTGATAGGAGGAGTCAATGGGGGCAGAGTGAAGTTCAGGATGAAAGCAAAACTGAACTGCCCACGTCACAGTCAGTGGTCACAGCTGGCAAAACAGCAGCATGATTAGACTGACACTCGATCATTTCACTTCCAGTAATACAGTGATCACCCAACAGCGATCACCAGCAGAAAACAACAACATCGGAACCACACTTCATTTCCGATCCGTCACTTAAATGACACGATGACTGTGGCCTCAGCAATTACAACCCTGCTGTATTTATATTAAATAGGATGTACATGAGTTCATGATGATTTCATTTGAGGCCAAAGGCAGTTGATTGTGTCTCTGATGTATGAACATCCAACAAGCCTTTCAGGCAAACTTTATCTCCATAATATGGATCATTACTTGCTGTCATTCTGATTAGATGCTACCTAACTGAGCCAAATTAAGTTGAACATCAAACTTAATTTGGTTAGCCTGAGAACTGAGCCTTGCATGAACTTGTGCAGTTAACATGATAGATTAGCATATATCTGGAACCTGCTTTATGGAAAATCAGACGTTGGGTAAAATGAAACAATATTTTTTCTGTTGTTAGCTTTTCCTCTTTTGGTCATCCATCACTCAGACTGGAAACAGTGAGTGCAATGGTGTGTAGGAGGAAGGGGGCTGACAAGGTGCGACAGTGGGGGAAAGACAAGTTTTCTTTACCGGCCGATAACTGCAGAGTATTTACTCTAAGTAACATGGCCTCTCAATGACAATGCCATGTGATCACGACTAAAACGAGGAGGCCCTCACCCTGCGTGCCAGACCCAGGGCGATGTAACACTTCTCTCCAGCATCTGTGATTTCCAGCTCATAGTAGTGGAAACGTGTGTTGAGAGGCCGACGGGCCTGAGCCAAGCCCACGTCCACGATGCTCTTCCCTTTGCCCACGTACTCCAGCAGCTGAGGAAAAGACACACACTCGCACCCGTTATGAGTGTATAAATATTTAAATCAGTGTTAAGCTTGTCAAATGTAATCATTAAAAAAAAGAATGAAAGAGAAAAGAAGAAGAAAAAGGATCAGTGATGAACAGAACATCATTATTTCCTAGTGTAAAACAGTGTGTAAAATCCTGATTTAACGCTTAATCAGCTTATTATAATTAAAGCTGCACTAATCAATATTTTTGACATTGATGACATTAAGGCTGGGTTCACACTGGATGGATGAGCAGTGTGTCGCAGCACAAAATGTCTCACTTTTCATGTTAAGGAGAGAGAGTGTCAACAGATGCATGTCTCAAGTGCAAGTGAATCCAGTCTTCTTCTTCTTTAAAAAAACAAACCATTATTGTGAAATATGTGCGTGACTGATGGATGGACAACTTCTTACTAAGGAAGTCCTCAAATTTTAGTTCTTTACAGTAATCCAAAGCAGCTCCTATCAGCTCTGCGGTCTTCATGCACTGCACCCATATCCAGCCTAAGACTCACTTGTCACTTTAGAAAATAAACTTGTTTTTTGCAAATATCTAATCAGCCGATCAAATGGCAGGAAACACATGATTGTAGCCATGTTGACATGTTCAAGATAACCTGTTTAAAGTTCAAATCGAGCATCAGAATGGAGAAGAAAGGTGATTTAAGTGACTTTGAACATGGCTGAGCATGGATATTGGTGCCATTTTCACACACAACTATCTCTATGATTTACTGAGAATAGTAAAGAGAACATATCCAGTGAGCTGCAGTTGTTGGGCTTTAATGCAAGAGGTCAAAGAGTTTGAGATTTTAGAGGCAAAAAAAATTACCAACTCTGGTATGACCAGTTGTTCATACCAGTGATTAATTTAAGATAAATATATACAAAAAAAGTCACACAACAATTACACCTTCAGCTTCCATTATGACAGATATTTGCTGTGGCATTATTTTTGTGTCACAACATTTACCTCAACCTTTTTTACAAAGATCTTGTTACTTGTGAAGCGTGGATGGGTGAGGTGGATCGCTGTTTTAAGTTTTCCTCGGCACAGTCAAAAGATTCTTAATGGTTAAGGTCTGAACTCTGTTGTGAAAATGATGAATCATGTTCCCAGAATCACTCACTCACTTCCTCTCATTTCGCCAGATGAATCCTGACTTTGTCATCTTGGTATATAAAACCTGGTCATTCAGTATATTTAGGTAGTCCACTGATCTCACTTTTTGGGCACAACGTTGCCGAACCGAAAACAAGCTTCAGTAGGTACCAAATAAATATTATAATATGGCCTTTTTTTAACTGGGTAATTTAATAGGACATTACAGAGTAAGTTTTCTGAATTTATGAGTATTCACTACTGTGCTACTGTTTTAGCATTTAACGAGAACCCTTTATTATCTCTTCGTTGTAGCTACAGTGGCTGAAATTTAGGAACATTACACAGTCTCACTACAAGAAGCTTTGCTGGCCCATATAGCAAGAAACCCAAGGTCCTGCCCCATTTCAAGGAGGCTTCAATTAAACTTTCTGTAATACAGACAGATTAATTCCATTCTATTGCATTTTAGCAGGTGGTTAGACTTACTGTATTTAGGCGTGTTAGGTGCACTAATCATGAGTCAACAACATAACACCTCTTAAAAACAGAGTGCATTTCAATGCTAGTGAGAGCATGTCAGGTCTTTGCACTGACATGGCTGCTCCGTCCCCAAGTCGAGACCAGAATCCAACAAGATGAGAGGGCATGTTTTATTCACACGTTACCCTGTTACAGTTGTTAGGTAATAAGATGGAAAAATTGCTCGCGAGCAACATCATGTAGTTTTTCTTTCTAGAAAAATAGGAAAAGGTCTGGCTTCATCATCAATCCTGCACCACGCTGTCTGGGAACCAAATGCAACAACATCACAGTTTATGACATACAGCAAAGGGAAAGATCAATGCCAAAACTGAATCCTCTGCAGAGTTACTACCACAAAGTGACACGATCATAACTTCACCATCTGAACATGAATACATTAAACAACAAACCACGAGGATTTTTCGTTTTTAATGAGTGCCCAAGCTGCCAATTTCCCCCAGTTGATTACATTTTCTGAAATGACTGGAGGTTCTCAGAGTAGACCAATGGTATTTGTGCGTGATTGATTACCGCATTAAACCCAACCACTGTCACTTCAACATGTAAGATACACATACATCCGCATAATTCTGATGTAATATTTAAAACTGTACGGAGTAAAATGTTTTTACATTCAAACCATTGTCAAATGAGTTCACACTAAGGCTAACGATTTTGAATATCTAATTGCGATCATATTGACAAGAATAGCGATTGAGATATTATTCGCGATAACCGAGGGAATGTCTTTTTTTTAAAACTCATTTCAATCGAAAAACATATTTAAAAGAATTATTGTCAATCAAGGATGAAGGCTTTAACAAATATTGCTGCCAACAAATATCGGCCTACTGCAATAGGCTACGTGCACAATGGAACTTCCGCCTAGCAACCGTGGCTGCTGGTTACGCTGAGCTGCTTCCGGTAGGTCGTGTTGTCGTCTTGATTTCCCAGAGATGCTGGTGAAGAGCTAAGTAGTAAGAGTCAATTTTATTTGTAAAAATGAGTGGATTTCGGATACAAGAGAGACGGTTATCATATCAAAAGTCAGAATGTCAGCCCTATATTGTTGTGTACCACTTTGTACAAATTTGTTTCAGTTCAATAGTACGATAAATTTTCATAGGTTTCCGGTGGATGTGTGAGCCGAGACCCAGACAGCAAACAGCAAATGCGGCGCTCAGTCTTGTGACTTGTGCTTATTAATTACTTATATAGCGGTAAGACTTTTAAGAAAGAAGAAAATTTAACATTCTGACATTCTGACTTTTTGATACTCACTTGTATCCGAAATCCGCTCATTTTTACTAAAAAAATTGACTCTACTACTTAGCAGGAAGCAGCCGAGCGTACCAGCAGCCACGGTTGCTAGGCGGAAGTTCTATTGTGCACGTAGCCTATTTTCAAATCGCGATTCAGTGTGATTGCAATTTTGATATCAGTTCAGCCCTAATCCTTATTCTTCAGCCCTAGTTCACGTGATGCTGATTAAGTGTTTCAATCAGTGACAATTCCTATTGCACACAGGAAGTAATTTATTTTATGTTATGAGGCAACAGCAACACGACACAAGTAAAGCAAAATGGCTACAAACAAGTTGCAGTATGTAAATACAAATAAGCACTCCAAAAAATGGTCGTTCAACAGTTGCAACATACAAGTACATCGTTTACGTACACTCAAGTAACATCAATAACAACAATATACACCAAAAGTTACACTGTAGCCTTAATTCCCCCATTAGGCAGATTTATTTCTGCTCTGGCTGACTTGAATTGCATGAAAGCAGACAGTGAATCGTGCCAGTTCTTGTTAATTAACTTGAAACGTATATTACCTAAAAATAAGAGTGATTATCACACCTGCATGACCTATTTAACCTTTCAGATTTGGTTTTTAACCAATGAAAAATAAACCGCAAATAAAGTCAGTATGTGCAATAGCAAAGGACATTCACACGTGTTACGTGTTGAGGTGCAGTGTGTTCAGACTGTGGTCTGTGGTTCCTGCCTTCACACAGGTACAGAGCCAGATTTGTACAAATAAAGGATAACTAAATGTGCATGTGGCATGCGGATAAAGATCTGCTCCAGCCTGAGGGCTGCTCAGCAGTGATCTCCTCCCATTCCTTTTTTCAGTTCAGCTTTTCATGTGCATCAGCTATGAGTCACACACACAAACACTGAGCACTGCTGTCACATGGAGGTTGTAAGAGCCCCAACGAGATGCAGAGGTGGAGCTGATCAATGACCACCTCAGAGAGATATCTACCTCTATCTTTAATTAGCTGCTTAACAACAGCTAAAATTTACAGTGTGATCATCTGTATCAGCTTTCGAGACCTGCTTTACCAGCAGGACAGCACACAGCTTTGTTTTGAATTTGACACAGATCGACTAAATCGAATAACAACATCCATTAAACAACTGAGGAGTTTGACGTCCTACCCAAAGTGTCATAGATATGAGTAATCCAGATGGTCTGCTTTTCAAAAAAAAAAAATCAGACCAGAAAGATATCAATGCAGCAGAAGTAGAGATTGATTATTTTTTATTACACACACTCTTCTTTCTTAGCAAAAAAAAAGCTACCATCTTTACCCACAATGTAACTATTAACCACCAGCAGCAGTTTGATATGAGTGATGGAGGGACACAAGGAGTCAGGGAGCAGCCAACCTCAATTAAACCTCTCTGAAGTATTCTGGTTCAATAATCTGGCATGTGCAATTTTTCATTTCCTCCTAATGATGCCAGTCATTACACAGCATGAACTTTTATGAGGGAGACAACCTTTTAAATTTTATGTTTCCCTTATTTGCAGTTAAAAAGTAATAGGACTTACCATCCCAGTCACCTTGACATCATGGAGACGGCTCCAGTCCTCTTCATGACTGTCCACAATCATCTGTCCATCGTCCTCCTCCATCCCCCATTCAGCATTCAGATCCAGCAGAACTTCCTCCCCCAAAGAGTGCATTCCCACAGCGGGGTAGAGCGCTTCCGGAGAACCTGGGATTTCTACACTGCCCAACTGAGCACACGTTCAAAAGTTCAAACACAACTGTTATGTAAACTATATAAATGCATATATTATATGCAACATTGAGCTATGTAAAGCAAGGATACTGGACAACTTACTTCTTTACCATTCTTGGTAAAAAACACAGACAGTTGTCCATCGTCAGATTCAAGGGATATTCCACAGCCGATTCTGTCACCTCTGCAACACTTTTGACCAAACTGCTGTCCCACAGTGTTTCCATTATACAGTCTGAAATAAGATATGTTCAAGAGGCTGAAAGGCTGATCATGATCATTGTCAGATTCAGCAGGAAAACTTCAAAGGACACTGATAAAAGTATTAGATGGTGCATAATCAGCCTCTACTGATAACAGGCATGTCCAAAGTTCAGCCAAAAGCCAATCATGATTCAGTATTCACGTAACAATGTATTATTCATGGCCAGTAAATGACTGGGACAGAAAATCGGCCCTGGCATTTTGACATTTTTCTACACATTATTATGCACACACATTTTAAACACCACTATAACAAACATGCACTGTCTCATTAGCGCTCTGAAACCAGAGTTCAGAGTTCGCATTCTGACAGTGACAGCAAAATAATTTTTTCCTTTGAAGTGCATTGAAGTACTTTGACTTGCAGACAAAGAACTGCATGTGATTAGGAGCTGTGAACTGAGGAGGGCAGCATTGCACCTCTGAATGTAAAGCCTGCTGGAAATTCTTAGAAGAAGAAAAGAAAATACTTTTATGTTTGTAAAACCTGGGGTTTGCACAGCATCATATTTTGACCTTGACTTTTGTGTAATTTAATTCTTAGTCAGATTTATCACACTGATAAATTCCAGATTTCTAAATAAAATTCTCTATTATTAAAGCGGCCTGGTGACCTAAGGGGTTTAAGGTTTGATGTAATTTCCTGTCAACCCTCCACTGTCTAAGTTCTAATGAAGGCATAAAAAATAATGACCCTGAACTTCATTAAACTTAAAACCTACAGTGCTTGTGTGATATTATTTTCCAGGACTGTGTGACCTTTTCAAGGGGAAGTTATACAGTGTTGTAATGGATTTGCATCAAAACACAGCAGAGTAAAGTGGGTCATTCTGGCACAAAACTAGACGGTTACCGAAACATCTGACTGAGTATTATATTCTGACGGAGAGAAAATGTTTTTTTTATAAAAGTAGTTCATGGTCTCTGAGAACTAAACATTAAATACTGTATAATTGTATTTAATGTATTTGACTGAGCTCTTCATATAGACAAAACTCCTCTGCTCTCAGTTCCTCAATCTATAGAGTCTATCAAAACCACTTATATAGGTGGATGAGCACAAGTGTTCTGTGGGGGTTGTGTGTGAAACAGGATATAGATAAAATGTGCATGTCATGTATTATAAGAACACACTCAGGCAGCATGTGTTCAGAAATTCATCAGCAGTGACACATACTTTCCATCATCAGCATGAAAAGCCACAGAATGTGGAAGCCAGCCCGGCTGATGGTCCAGTTTGTAGAGCTGAGGCACCAAACCAACAGCAATCGTCCCCCTCACCCCCGTATCAATGACGGTCACCTGCACACAACAGGCACATTTATGGTCAACAAGCAGTAAAGGTTAAAATCCCCTCCCTTTTGAATGATCTCTTTGGGTTTTGAAAGTGCTTCTACCATGAAAACCTTCTTTCAATGTAGAACATTTATGTCACCAAATTGAACTGGGGATGTCCCCTTATTGCAATAGCAGACATGAGCATCAAAACATAGACTCGTCAAAAAAAATTTACAAGAAAATTTACATCTACAGCTTCTGCCTATTGGTTATTTAGACAATATAAGTTAAAAGACACCCAAAAGGAACAAGTCATGAAGCAATTATCATCACTACATTATCTGAAGGTGGCTGTGTAGTAAAGACATGGGTAGGAAAGTGCGTTCAGGGTGAAGACCTGACCTAATTATGTAATTTATTTTCTTGTGGTGGATGTTGTCAGAAAAAGGTGAGTCAGTCAGGTTAGTGTATATTATCACCAAGTTACGTTCACAAATAAACAGGCTTCAAGGAAGAAACATATATACAGCCTCTATAAGTTAATAATGACGTCTGACATGTAGCATTAAAAAGAGGTGAGGCCCATGGGACTAATATTGGTTTTATATGTTTTTAAGTACTGGAAAAAAATACAGTGTTTATGGCAGCAGCGGTGCACATGCTGGTGGATCACTGTAGTCAGAGAGATTTATATTTTGTGACCATGGCCATGAGATAACTCAGTCTGGAGCAAAATGGTGGACTGTAATGTACCCCCTTGTTATGAGTTTTACAGATTTGATGGCAGGAAAATCAGGCTCCACCCTTAATTTTAATATGCCATTACAGTGTATTTTGCTTTTGGGTTGCCACAGCTCCTTTATTCACTTCACGGAGTTTCCAAACCAACCTGGAACTACACAGTATCACTTTTGTACAACACCACATGATGGTTTAAAGTAAAAACCCCCGAAGCAACGAGCTGGCCTGCACCACTGTTATCATAACTGAATACTGAACTTATGACATCATCCCCGGGGAGCCGTAGATGGACACGCTGCAACTGGAGCACTGCTGGCAAATCCAGGGCAAGGAGGAGGAAATTTTCAAGTTCTTTCCCATGACCTCAACCTTGGTCTCTTGAGAAGAAATCCCCCCCCCAATCAGTGCATAACCTGTAAAATATACCGTCACATCCACAAGCAGGATCCACTTCAGTGTCACGTATTAGCTCATATGTCCATTTTGCGTAAATTGCTTCCTCCCTACCCCCTTCATGACTCCCACAAAAATTAGTCATGAGGATGAAGCACACATCAGTATAAAGATTGAGAGTGTTAGTTACCGTTTGACTGCAGGTCAGACCAAAGCATGATTGTGTGCGTTATACAAGTTTGAACACGACTTCTTCTAAGCAACAGTTACTGTGCTGAGATGCTTGTGCACTTCAGAGTCTACATCACCGAGAGCGAGAGGATAAACAAACCGGCACATTTGTAATGAGCGATGACTTCCTCTGTGAAATCAATCTGTCAGGGGCAGGATGAGAAAACAAAAAAAAAAAGTCTGCAGACACACAGATTAAAAAACACCAGTGTGACTCAACCAGTGTCTGTCTGTGTGTGTGTGTGCTGCAGCTGTTAAAGTCCAGTGCGTAAGCAGGATGCATTGGCAGAAAATGTGTATACTAACAATTAGTATGTTTGTATACATTTAATTTTGTAGTGAGTACTTTAAGCAGGAACCTTGCTTTGTGGAGGTTGCCATCTTACACTACCATGTTTCTAGCCAGAACGGACAAACCAGCCAGACTGTTCATATTGTGTTTTGAAGCTATAACCCAAACAAATAATATAATATATAATAATAGCTCTGTCCATATTAACCCAATACATAAACCAACATGTAGAAAACGACAGAAAGAGTAGAGCATTTTCACCCTTCCTATTAGGGCTGGGCGGTATGACCAAAAATATATATCACGGTATTTTTCAAAATTCGAACGGTTTCACTGTATTTTTTTTTTTTTCATGCATAATCAGGTGTTCACAGCATTTTCTACTCATTCTAACAGAATTACTGCAGTATATTAACTTAGGATGGTCTTTTTTACTGACATAAATACTGTAGAATAACTCCACAATAGTACAGGTTTGCATGGCTCATGATTCTAATGAAGTGAGGAATCAGAATGCAAAGACAATTGCAGTCAAAATACACAACTTTGACTGTGCAAATCAACATCTTTTATAAAAAATCCCTGTGTTACCTGCTGATGTGAAGGGTACTGACTTAACTTCATGCATTCTTATATTCTGATATTCCAAGACATTGACATGCTTACTAGGGCAGTCAAAATTGCTCAAAAATAAGAGAAAAAGTTTTCATAACAATTTTGGTTGATTGTTCACATTTTGTTCCATTTCTGTTTGGATATGGCCTTAATGGTCTCAATCATTAGATTCAGCTAGGGATGCACCGATTGATCTGCTGGTGACTGGAACTGGCCGATTTTCACGATGGGCCATGACCGGCCGGTCAGACAGAGATATGCCGATTTTATGCCAGTCAAATGCACTTGTGCACCGCATGATCAACAGCGCGCAGCAACAGCAGCACACGTTGTAACGCAAGTGTTTTTGAGCATGTAATGCCGGCCTTTGGCCGTTGCCACATGACTTTAGCCTGCCACACATGTTTGGAGATTGAACATCCACAGCTTGTCTGTTTGTGTGTGTGCGTGTGTGTCTGTGACTTTGTGTGTGTGTATACGCTGCTCTGCACTCACAGTGCGTGTGTGTGTGTGTCTGACTAATGCAAAAACCGGCATAACGTGCTAAAATGTAGGTGCTGATTGGCCAAAGATGAGACGTGTGTATCCGCACTCGATTGCTCTTCCTTTACTAGTACCCGGATGTCTGTCACAGTAAATTGAAATTTAATTTTAAAAACTGAATTTGAATTGTGAGAACTGAATTTGAAAATATATAGAATTTTTCAAATTAAATTATTCAAATTAAACAATACAAATTAAATTTATGTGATTAAAATTCAGCTTTTTAATGCAATTATTCAAGTTTAGCTATTTAAATTCAAATATAAATGACGAAAATTCAGTTTCTGGTGGCACTTATTTCAGCCCATAGCACTGCACTTTTAAAACGTGTGCACCTTAAGTTAGTCTTGAGGAATTTATCTGTATCTGCTCAATTTATTTTAACAGACATTACGTGACTGAAACGTTGGTTGTATTTCTATGTTAACCCCTAATCCATTTCTAACCCTAACCCCATTTTATATTAAAGAAAATATAGAAAATAAATCTCTGTGTGTGCTTTAAAGTGGTTTGAAAAAATGAAATCAGAATCGGTCAAAATCGGTATCGTCAGGTCAAACTCCATGAATAACCGGAAATCAGAATTGGCCCAAAAAAACAGCAATTGATGCATCCCCAGTTTCAGCTCTTCTCCAATAGCACATGTTGTCAGTTTTGTAAATAATGTTTACATTTAAAGGAAAACAACAGATAAAGAATGGCTCGTATCATGGACACTGTGATTAACAGTTAGTATCCTCCAACTTATATACAGTTTATGTGACTGACAGAAATACTTTTGCAAGCTTCTGGCTGAAGCAATTCCAAAGAAGGGTCAGAAACCAGGCCCAGTTTTGTCAACAGTTAAGTCTGTGCATTGATTGTGTGTAAGTAGGAACCAACATTAACATCTTCTTCACAACTATTCTCATGTTCACGAAACACAGTTAAAACACAGGTAGATCAAATAGCAGGAGCGAATAAAAACGTTACAGCGCACACATTGAAAGGCACCAGAGGGTAAGCATGATTATGTAAACAAAATAAACGTGTCGGCTGGACAGCGGAGAATCCACAGATTCCAGCGGTACCATTTTTATCATTCTACGACCAAGATTCACGGATCCAGCCCCAAAATAAGAGCAATACAACAACTGACTTTCAAGAAATACTAGCAGAAATGAACACCTTTGTTGTTTATCAAAACAAGTTATTTCCAAAACAAAACCACTTCTAACCACTTCGTCGTTACATGACCTCCATGTGTTTTTAAGCTCCTACTGCATATTTTAAAGGTGATATTTGCTTTAAAGTGCAATATTTTTAAGGGGAGAGAAAAAAAATAATCCTTAATTTATGATGTGTTCCATGTACATTTACTCACAGTGGCATCTACAGTGAAACTTACACCTGTGGTGGAATCTCACAAGTGTTATCTTTATTTTGATACCAAGATAATCCACATAAAGCATGTAACTGCAGAGCTTTACTCTATTTAGTTTGGGCATGTCATTTTCGAGCAGGGACTCCAAAAAGAGGGCCAGGGAAGAAGAGGTTAATCAAAAAGCTACATGCTCGCATTTTTAATTGTTTCATATTTCCAGTCTGAACAGGGAAAACCCCTAATGTTTGCATGTAGCATGGCTGTACTGCTTCACTCATCTTGATTACTTTCATTGTTGGTACATCCAGCATGTTAGAAGAAGCTAGAGTTACGTATGAGGAGGGACTGAAGCTCAGATACAGTGTGGGCCAAGCAAATGATACAGAGTCAAACAGTTAAGCCAGGAAACTTTCATGAAAACCAAATCATCAATTAATTACTATAGCCGTGACCCTTTGTTAATTTTTTTTCCGATTGCCACTTAAAATAATCAACACTTACTTCAAAGTAGCGATTTCTTCTTGATAATGGCCTGGCCGCCACATAACAGCCAACTTCATCTGAATTCCCATGATACCTACAAATAAGATCCAAAAAGAAACACAAGAATACAACAATCATAACAACTTCTGCCAGATGCAAACAAAAGAAGGGCTCTGGTGTCAAGTATAAAAAATGAGGAAATTATCCACAGGACTAATGACTTGGCATTGCTACTACATGTTACCTGAGAATGTCGCCGTCTCTGAGCATCCTCTTGAGGCGCTCCTTGTATCGCACAGCTCGCACCTCACGAATTTCTCGGATGCGCCTCCTCCAGTTCAGAAAGCGATAATGAAGGTTTATGTCTTCCATATCTGAAAATCATTACAAACTGGGAAGAACAGGGAAACACAAGTGTGTTACTGTTTGAGAATATTGCCTTTAAAAATAAGACAACTAAAATTAATCATATATCCCGTTCTTATTTTTGTACATCATTTTGTACCTGATGACTCTAATGATTGTCCAGGCAAACGTGATTTGACGCAAAAGAAAATCCATTAGTTAAACTGTATTGCACAAGATGCAGTCTAATAAATCTGTTTTCTTTCTTCAGTGATGCCTCCATTGTTGATGCACACAGCGAGCACAGCAACCGTGATAAACAACTCGAGAACAATTAAATGTTAGTGCGGTCATAAAAGCCATAAGCAGAGGGAGAGCAAACATCTCTGACCTCAACATGATTACCACTGTTGGGTTTGATCCCTTAGGCCAAACTCTTCTCCTTTTGTGTGTTTGTATTTTTCCATTTACACTAAATCCCACATTCCACAGACAAGCAAAGGCCTGGACAGTGACTGAACACTGCCCAAAGGCGTGAACGCAAATCCCATATTTGTGGTAGCCCTATGATGGTCAGGTGCCTCCCATGGGTTCCTTCCAAGGTTCAAGACTCAAGAAGACTTAATTGTCACGGTACTGCAGTGCACACGCAACAAAAACAGGTAAGCAAGTTTTCAAACAATAGACAAACAAAACACAGACAAGGCAGAAACAAAGCTTGAGATATGAATAGTACAGATGGACCAGATCTCAAAAAGAGACCTTGTCTAAGGATATTAAGATTAGATCGTCATTTGAGATGAGAGTGCAGGCGACACTCAGACTGTGTTTTATATTTCCATTCTTTATATTCCAAAACTAAATACCTACATAGAAGACCTCACCAACATGAGGCTGCAAGTAATTACTATCTTCACTGATTATGATAATTATTTAATGATGAAGTTCAGCCGCAGACTCAGACTTCACAGCTGGAGGGAAAGTTAAGCGAAAACCTAAATGACAAACTAGTTAATGCCTTACCACTGATTAAAACCCATTTCCAGATTAGTAGAACTAATTATTTGCACAAGGGGAAAAAAGGTCAGTGTTTTCCCCCCATCCAGATCACATTGGACCAACCAGTGGACCTGGACTTGCCAAACCAAATTTGGCATCAAACCAGATCAATAAGACTTGTTGACATTGATTCATATTTGTAATGATTTACGGACAGTGGATTTTAATCTATACCTTCCTGGATGTTGACAGATGAAAAATAAAACGTAATACCTTTAATGTTTTCTCTATTAAAAAAAGGATTCAAACCAGAGCTAGAATTTTTAGGGCTAGGATCTTAAGTTTTTTGGTTAATTTTGTTCATATTTGACAGGTAAAGTTGCTTATGATGTGTAGATCGAGTCGAACAAGTTTTGTTTTCAGGACACTCACTGTCCATCAGAACTGAGCCAAACAGCAGGGTTTTTTCAGTAAATACTTGGGCAACATATTTATGTATTTTACAGTTGAGTTGATAACATGTCAGAAACCAGTTATGTAGTTCAGTTCAGCTGACTTTATTTATACCCATAGTTATATTTTGTTTGCAGTGAACAGGGGCATCCACATTTCACACAGACATAGACACTGAGACATAACCACACAAGACATGGGGATGGGTAAGTACTCAAAGGATTAAAAAAAAAAAAAACAATAAAAAAAAAGGCCATAAAGAAACCAGCGGAGTGCCACAATAAAAAACCTGTTTAGGTCGTCTTATTCAAAAGGATTATTGCTGCAGGGATGAAGCTTTTCCCATAGAGCTTTGTCTTTGACCTCAAGACTTTAAATCTCCAACCAGAAGGAAGGTGCTGAAATTCACTAAATAATGGGTGGGAGTCATCATTACAAATGGAGCTGGCTAGCCACTGTAACTGTCTGGTAGACAGTGACTCTGGGCAGAGCTGTGACACAGCTCCCCAATCAGCCACCTGGACCATTTGACAATCTGGTTCAGTGTGTTCTTGTCTCTTAAAGGCAGGTTTCCAAACCATGACACAAGGCAGAAAGCGAACACGGATTCAATAAAAGCATGGTAAAAAAAAAAGAAGTGGCATCATGGTTCTGTTTATATGAAATTGGGACAACTTCTGAAGACAGAACAGACACTGGTGTCCCTTCCTGGACACAGTTTGGCAATTTTCCTTAAAATTGAGTGCAGAATCAATAATGGTCGCGAGTTTGTCTGTTAACTGATACATACTTATCTTCATCAATGAGGTTAGGCATTTGAGGGTACATTATAGTCCAAATAAAAGCATTTAAATTTTGGTGGTTTGTGTAAAGAATAGTAGGTCGACTCATATATCTTTTTTTTCCTGTGGCTAATGCCAATCACTATTTTATAAATCACAGCAGCCAGTGACGATATATATAGATATATATTTTGAGGGGGGGGCCGGTTTTCCTTTTTCCTTTATTTAATATTTCCACACAGTGCATTCAGAAATTCTTAAAAACGAAAATAAAAGGGGTAAACAAAAACGTTTTTCAACAAAAGTTTTTAAGTTTTAAAATTCTGCATATAGAAATAGTATAAAAGGCAAACTTGAAGCTGAATTATACGTTAGAGTTCTCTGTTTTTGATTTGATGGATATGCATTTACTTAGAGTACTTTCGTTTCATTTGTAATTAAAAATACTTTCACTTTAAAATGAATAGCATGGCTGTTACTTCTGACAGTCTATGTTTGTTTTGAATAAAGTAAAAGATTTGACGACTTTCTTCCACAATTGTGTCTCTTCCTGTCAGGCGGTGGCGACGTCAAGTGACTCAGGTGAACGCACCTCTACTTGCCAAAAGGTAAAAGTTAGTCAATTAAGTTGAAATCCATCATTGCAGCACTGGACTATATGGTGGGTTTTTCAATTCCACTGGCTCAATGGTGGTTCTATCATTACACTGTGGTACGGAGTCGTTGTGGTATCACACACACACTCAAGAGGAACAAAATAAACATTCCGTTTCAAGTGACATAAAAAGTTCCTCTTAGGCAGCGAAAGGAAAATATTAGTTCACGTTAGCAGCCCGAAATCAACTGAATAAATGTATTTGTGAATAAAGAACATGGATACAATTTCAAGTAAACAAAACAAGCGAGCTTTCGTCTACCATTGTTGTTTATTGCGTCTTTAGTTGTAAAATGTACGAGCCGATATTAAACGCAGCACCACGTTTCCCATACAGACAGGACTCGACTGGCCGGCTAGCTGCTTTCAGCGGCTTAACGTCGCCCCGCTGTTTGACGAAGAAGACAAACATAAATGTGAGTAAAGCTCAGGTTACACCCATATTATTCAAAGCCCTTTTGTCTTACGTTGATTCCTTACTGTATTTAAACTTGTAACGCGGTGTCCTTCGCTTTTTCTTCCAAGTTTTAAGAGGTGAAGTCTGTCACTTAACGTCCAACCTACGCTACCGGAAGTCCCGTCCTCTCAGCCTTCAGCCAATCACGTGAGAGGATAAATACAGCAACGTGTGTGTGTGTGTGTGTGTGTGTGTGTGTGTGTGCGTGTGTGTGTGTGTGTGTGTGTGTGTGTGTGTGTGTGTGTGTGTGTGTGTGTGTGTGTGTGTGTGTGTGTGTGTGTGTGTGTTCTTTGGGACCTTTTCTGGCATTATAAACTGTATAAAACTAAAATCTACTTTAAATTTTTTAAATGTTTGGCTTGATTTTGTTTCTTAACAACATTGCATTATGTTGTAATGTTAATAAAAAAAACTATTACTAATGCTACAAAAACATTATGTGACCAACAATTCTTTCCAACATGTTGTAATGTTCCCAACATGTTGTATTTTTAACCACCTTTTAAAGTGAAAAATGATCATTTTAATGTTAATGTTCTCACTGTATGTTGAGAGGAGGGGGCATTTTCAAGTCAGTCACAAATATGAATGATTCACGATTATCCTGATGATGGAAATGTACCACTATCAGCTTACAGTGAGTACTTTGTCATTGTGATGCACATTCATTGCCCCATCCCTACTGGAGAATATGTCCAATCCCTAAACATATGCATCGTAATACATTTATTTGTCAACACAATTATCATCATTGTTGGTGAATATGCCAATCAATTTCTTAATTAATCTCTAAATATTATTATTTCAGCTTTAAGACATATTAACATGTAGTAAAGTGATTTTTTTACTTCTTGTGAAAAATCATGGTACTGACACCTGATCACTAAACTATTATCAGACCTGGCACAATACACTGGCTGTGAGTGATAATAAGTGAAGTCACAAACTATGAGTATAACTGAATGTGCTTGCATTTAATGTTCTTATACCAGCTCGTGACAGTGAGGCTCTTTTCAGATAGTGTATTCTCACCGGCTTTATCTGAGACAAAATGGCAGGCTGGATATTAATGATATATCAAGTTCGAAGACAAGCTGCCAGATTTTTTGTCATCCTGTCTCCTAATTTAATGTGTCTGTGACTCACACGTGGAATTTACAGGGTGGGAGTTTCTGCCCGTGGCTATTAATGTATTAGTCATCCAGCTTTGAGTGGCACACCTACAGCCTCTCATTGTCAGCCAATTCATGTGAATCTCCAGCCCTGCAGTTACAGAGTGTACAGGCACTCTGTCAACAAAGTTCACCGGTTGCCATTTAAAGAAAAGTCCGTCATAAACAAGGAGAACAAGTGTGGACGTGACGAGGTGTTTGCTCCTGTTTAATGGAACAGGCTATTGATATTTTTACCTGTATTATGAGAACATTTAATTATTTTTGCTCAATGAGTTTAGCTGAACTGCTGGCAGCTCAATAACTGCTCATAACTGAAGCCAAATTACATTTTAATAGCACACTTGGGGGAGATGAAACTATGTGTATTCATATCCACTAATCATATTTTATGTTTTCAGGTAACCACAGTAGCCTAAAGTACCAAGTTTGCATTTGAATCATTGATTATATGCTACCGCAGCTGATTATAAGACGAATTCAAATAAATCCTGATGTCTTTAACATGTTTTTGTGATAAACAGCTATAATTATAAAAAAAAATGAAGAGTGAAATCAGTAGGTCACATGACACACTTTTTTAGAGTAGGGGGAAAGAGAGAGCAATGGAGCAGCATACACAGCTCACATGTGATTTATGTCAGTGTAGAAAACATTAGTATCCTGCGGGATGACAGACAACAAATGGTATGAGCATGTATAAGTGTGTGTGCGTGTGTGTGTCAGAAATGGGGTGTGCTCGACTGTGTGGAAATGAGAGAGAAAGCTAAGATTCTCCATCACGTACCCTCCCTTACCTTTCCCTGCTGCTTTGGACTCTTTATAAGCCGCCGCCAGTTTTGTCTGTCAGCCTCATTATCACTCTGTCTTGGCTCAAGGGAATTGTACGGCCATTCTGACACAGACAAAGTGCACTTGGTGGAAACTGGCTAAAGGAAAAGAGGGAACTTAGTTAGAATTTGAAATTTTCACAGAAAAAATTGCTCTTGCTATTAGTGGACAACTTTTCAGTGCGAGATGCTTCTGTATTTGAACCTCCTGGTGCTGCTCCTCCTGCGCACAGCTCTGTCGAGCCCACTGACCACACCGTCCAGAGGATGTGCTGCCTGCAAAACAAAGCCCTCGCCGAGTCAGACACTGGCAGATTCAAATGCCTCGGCTCTGGCTGTTGGAGCAGCATGTGGGGTGTACACTCTGAGCTGCGCCCACGGTCTGCGGTGCACACCTCCAGAGGATGAGGCCAGGCCTCTCCGTGCCCTGCTGGAGGGCAGAGGCGTCTGCAGCAACAGCACCAGTGCCAGCCCGACTGTGCAGCTCAGCGTTAGAGGTAAGCCTCACACATGCAGCAGCTCATGTCTGGAGGACGAAATCTATGAATGAAGGGACCAGAGTCACTCTTCACACTGGCATAAGTGATGGATTTTAGACAGACAGTCTTCCTATTGAACAGCTTTGACCCTGGATTTTATTGTATATTAAGATTATGAATTTGTGAATTTCAAGATGAAATTATGTTTTTTTTTTTTTTTTTTAAAGTTTGAAATTAAGATGTTTAGCAGCTACACGGCCACAGGTTCTCTAAATGTCTCTGTTGGTATTTATTCTGGTATTTAAAGTTAAAACGCTATGGGTTTTTCTATGTCCAATCTTTAGAAATGTACTTTTTTCTCCCCTCCATCTGACAAAATATTGTACAGTTTATAAGAACAAATCATACAGAAAATTGCTTCATGCATAGAACAGCACTGAGTTTGCATTACAGTGCATTTAAAACCCAAATAGGAAACAAAAAAAACAATTAACTTTGTCAAATTACCTTTAGGAGGAAAAACAAGTTATTGCATTTGTTTGGTGGCAATAATCAACCACCTCCAGAAAAACTGTAGCTGACCTCACAGTCAAACTAACTTCATGTGTTCATATTGTAATAAGTGATGATTGTTAAATGTTTACGCCTTTATCTGATGCCACAGATCCAACACCCGGTGCTGATCCAGATGAGGTAAAATCACATCTGATTCGGTTCAACAGCTCATCACTGACCTGAAATCAGGGAGTTACTCACCGTCTACGCCTCTGTTTACTTTTTATCCTACAGGCTCCATGCCGTAAACTGCTGACCACACTGATCCTTGGTCTCGATGCCCATTTATTTAAGTCACACCATGATATCTACATGCCCAACTGTGACAGGCGAGGTTTCTTCAGAAAGAAGCAGGTGAGTTTGAGTCAGTGAGGTGAATCTCGGGTCACTGAGATCATTGTAACGTATAATGGTTTGTTCCGTTTGTGCAGTGCTGGTCATCTCGGGGTAAACAGCGTGGCAGGTGTTGGTGTGTGGATGAGAGCGGCATGCCAGTCTCTACAAACACCAAACAAAAAGGCAGCCTGAGCTGTTGAGACGCAGGAGGTTGTGTGATGTAAAGATGAAGGGGACACCAGAGCCCATGATGTCTCTCATTTCATTCTCCATCCACCAGAAGCAGCTTCCCAACATTGAAAATGTCCTCTGTAACTTTGTCTCCTTGCGCCCTCTACTGAACACAGTCAAGGCTGAAATTATCCCATGCGTCACTTTTGGACTTGCAGGAACCACATATTTCACTTCAAGATTTGAATTCTGTGTTTAAAGTAAACCGCAAACAATTTTAAAGTAGGAACAGTTTTTTTTCCCACACTGTTGAAAACTTACTACACATAAGGTGTAATTAGGTATTTAGTATGCACTCAATATTTATATACAGTATTTTTGTATTTTTTATACTTTGAAGCCACTGTAATTATATCACTGATACACTTTGTACATACTCTATAGATGCAATCTTATTTATGCAACTTTGAATATATTTTATTTATCTTAATATTAATATTATTATTTGTATAGTCCACAAGAGCAAACACTTGTGGTATTATTAAAATAAATAACCTGACATCCTCATGTTTTTAAACATAAACGTATACGGCAACAAAGTGACAAAATGTTTTAATCCTTTGATTTAAATTAAGGACTCACTTTTTAAACCATCTGAGAATTTATTTTTTTGTGGCAAATTTCTGTGACAGACTTCATGTTTTTTTCCTGAAGTTTAGTTTAAAAGAGGAGAAAAGCACTGTGTTACAATGTTTTCAAAATAAACTGTTATCCTCACAAAATAAATCCATCTTGTCGGTTTATTCAATAACCTTGTTTGAAGAAGAAGACAACTTTTCTGTATAAGGGTCTCCATAGGTATTATTTGTCTTATTAATGCAAGTCAACAGATGATATACAGCAGGGGTCACCAACCTTTTTGAGACAGAGAGCTACATTAGTGGTAAAAAATAATATGGAGGGCTACCATATAATATTTTCTTTTGTTTGTTTACCATTTAAATGATTAATATTATGCATTCAACTGCATACACATTCATTCCAGTGCTTACTCCTAACGATTACCAGTTTTTATAAACAATATCAAAGATATTTTACTGAGCGATCATACGGATACATGCAGCTGTGGCCTAGTGGTTAGGGCTTCGAGACCGGAAGGTAGCCGGTTCAATCCCCGACCAGTCCGCAGCTGAAGTGCTGTTGAGCAAGGCACCTAACCCCCTCACTGCTCCCCGAGCGCCGCTCACTGGCATGGCAGCTCACTGCGCTGGGTTACATGTTCTACACCTCACTGTGTGCTGTGTGTGTTCACTAACTCACTGCAGAATTGAATTTCCCCTTGCGGGACTTAAAGGGTTCTTAATCTTAATCTTAATGCAAGTGAGGTGAAGTGAAGTGAGCCCGCGGGCACTGTATTGGCTGCCTGCGGGCTACCAGGCGCCCGCGGGCACCACGTTGGTGACCCCTGATATACAGTATGTCATCAGTCCAAAGGACAAACATTAAAGGGATAGTTCAGTGTTTTTGAAGTGTGGTTGTATGAGGAACTGACACATTGCTTCTCATTAATGCGATCAAAGATGCTTACTTTAACTGACAAAATGGCCATTTTTAGCCACTTAACTAAAGGCTTTTACTTTGTTTGGTAAATTGCTGCCACTGGTAAAAACCAAACAAAAAGTCACAAAATAAGACATTTCATTGCTCTAACGGAGGCAGTAAAGTGGACTAGTTCACAACTACAAAATTAAATCAAAATTGGTGGACTGACACTGAGAGTTTATGGCCAAAGTGTTTTAGTTTTATTTGATTCATAGCAAAATAAAATAATTGAACATAAACATAAATACTACTATACCACTCGTGGTGGCACTGCTCTGAGAAAGCTACGTTAAGAGATGCTCTATCCACGTTCAATACATAGACTTTATCCGCTTTGTTCCCTGTGTTGGGAATAAAGAACAAAACGAGAAAAGAGGAATCCTGCATGTTTTTGTTTTCTTCAGTCAGACAGATATTGTGACGTATCGCTGTATGATTGTCTTTCAACATATCGATTATCACAGAATCGCTATATCGTGATATTATTGGTATCGTTGACCGTGCCCTGTGACTCCCACCCCTACTTTTTTTTTAATCATGTCATTATGTCATACATGTTTTTACCTCATATACTGTATTTTAGTTGAAATATATTTCCATAAAATCAATCAATCGACATGTGAAACAAAAAACACCCTCCCACTCACATACCCCCATCCAAATACAATATTTAAAAGTAACTGAAAACCAGAATTGATCACACATGCAAAAGCAGGTGAGGAAATGCTATCTGATTAAATCCTAAAACCAAATCAAGTGATCAACAGTTGTTGGTCCACTTAGTGCTGACCTTCACAAAAAATGTGAAAATCAGAATTATTTGTGTAATATTAAAGTATATGTTGCATGTTTATGCATGTTTTAATGTCATTATAATGTTTATCATTATGTTTGACCTATGTTTAACTATGGGAGTTCTACATAAATATTACATTTGTGTTAAGGCAACAGATTTCTGCTGGACTTATATTGTTTAAGGCGTTTAATTTCAACAAAATTGACTAAAAACGAGCAGCAGAGGTCGGTGCGGCAGGTGCTGCTTCACAGTGACTGCTGCTGCTGCAGAGAGTCCAGGATGACGGGGCGGACTTCAGGCTGCTTTACATACACACAGCGACACGGAGGACAACAACAGTGCACACTTTTACCCACTCAGTCACGGACAGACAGTCTTTGTACATACGCCTGAGAGAGAGAACGATGTCTTCTCCTCCCACTGTCACCTCCAGCGCTCTCAGCGCTCTGGCGCCGAAAAGGAAAACTAAGAAGAAACACTTCGTGCAGCAGAAAGTGGAGGTTTTCAGAGCCAGTGACCCCGTGGTGAGCGTGCTGATGTGGGGGGTCAATCACTCGGTAAGTGTGTGCGCGTGTGCGTGTGTGTGTGTGTGTGTGTGTGTGTGTAACTGAAAATTTTGACATGGCCCTGTACCAATAAATATATTTCCATATGCAGTATGTCATAAATGCTTCTTTTTTTATCCATTTGATATGTAAACATAATATGTTTACATATTAGTGGTCATTTTATCACAGATGACACAGTACATTTTACAGTGTTACACCATTATGAGGCGCTGATTGTAAAGTTGCGCATGCTAAAATAAACAGCAACTTTTTGCCATATTTAGCAAAAAAACATGTATAATAAACATGTGAATTTTTTAAATGTTAGTTTTGACCAGATTTACAGCAATCAGCAAAAAAATATATATAATCCAAACGTGTTTTGTGTATTAAGATATGACGTATTTATAGTTTGGCATTGACGTTGTCGGAGGTGATCAGCTCCGCCCCTGTGGTCGCTCGGTGCGCAGAGTGGCCGGCATAGAGCAGTGTTACCTCGGTCTGTCTTATTGAAATGATCCGCTGGCTCAGACGGCTCTGTCATCAGATACGTGGTGTGATCGATATATTTGTTGTTGACACGTTATTATGTTTTTAATGTAAAAGTTTTGACCTGACAGTTTGAAAAACATTTACATAATTTAGGTAGTTATTATCACAATAGTATGTTCAAGTTTATTTCCCCCGCTGGGGTGGTTTTAATTTGTTATTTAAATGTATAAACACAGCCTGACCTCCTCAAGCTTTTATTGTGGTACATCCGGTTACCGGCAGTGTGAATTTGCATATTAGCTAAATATTTAGTTTTAAACGAAACATTTAGATTTAACATTTATATTTATATTTATATGAAACATTTATATTTATATTTAGCATTGATATTTATATTTATATTTATATTTATATTTAACATTTAGATTTAGATTTTTTATTCAGATTAAACATTGAAATTATATTTTCACAAGAGAAGTAAATATCACAAAATTCACAAATATTGCCGTAAATCTGGTCAAAACTAACATTAAAAAAATTCACGTTTTTTTGCTAAAAGTTGCTGTTTATTTTAGCATGCGCAACTTTACAATCGGCACCTCATACATCATTGCCAACAAGGACAAAATACACTTTGAAATAGTGTCTCATTTAACTCTTTTGGTGTTAATGTTCATCCTAAATCTATTTCAGTCGCTTTGTCCTAAACTGAACTGGTGTGAAATTGACTCTTATTTTAAAAGCTGCACATTTTACTGTGCAGCTTTTATAGTTGCAGGAGTTCACACCCAGTGCTGTGTTCAGCTGCTGTTTCTCATCTGCTTTAATAAGTGGTGATTATTTGAATCACAAGCATTAAAAAGGCTGCATCTTTTTTTTTTGTCCGGAGAACTGCTGCTCAGACCATTCTCTGTCAACTTCAGAGATGGTTGTGCATGAAAATCTCAGTCGAAGTGAAATACTCTTGTCTAATAACCAACAACTTTTCCACATTAAAAGTTACATAAATAAAACTTCTTCCTCATTTTGATGCTCAGTTTAAAATTCAACAGGTCGTGTTGACCATGTGTACAGACCTAAATGTACTCACTTGCCACCATATGATTGGCTTATTAGATATTTGCATTAAAGGGCAGTTGAACAGGTGTTTATGGCAAGTCGTTTTTAATCGCTAGACTGGATATGTATTACAGATATCTGTAATTCAATTCTTGCTAGTCAAAAGAACATTTCAGATATCTACATTGACATTCTGGATATCTAAAATGAACATTCTGGATATCTAAAATGAACATTCTCCAATAGAATTCTTACTAGGAGAAACTCCCATTTTTCCTATCTTCAATCCAATTGTTACTAGTCATAATAACATTTATGGTAATTGTAATGAAACCGCACTGAAGTGACGTCATTTGTCCTAGGAAGAACAACATTGTGGATATCTGAAATTGAAAGCCCGAATGGGAAAAGTGGCGTCATTTGTCCTAGCAAGAATGACATTGTGGATAAGAATAATGTCATTGTGGATAGGAAGAATGTAATTGTGGATTATCGGAAAGTAAAAGCCCAAAAGTGACGTCATTGTCCTAGGAAGAATGTCATTGTGGATAGGAAGAATGTGTGGATAGGAAGAATGTCATTGTGGATAGGAAGTATTGAATTACAGATATCTGTAATACATATCCAATCATTAAATGTTAAAACAGCTTGCCATAGGTATGCCTAATTTAGTGGCTGGTGAGTGAATCGTATGTGTGTTTGTGTCAGCTTTGGTCCATATGTGTGTATGTTCACCACTGATCCACCATCACCTGCAGATCAATGACCTGAGCCAGGTTCCTGTCCCCCTCATGCTGCTTCCGGACAACTTTAAAGCCTGCGCCAAGATAAAAGTCAGCAACCACCTCTTCAACAAGTACTGTGCTCGTCCCAGCTCTGTCCACCTTCCCCACTGCTTCCTGCCATTTGCACAGATTTGTGAGACAATTTTATGCTTCGGCTTGTGCTTATCAGAAACTGCAGACGCCCTTCTTAGTTCTCCACCGACAATAACCTCATCACTACTACAGCTTCAGTTGTTACCACAGACAATTACAGTGACATTGAGCTTGCATGGACTGTGGTATGAAGTACCGCCACACAGCAATGCAGAAGAATGATAATAGTGCGAAATAATGCAGCGCCATTCTCGCCCAATGAGCCGCTTCAGAGGCTGCGTATCAGGAATATTAACAAGTGCCAGAGGAATAATAAAAGTTGATGAACTCATCTAAAAATATTTAAGGGCTCACGGAGCGTGACTGTCAGTCAGACACCGTGTGAGACAGACTATGTTAGAAAATAATAAAGCTTTATGAGAGCAGCGTAGTACACTCTCGTCCACGAGGTTCATTTTCTGTCAGGATTGAGTCCAGAAAACCTAGTGGCTTTTAATAATCCTTTAATCCATCCAGGAATCCAGGTTGTGTAAAGACTTATAAACAGAGTTGGGAAGAACAAGAAACTACTGTATGTTTTTTCCTCGTGGAGTGGTTTCCAGTCAAGGGCAATGAAGAGCTCAGGCAAATGATATGAATAAATTATATATAGTCAGTGATGCAAGTGTCGAGTCAATAATTCAAAAGTTCACACAGGATTATAAAGTTTCGATTTATATACAGTAACTCTGTTTTATTCACATTGGCTGAATATTTTAAAAGAAACAGCATCTAATTCATACGTTGTGTTGTATTTATGAAGATTATGAAGAACTGTTCAAAAGTCTGACTTTGGCTTTTTTGTTTTTATGTCTGTCAAATTCTGTGATTATTGTCATTTAGATTAGAATGATGTGACAGAAAGTTGGTTTTCTAAATTAGCAAACTGTCAGTTTAACTCATACAAAATGTGTATGTTATGATCAAGCATGACGTGAATAAAAATGGCGTAATAGTTAACATGAAATAATAGGATAAACCACTCCAGGTTTAAGAACACCAGCAGGGTGGTTTTGTCCATGTTGTGTTCCGATAAAGCGATTGAGAAATACTTATTTAGTGCTAAAACAACACATCAAAGACTTTTGCACAGCACTGTATCTGGAGATGTACTGTGTTTAAACATTATGTTGTTGTCTTTGTTCCTCAGAGAGAATCTTCCAGCACAGTTCAAATTCAAAGAGTACTGTCCGCAGGTGTTCAAAAACCTGAGGGAACATTTTGGCATTGATGACCAGGATTTCCAGGTATATGTGAGAACCATAAAGTTTGTGTTTTCTTTTATAGAAACACACTTTTTATGATGTACAGACCTGCTGCCTTCCAAATTTGAATTTCTTTGTGTGACATTTGCATGTGTCAGGTGACACAGAGTCAGCAGCCTGCATATTTGCATATGAGGGAAGTTGTGTGTCCATACTGTAGACCTGGAAAATACAAGTCATACAACTTTAAAAAGAATCAATGCAAAATGCGTACATGTTCCACAGTGAGCCATTTCAAAATAAATGTATTATACTGTGTGGTGTAAAGACGTACAGTATGTGCTCATGGTGCTGTGCTCTCACTCACCAACAGGTGTCTCTGGCCCACAGTCCTCCGCACAAAGACGAGGAGGGGCACCGCGTGGGTCTGCTGCTGACATCATGTGACCGCACTTTGGTGGTGAAAGAAATCTCCAGTGAGGAGGTGGAGGAAATGCACAGCATCCTCTCAGAGTATCACCAGGTATGAGTGGCGTCCAGAGGAAACACTGACAGATGACTCCTAAATGTTTTTTTCAGTGAACTGTGAAATGGGTCTAAGTGACTTAGTCTTAAAAAACGACACAAACTGACATCATGGATGATTGTGGGTGAATGGGAGAGCTGGACATTTACCTCCTCCAAGGAGGGGTTCTGTTTTTGTTTGTCTGAGCAGCATCACTAAAAAGTAAAGGACATATCTGTTTAATATTTCTGAGGGTGTACAGTAGGTTATGGCCCCAAGAAGAAATGATTAGATTTTGGTTGTGACTCAGATATGACTGAACGGCCTAGGTGGAGCGCTTTCACCAGATCTGCTGTGCATTTATAGTAGTTAGAGTTCATATGGCTTTAAATACGATTTTAAAAAGGTATATTTGATTTAAAAATGTATGGCCTAAAATGTACAGTGTATATGAATCCGTGACATCTAATGGAGTCCTGTTTGCTCTGTGCATGTGCTAATGTATTACCGCAGTGACAGAGGCGTGTATGAGAAAGTGTTTATTTTATTATATAGAATGAACTAACACAATGAAATACACTATATAAAAATAAAAGTTTTTATTTAATAAGTAATAAGTAAGAATTTTAGCTACATGTTCTGCCCATGTACAAAGTCTAACTACTTCCTGTTACTGGAACGGGTAGTTCTTGGACCCAGTTGCAGCACACTGACAACTTAGTCGTCAAATCCAGTCAAACAAACAATCAAATCCAAAGGGAACACCAAAGGGGTTGTCGAGGATGGAAGCCAGCAGTCAAAAATCCAAGAGTCCACACAGGCTCAGCCAAAATAGTACATAAGGCAAAACTGGTAGTAAGGGACAGAAGGACGGTGGGTTTACTGGGACATAGACGGAGAAGGCAGGTTAGAGGGTGAAAGGCTGCAAAGTCTGCCATCTGTGACAGTTACCACTAATGACAGCAGTAGAGTTAAAGATTTTTATTTTACAAGATACACATTGTAAGCTATTTTTATTGTTAAGTGTTATGGCAAAAGTTTTATATGAGAATAGTCAAAAAGCTGAAGTCAGTGACTCTTATTTTGAAAAAGCAAAGTTGAAATGAAGTGGTGCTGTGCAAGACTAGCACATGATGATGATTGTGCATGAAGTGCAAGTCAGCTCGGTCTAAGAACACGTACCAAAATGAAAGATATGATTGAAAACATAAATTTTAAAAGAATAACAACTAAATGTGCACTTTATTTTTCAAAGAATAAGAATCATGGACTAACTTGTTAAAAAAATTTGCTAAATCAAAATGTTTACTTTTTTTATTTTATAAAAACGATTACTACGAATATAATATAATATTGTTTTATTTAAAATCGCACTTTTCCCTACAAATTGGGTAATGACACCAAGGACTCCTCCACTCACCTCTTCCTTTCCCAAGTGTGTCAGAGAACGTCTCATACCATAAAGGATGTCAATCTTCCTTTTGTGTGTGTGTGAGATTCTTCTTTCATTTGGCCCACTGTAGAAACATGGCAACGCAGGATAGGAGCCTCTGTAAAAGAAAAACGAATTAAAAAATCCTTATTCTATGGTTACTCATTATCATTTTATTTTATTTTAAAGCGATTACACACGTACACAAACATACATATGGGTAGCATTACATATCTGCCATGAAAACAAATGTTACATGCTGGACCTTTAAAATGTATTTGTAATAAAAGTGTAGGATGTAAGGCCTTAAAGTTAGATCATTATTCTGTGTGCTGTGTTATTTGGTATTTCAGTATAGTGGGTCACATGATCACAACATGATGGATGGTGGCATTGTGGGTCAGAGTCGACATGGATGCATACAACAGATGAGCCGTGCTAAAGAAAGCTCGTCTATACATGGTCCCAGAGGGACTCTGATCTTGTCCTGGATTTATTGTTTATAATGCTAGATACATCAGTGTTTTATTTTGGTTATTTTCTGCTGCGTTCATTTTTTTTTGTTGCTGGGCTCCTAAATGAGAGACTTTGCAAATTTAGGGCATTTGTTTTCTGAAACACTTTTATGTTCTGTTTTCCACTGTCCTTCACCTTTCTGTGGGTTTCTTCAATGTTTCCACCACTTGCAGTTAAATAGTGCAGCTTGCACCTCCAGAGAGAAACTAAATAGTAAATGCCTCCACAGGGTTGTTAAGTCAACCTTAACTGTATTTTTGTTGTTTTGCTGTTACGAGACAGTGAATAATCACCTGGTATTTAAGCAAATATAACAGCACCTTCCTTCATGCACTGTGTCCCACTGCTGCTAATGAACCCACTGCTGTTCTCTCTTCCAGTATATTGTTACGTGCCACGGCAGCACGCTGCTCCCTCAGTTGTTGGCAATGTACAGAGTGACGGTGGAGAGCGAGGACACCTACCTGTTAGTCATGAGAAACGTCTTCAGTCACAGACTGCATGTGCACACCAAGTATGACCTCAAGGTAACGCCTGCAGCTTATAGTTAAAGGGCTAGTTCAGGTGTGTTCAAGTGTGGTTTCACGGAGCCTTGCCAAGAACCAGCCGCTCACTTTCACTGACAACATGTTTAATATTTTAATATACAAATAGACATATGGGTAGTATATTCCCATATGTCAGTGCCTCATACAACACTTTATCTTGCCCTTAGGCAGTCTTTCCAGTTTAAAAGTGAAGTCTGTAAACCACTTATTCTACCTGCATTTTTAACATGTGTAGGCGGAGAAGCTTCTGGTCTACTGCTGCCTCTTTGGTAAGTTTGTGGTGCTTACCCAAGTAACACAATGAAGGATTTGAACTGATATAACAAAAACAACACATACATGTACAAATGGAGGCAGCAATAGATCAACAGCTCCAGTGTGCCATACTATTAAAATATTTGATGCAGGGAGTGAGTGATTTAGAAAGTCACACAAACTTCCTTTTCCAGTTGGAAACTACTGTGGCAAACATATTCTTTTTCATATTCTATATATTATTCATATTCTAAGATCTCATAGTCTGAAGCAGCACATTTTGTTAAGTGAGCCTTCATTAAATGACTAAAACATTCCTTGTGCTTCCAGTGTTTTGGTGGTGCAGTGTCTGTATTTTTTTTTTTTTTAGTTTTACCATTTGTGGTAAAGATGACACATATAGCATTCAGTTGTCAGACTTCAATTGTTCATTCATTTATCGTGTCTTCAGAGATCGTGATGGAGAGAAATGATCCTGTGGACAACAATGATCAGTGATTGTCTTTTTCTTTCCTCAGGGCTCTCTGGTGTCCCGTGAAGCAAGTTTTAAAGAGAGGGTAAGATGAATTCCAACATAAATTACTCTTTGTGTATTGCCACATCTTTGTGCATGCCTGTCCATTTAAAATGTCGTTTTCTGTGACACATTACCTTACATTGCATGCAGACACTTTTTATCCAAAGCGACTTACAATAAGTGCATTTCAACATTTGGGTACAAACAAGAGCTAGAAGTAAGTAAGTGCTTCAAATATACCAAACTATAGGTCAGGGCCGGCCCAAGCCTCCATGGGGCCCTAAGCAAAATTAGATTTTGCGGCCCTCTGTGATTATTGATCATTCACACACTTACTATATTAAAGGTATTCTACTTATTCTACTCTGTCACGAATACGAATACACTTCTAAAACTAAATGTGAGAAGCAGACACCAGATTTGCAAACTTACAGAAAAACATTTCAATATTTCAAGGGAGGGGGGGGGGATTCAAAATACACTCCTGTAATACAGATTCAAATTGTATATGTAAAAAAACACAGCATTAAATAAAATAAACAAATAAATATCAAACAAATACTGAAATAATAATGTAAATCAACAGAGGCACCCGGAGCAAGGTAATAAAAATGGTTTATATGGTTTTTATAATAAAATATAAAGTTAAATAATCACATCTGACAACTATGTAAAAACTGTGAAAAAATTTTGGTAAAATAAACTACAGCAATCCAAACTTTTTTTTTTTTTAGTTAATTGCTCTTGGGGGCCCTCTAGTGGTCACGGGGCCCTAAGCAGTAGCTTAGTTCGCTTATGCCTTGGGCCGGCCCTGCTATAGGGTGCTAGACATAAGTGCATTTTACGAGTAAGCGCATTTTTTTTTTTTCGTCGTTGTGTTGAAGTCTCCAAAGGAACATTAACTTGCATGGATCCATAAAAAATTATATTTATTATGAGTCTGTTTTATTTGATGCAGTTTGACTCAGACTCACAAAACAAATAAGGAACTAGAAAGTGTTCTGAGAACTCCACCAACACTGAAATCCACATCATTATTTGGATTCACACCAGACTGTGCCTGTTCGTAGGAGCACTTAATTACCTTGATTTCTTTTTGATTGACTGATGATTCAGTTTTAATGATTTCTTTGTTATGTGGATCAAAGAAACCAAGAAAATATTCACATTTAAGAAGCTAAAACAATCAGAAATCTTGTTTTAATCATGAAAAAGCTTAAAACTGATTATCGATTATCAAAATAGTTGGCGATTAATTTAGTAATCAATTCATCGATTAATCGTTTCAGCTCTAAACAATAATTATAATAATTCCTCCTAAAAAGCAAAACCATATATTATAATGTTAAATAAAGAATTTCTAAATGTGACTGGCACACACACACCCACACACACAAGTTGACTGCTAGCAGGGACACAAGGAAAAACAGATTTTAGCCACTACCCGGGTTCATTAACTAGTTTCATCAAATACAAAATCCATGCCTGAGAGGAAACTGAAGTTTGTTTTGCTTTGTACTGTAAACTGTTCATTCCCACTCGTCAAAGTGCATATCCAAATATCAGTGATTTTACCATGGCACACAGGAGTCATTGATCCATTGCTTCCTACATTTTAAAGTTCAGATGTGTTAACTATGGCCCTTTTCCACTATGGTCCCAGCTCGCCTCGGCACGGCACGGTTTAGGTTTAGGTTGGTTTTCTACTACAAAAAGAGTACCTACTCAACGTGGGTGGAGTCTTCACTGCACAGCTGCATGAAACTGCAGTGACTTTGTTTTACACGCGAGTAACTAGTGACAGTAAATCAGTTGTTTTCAGTGTAACTGAATCATTAGAATCCATCCATCCATTATCTACCGCTTTATCCTCCACCAGAGGGTCGTGGAATCATTAGAATCAGTTAGTTAAAAATATCAGTTCGGTACTCCCTCCATGACCGGAGTCTCTGTCTGACACAGTCACTGGGTTTGTGTTGCCACTTGCAATCAACAGTGCTGTATTAAATCTAAATATTGAGATTTTAGACTTTTCCCTGATAATTGTTGGAGATTAACCAACATTTTTAGCATTGTTGGGTTTAGGGTTAGTTGTTTTAACTGATCTATAGTGTGGCATTGTTTGACTGTGGTAACATTAGTTATCATCCATTGTTATATCCTTTTTTTCCCAGCACAACCTCTGCAATCTGATAAAAAATTCCTTTCATTTTCACCAACTATATAAACACACTTGAGCAAAAAGTACACAAAATGACACAACACATAAGAAGACGAAAAAAACCAAAACATTTTAAAGCCTGAATATGTTTCCTATAATCACACATCCCCAGGATCTCCATATAAGGAGTTGTGTATTATTCCCACAGCAATTTACCATGGGTGCCCCTGCAGCACAGATCCGTGTTGCCTGAGCACTAAGGGTTAAGATATCATAAACTAAAGCAGCACAGTTAAGTCTTTTGTTAAGTGGCTAACATCTGTTTTTCCTCGTGTCCCTGCTGGCTGCCATGTGGTCAGTCAGAGCAACGCTCTGTGTCTCAGGATGGTTTCCCAAAAAAGCAGCATGTTGGGTTACGTCAGTGCTTTAAAGGAAAAAAAGAAAAAGTCATCACCTTAATAGGATCCACTGGGATACATTGTTGTCCTTTGGTCATGGCCCACACTGCCACAACACTGAATTTAAATGGATTCATTTCACAGACAAACAGGCCTGAGGACATACATTGATTGTGTGAGCACAACTCGGACACCACAGCTTTTCCGAAGGTGTGGACGTGGAGAGTGTTCACGCAGATTCCCACACTGTGTCACACTGTGCCACAAACACCAACTATTAACTACACTAAGTGTGAAATGAGACTTTTATTTATTGTATGTGTTTGTTCTGTTTTACCTGTGCTGCACCAAACAGATGACGCTAAAGCCTTTTACAAAGTAAGTAAGAGAATATTATATAGTAAATCAAGAGTTCCGACTATTAGAAAGTAGTCGACAAGAGTGGAGCGTAACAAAGAATCTCCTTTGTGTGTGACAAATGTGTTTTTCAGAGACTTTTAGGAGTGCTTTTACTGAAAAATGACTTATCAAATGACTTTAAATAACATCAGACGCTCAGTGTTTGGCCTGCAGCTCCTCTGACCTAGAAAACATGCTGTTAAAGAGCTGGCTGAATGGATCGAGTTTAAACGACACGCACTGCAGGGCCGTGAAAATCTTTGATCTTGTGCGATTCGGAAAAAGCAGTTTCTGGGGCAATATTGTTTGCCTTTTATGTGACAGGAAACATGAAGACTGATGAAAACATGATTATTGCGTTCACTGTGTGATTTTTCTTTTCTTTTTTTTCTTTTATTACCCTGAATGTATTTCATCTCTGCTCTGTTTCCAGGTTAAAGAGCTGCCCACATATAAAGACGTAGACTTCAGGAACACGATGCAAAAAGTTTATGTGAGTGAAGAGGAGAAGGAGAAGATCTTGGACAAGCTTCACAGAGACACAGAGGTAAAGAGGAGAGTTTATAGGTTTCCATTGAGTGGAATGGTTCGGTTTGGTAGAGTATGGTCCATTTTTTTTGTAGAATACCAAAATAACAGCCCCAATCGTTCCCCAATGGCAGACCTGCTGATTGCATTAAGTACTCCATTTGAATGGAAGTCTATGGGAAAATTAGCCACCTGATTTACAGTGTGAATATGATCCAATCCAATCCAATCCAACTTTAATTAAAAAGCACTATAAGGACAACACAGTTGGCCAAAGTCATGGCAAATAAAAATGGGAAAAACAGTAAAAAAAATAGTAAAAGCCAACCTCCCAAAGTGAGTTAAAGCCAAAGAGAAAAAATGTTTTAAGAGAGGACTTAAAAACAGGAAGACCAATCCAATCCAATTTTATGTATAAAGCACTTTAAAACAACCGTGACAACAACAGTGAACCAAAGTGCTGTAAAGAAGAATAAATAAAACACACAATAAATAAAAGTCGTAGTAGCTAACCCAACCCTAACCCTAACAACTAAAATAAGAGACATAAATAACATGGATAAAAAACAAAATAAAACAGATCGAATGAAATAAATAAAACAAAAAACAGACTTAAATGGAATTAACATCAACAACTTAAACAGTGTTAAAGACCAATGAAAAGTGGTGAGTTTTAAGAAGAGATGCTGTGGGGCAAAACCATGAAGACATTGATAAATAAATACAATTATTTTAAAGCTCACATAGAGGGGTCCTGCTGCACATATTATATGTTAGTTATGGAGGTCTACTTACATACATTAACTTGTTTTTATGGTCAAAAACCTCCTAGTTGCTGTAAACGAGCGGATAGAAATCCTCTTTTCTGACGGTGTTTCCCAGCCGCAAGATTTGAGACTCAACTCTCTCACCCAGAACACAGAGTCTTGTGATTGGCCAGTATATTCAGCACACCCGCTCTCAGAAGCACAGCTCCCCCCTCTGGAACGGTGGATGCACTGCTACTCATTATCAAAACATTGTTTTAACAATGTTTAAAAATAGCTTCTTCACGACTCCCCGCCGCAGTCCCTTTTATGACTTTGACCCAGAGTCAGACCCAGAGAAGACACTGTCGCTCGAGAAACTTCTGCGGTTCAATGTACGCAACCGGATGTGCCTGGACTAGTGCCCGGAGCAGGAGGATCTGCTGTTCAGGAGAACTGCTGTTTACGTAACCGGACCGGGTTTTTTCAGAGATCTCGCTGAGCCGGAGATTACAATACAACACAACGTTCTCAGTAGTGGCTGAACTATTTGTTTAGAACCTTCAGGGCTTCTTAAACAAGGTAAGGACGAAGATACATACTAAAAAACAGCGTTAATTGGAACTTCTGTTCTAGGTCCGCTTTAAAATCAATCCAGAAACGAACTGGGAGCCAGTGAAGTGCTGCTAAATATGTGCTCTCGAACCAAAGATCTGTGCTCTCAAATCTTTGGTTCCAGTGCCGGATTCAAGCCATCACAGTTCACTGTGCACTTTAAATCCACAGAGATCAATCAATATATCACAGATCCTGATAGACGAAAGATAACTGATGCTTTCAATTCCCCCACTGTGCTTTTCTCGAGGATGGAAACAGCTGGAGTGGACATTATTCCAGACCTGCAGTACTCAAACATTTCTGATAAAGTTTCACTTGTGCTACTCTGGAGATTGTTTAGACATTGCAATAAAAGCATGTACAATAAACAATGTACCCGATATGAAGAGATCAGTACACAGATGTATTGCCTGGGTTCCCATCGCTGTCTTCTATGTTCACTTAAAGCATGTTATATGGCAGTGATTCAACTCTGCCGTCTCTTGGATCTTGTGAAATATCCCCCCCTTTACTTTATTTTGGCGTCCCTGGTCTCAACAGCTATCTACCATCTTCACTTTTTATGAACACAGGTGGCCAAGAGACAAGAGGCCTGACAATTGCAAAGACACTCTTGCAGAATATCTATCTATCTATCTATCTATCTATCTATCTATCTATCTATCTATCTATCTATCTATCTATCTATCTATCTATCTATCTATCTATCTATCTATCTATCTATCTATCTATCTATCTATCTATCTATCTATCTATCTATCTAACTAAGCGATAATCCTTGTTCAATAAAGGTTATAATAATAATAACAATAATGAACGTTACACCTCAGACCTTTAAGGTGTGAGTGTCGTCATCGTTTTCCTTTTGTCATGACATGGTCATGCGTGTCCTCTCTCTGCAGTTTCTGGTGAGGATGAGGATGATGGACTACAGCCTGCTGCTGGGCATCCATGATGTGGAGCGGGCTGAGAGGGAGGAAGAGGATGAGGAAGAGGAGGATGAGGAGGAGTTGCCACATGATGAGGAAGAAGATGATGAAAATGGGCTGGCCCCTGGCCCGCATTCCACATCCACTCAGGGCATCGCTGGCTACATGAACTCCTTCAAACCAATGGGTCCTGGGGAGTTTGACCCTTACGTGGATGCGTACGCTGTTCAGAGCGCCGTAGGTAAGTCCTGACAGCTGAGATTTCTCTGATGAATTAAAATATGTTCCAGGAGCTCAAGGCTGTGATATCATCTCACACTGGGCTGAAGCAGTTGAGATCAATATCACCTACTAAATGCTGTAAATCACTCCCGTGTAGGTGCTCCTCAGAGAGAGGTGTATTTCATGGGTCTGATTGACGTGCTGACACAGTACGACACCAAGAAGAAAGCTGCTCATGCTGCCAAGGCTGTCAAACACGGGGTGAGAGATCAGTGCTCAGTGAAGGAAGTGCTCAGCACACACTTTGCATGCTTTACATCTCGAGCCTGAAAAAGTGGCTGCTTTCACTTATGTTTTTGTATTTTTGCAGGCGGGAGCAGAAATCTCAACAGTTCATCCAGAGCAGTACGCCAAACGTTTCAGAGAGTTCATCACTCAGATCCTGGCATAGTTCCAGGAGTCTTATCATACAGTACAGTTCTTACACCATATCCCAAAGATGCATTCAGAACTTATGGAAACAATCTCTATGATCTATAGCACATGAGGACGGCATTCATAGTCCACTGTAATGCACTCATAATGCTTCATAACTCAGTCATTCTAAAGCATGATATCAACAGTCATGAGTCAATCAATCAATCAATCAATGAAAGCTTTGTAAAAAAATAAAATGCCTAAAACCAGTTGCTGTGACAATGACAGAATGCACTGATATGTCTTCATAGAAAGTGGTTACCATGTTCTGTTAACATATGATTGATTTTCACTTTGCTCTCCACATTGTCCTGGTAAGGACAAGTATAATTTGCAGACAGGAAGACACAGTGGTGCCAAAACCAACACTTTAGTTAGTTGGTCATCACCTTAATGTCTCGAAACAACAACCCTACCAACTGGCATGTTGTCCACATCAACATGGCTGCCAGCACAGACGACACTCACCACACCAATGTCCATAGAGAAAATCACAGATTCTACATCATGACACACAGTTGTCATTTTCTAGTTTTGGTGTTTGAAATCGTTCATTCTGATTTATATTCTGAAGTGACATAACCTTATGGAACAAGGTGGACGGAACAACGACGAGGACGACATTTGACCGGCAAATTGTGCTAACATTGTTTTTCCATGGCATTTTGCATTTGAACTAGTTCCATAGCAGTCTGTCTCCTGTCTTTATCTCATCTGATTGTGTGTGTGAATAATAACATCAAAGGCCAAAACATTGGGTGGAAAAAAAAGACGACGAGGACGACATTTGACCGGCTGAGGATACCGTAGCGCTCAGGGAAGGGAGGGGGTGATCAGAGGAGCAGTTCGTTGTTGTAAATGTCAGCCTCTCCTCTAGATGTCACTATAAACTATTTACTTCACCTTTAAATAGCATTGCCGGAATGTTCAAATATTGACGGTCACATTGACCATCAAAAAGTATTTTCTAGTGTAAAACTCTACTACACACAACGCAGCCCCAGTACAGAGAAGCAGACACGGCTACGTTAACAGTGAGTTTACAGTCTCATTGATTTAACCACACAGGTAAGTAACTTAGCCTATAAGCGCTAGCTTTCATTTACAGCTTACCGCTCATTGTGCAACCTCAAATGTAGAATGAAGTTGGAAGTCTCTCCACGTCTCCCTCTGTAATCCTCGACCCGCATGTTTTGCATCCTGCAATTAGTTTTTTGTTGTTTTTGTTGACCACCTCGTAGTTTTTATACACAAACAGAACTATCTTTGGTATCATTATTTCTAACTAGTTCTGCTTCCTCTTGATTGGTTGTCCTGCAATTTGCATGGATGAATGCTGACAGATGAAAACAAATTAAATTCTTTAGCCAGCCTCACTATTAAGTTCAAATCATCACAGTTTATGAACTTCAGTTTTCAGTTTCTAATCAGAAAATTCTGTCTAAGAGAGAGTGAAATAAAACAGCAAACATATTCTTGATATAATTATAGACATCAGAGATGGGACAAAGTCATTATTTTGTAAGGCACAAGTAAGTTACAAGTCTTTTCCCTCAAGTACCAAGTCCTGCAGTTTGAGTTTCTAGTCCTCTTAACCAGAGTCATCATATATTTACACAGATGCTTTTAAAATCTATATTTATTTATTAAATCAAGTGCAATTGAAATTGTAGAAAACATTAACACTGACATTGCCCTTCCTAATTGCATTACTAACCATACATAACCAGTAATTTTTAACATATAAGTCATATTTTGCAATAATATTCTTCATTTAAAAGTACCCCTTTACAGAATAAACACACTTGAAAAAAAACCACTGTAATTATTTGTACTAGCAAATTGTGCTAACATTGTTTTTCCATGGCATTTTGCATTTGAACTAGTTCCATAGCAGTCTGTCTCCTGTCTTTATCTCATCTGATTGTGTGTGTGAATAATAATATCAAAGGCCAAAACATTGGGTGGAAAAAAAAGACGACGAGGACGACATTTGACCGGCTGAGGATACCGTAGCGCTCAGGGAAGGGAGGGGGTGATCAGAGGAGCAGTTCGTTGTTGTAAATGTCAGCCTCTCCTCTAGATGTCACTATAAACTATTTACTTCACCTTTAAATAGCATTGCCGGAATGTTCAAATATTAATGGTCACATTGACCATCAAAAAGTATTTTCTAGTGTAAAACTCTACTACACACAACGCAGCCCCAGTACAGAGAAGCAGACACGGCTACGTTAACAGTGAGTTTACAGTCTCATTGATTTAACCACACAGGTAAGTAACTTAGCCTATAAGCGCTAGCTTTCATTTACAGCTTACCGCTCATTGTGCAACCTCAAATGTAGAATGAAGTTGGAAGTCTCTCCACGTCTCCCTCTGTAATCCTCGACCCGCATGTTTTGCATCCTGCAATTAGTTTTTTGTTGTTTTTGTTGACCACCTCGTAGTTTTTATACACAAACAGAACTATCTTTGGTATCTGTATTTCTAACTAGTTCTGCTTCCTCTTGATTGGTTGTCCTGCAATTTGCATGGATGAATGCTGACAGATGAAAACAAATTAAATTCTTTAGCCAGCCTCACTATTAAGTTCAAATCATCACAGTTTATGAACTTCAGTTTTCAGTTTCTAATCAGAAAATTCTGTCTAAGAGAGAGTGAAATAAAACAGCAAACATATTCTTGATATAATTATAGACATCAGAGATGGGACAAAGTCATTATTTTGTAAGGCACAAGTAAGTTACAAGTCTTTTCCCTCAAGTACCAAGTCCTGCAGTTTGAGTTTCTAGTCCTCTTAACCAGAGTCATCATATATTTACACAGATGCTTTTAAAATCTATATTTATTTATTAAATCAAGTGCAATTGAAATTGTAGAAAACATTAACACTGACATTGCCCTTCCTAATTGCATTACTAACCATACATAACCAGTAATTTTTAACATATAAGTCATATTTTGCAATAATATTCTTCATTTAAAAGTACCCCTTTACAGAATAAACACACTTGAAAAAAAACCACTGTAATTATTTGTACTAGCAAATTGTGCTAACATTGTTTTTCCATGGCATTTTGCATTTGAACTAGTTCCATAGCAGTCTGTCTCCTGTCTTTATCTCATCTGATTGTGTGTGTGAATAATAATATCAAAGGCCAAAACATTGGGTGGAAAAAAAAGACGACAAGGACGACATTTGACCGGCTGAGGATACCGTAGCGCTCAGGGAAGGGAGGGGGTGATCAGAGGAGCAGTTCGTTGTTGTAAATGTCAGCCTCTCCTCTAGATGTCACTATAAACTATTTACTTCACCTTTAAATAGCATTGCCGGAATGTTCAAATATTAACGGTCACATTGACCATCAAAAAGTATTTTCTAGTGTAAAACTCTACTACACACAACGCAGCCCCAGTACAGAGAAGCAGACACGGCTACGTTAACAGTGAGTTTACTGTTACGTTTCCCCTTTAAAGGGAAAACCTAGATCTTAGGGAGTTGGACCCGAATGCAGAGCAGGACACAGGTGAGTATATATATAATAATAATATTTATTAAAAACGACAAATATAAATATATATATATATATATAAACACAAATACACGCGATAGAGAGGGTGTAGGATGTGACAGTATAAGAGAGAGTGAAACAGCAGCAGACCAGATCCTCAGCGACTCCTTCGTGGCAAACACAGTTCGTTCTTTCACGTTCCCACGGAACGGACTCACTCGAGATGTACAGCGAGGAGGGTTTGAAGATCCACTTAGGTTGAGGAGAGGTGAAGCCGCGTCGTCGTGGTGGAAGAGACGAATGCGGTAGAGAAGAACAGGAGTAGGCGATTCCAGGAGTGGTAGGAAATCCGCGGAGACTCGGTGTTCTTCTCTCGGCAGGAGACGTGGAGACCTGAATACGGAGATTGAGGTGAGTACTGGAAACGTCAGGAATTCTAATAGCGTAGTAGGAAAGCATTTACCAGCTAAGCGAAAACGTGGAACTGACACCAGAGAGACGCGAAGTCCCGCCTTATATGCCCGGATGATTGCTGATCAGGCGCAGCTGGGCAGGAACTGCGCAGGTGGACGTCATCTCTGGCGTCATGTGGGAAACGGGTCAACCACGCCCCCTGCAGGGTGAACACAGAGAGAAGAACAGAGAGCAGCAGGCAACAACAACAATAAAAATAGACGCCATGAAATGTGGATCGTGACAGTACCTCCCCCTCAACGGGCGCCACCTAGCGCCAAGGCAGGAACATCTGGGTGGTCACGGTGGAAGTCCTGGATCAGCGTCTGGTCCAGGATGAAGTGGCGTGGAACCCATGACCTCTCCTCCGGACCGTACCCCTCCCAATCGACCAAGTACTGGTGTCCCCGGCCGCATCTGCGAATATTCAAAATTCCGTTAACTGTGAAGGCCTCACCGCCTTCGATCATCCTGGGTGGTGGAGGGGGGTCAGAGGGAGGGACCAGATCCGACTCGATCACAGGTTTCAGGAATGACACATGGAACGTCGGGTGAATCTTCAGGGATTGGGGTAACTTGAGGCGAACGGAGGAGGCGTTGATGACCTTGTCGACTGGGAAGGGGCCGATGAACTTCGGAGCCAGTTTTCGGGATTCTACCTGTAGAGGGAGGTCCTTCGATGAGAGCCAAACCTTTTGGCCAGGTAAGTATTCAGGGGCGGGGATGCGATGGCGATTAGCTTGCTTCTGGGATTGGAGAGAAGCTTTTTCGAGGGATGCTCTGACCTCCACCCACACAGCCTGGCAGCGTTCCATGTTGGCCTGGACTGACGGAACCGCTACCTCCCTCTCCTGGAAGTCGAAGAGTGGAGGCTGGTAGCCCAGGGAAGCCATAAATGGGGAGACGCCAGTAGAAGCCGAGGTGAGAGAATTGTGTGCGTATTCTATCCATGGAAGGAAACTGCTCCAGTCTTCAGGGTGGCGAGTGGCGACACAACGTAGCGCCACCTCCATGCTCTGGTTTGCTCTTTCTGTTTGGCCGTTGGACTGTGGATGGTAACCGGATGAAAGACTGACGGACGCCCCCAGTGCCGCACAAAAGGCCTTCCAAACCTGGGAGGAGAATTGAGGCCCACGGTCTGAAACGATGTCCATAGGGAAACCATGGATCCGGAATACGTGTTGGACCAACGTCTCGGCTGTTTCCATGGCAGAGGGGAGGGCAGGGAGGGGGATGTAATGAACCGACTTGGAGAAGCGGTCTACGACAGTGAGGACAGTCGTGTTGTTATTGGAGGGAGGGAGTCCAGTGACGAAATCAACGGCGATATGAGACCAGGGGCGATGGGGAATGGGAAGGGGGTGCAGGAGTCCAGCAGGCGGGCGATTCGACGACTTGCCTCTAGAACAGACGGGGCATGCTGAGACAAAGGTGGCGACATCCAGGGACATGGTGGGCCACCAGAAGCGTTGTTTCAGGAAATGGAGTGTGCGCGCAGAACCAGGATGACAAACCAGTCTAGAGGAGTGACCCCATTGGAGAACTTCCGAGCGGAGAAACTAGTCGGACATGCTGGACGTGTTCCTCTTCAGTCTCAGAAAATATCAGGATGTCGTCCAGATATACGAAGAGGAATTTGTCCAGCATGTCGCGCAAAATGTCATTAGCCAGGTGTTGGAATACTGCAGGAGCGTTAGTGAGGCCAAAGGGCATGACTAGATATTCGAAATGTCCCATGGGAGTGTTGAACGCCGTTTTCCACTCGTCCCCCTCTCTGATGCGAACCAGTGATAACTCTCTGGGACGCCGGAGAGGTCGGGAGGCACTGGTGGGACGTCGGCTGTTCTCTGTGGCGAAGGTTGAGCAGATCTGAGGCAGCGGGAATGGCACGGGATACTCCAGCTGGACAACCGACCCGAGGACCAGTCGAAGGAGGGGTTGTGAAGGGACAGCCACGGAAGACCCAGGATCACTGACGCGGAGGAAGCCGGAATGAGGAACAACTGGATCTCCTCGACGTGGTTACCAGACAAGACCAAGGTGAGGGGAATGGTGCGAAGAGTCACTTCAGCCAGCCGATTTCCGTTGAGGTCCGAGATGATCTTGGGTTGTGGCAGGGAGATCGTAGGAATGCCAGCCTGTTCTGCCAGATGCGTGTCGATGAAGCTTTCGTCGGCGCCAGAATCCACCAGGCATGTGGTGGAAAAACAGTCCTGGTTCCAGCGAAGTTGAGCCTTCAGGGAGACCCGGGTCGGTGCAGGACAGGAGATGGTCCTGCTCACCAGCACTCCTACGTGCGCTGATGAGCTCAGGCTTTTTGGGCGATGTGGACAGTACGACATGACCAGTCTGTCCGCAGTATAGGCAAGCTCCAGACTGTAACCGTCGTCTTCTCTCCGTGGGCGATAAACGTGTTCGCCCCAGCTGCATGGGTTCAGGAAGGCTAACCACGTTAGCAGAAGGGAAAGGCAGAGAAGAAGAGACGGAAGAATGTGGGGTATCTGGGGTACGAACAGTAGAGTGACGTCGTCTATCCATTCGTCTTTCACGGAGCCTACAGTCAATGCGAATTGCTAGTTCGATTAACACTTCAAGATGGGGTGCTATATCGCGAGTAGCTAATTCGTCCCGTAGTTCGTCTGTAAGCCCACGTAAGAAAATGGCCCTTAAAGCCGCGTCATTCGGGCAGCTGTGGCTTAGTGGTTAGGGCTTCGAGCTCGAGACCGGAAGGTAGCCGGTTCAATCCCCGACCAATCCGCAGCTGAAGTGCTGTTGAGCAAGGCACCTAACCCCCTCACTGCTCCCCGAGCGCCGCTCACTGGCATGGCAGCTCACTGCGCTGGGTTACATGTTCTACACCTCACTGTGTGCTGTGTGTGTTCACTAACTCACTGCAGAATTGAATTTCCCCTTGCGGGACTTAAAGGGTTCTTAATCTTAAAAAAAAAAAATTCCACCCACTCTCAGATGCCAATATGCGAAAACTGACGGCAAAATCAGCGGCAGATGAGTTACCCTGTTTCAACGAAAGTAGTTGGTTTGAAATGTCACTATTATGAAACGCTTGGTCGAAAACCCGGTTTAACTCCGTAGAAAACGTAGTATATGAGATGGAGCGGTGGTGATCATCTCTAAGGAAGGCCGTGGCCCACTGAGCGGCTCTACCAGTTAGCAGGTTTACCACAAACGCGATTCTAGCATGACTTGTAGGGTAAGTGCTAGGTTGTAGGTCAAAAACAAGTGAGCATTGAAACAGGAAACTTGCACATTTATTAAGTGTAGGAACAAATGGTTCGCGGGAAGCTAGCGCGGGGGCTAACGTAGGGGTAGCTGGTGGAGAAGGAGCAGGCAGTGGAACAGGTAACCCGGAAGTTAGCAGCGGCTGAATGCTAGCAGTTAGCTCACGAACGGCGTTGGCTGCGTCTCTTAGCAGGCCCTCGTGTCTGCATATGGCCTCGCCGTGAGAAGCTAACGCCTGGTGTATCAAGTCTCTGTCTGCCGGGTCCATAGTTGGTCAGTTCCAACTGTTACGTTTCCCCTTTAAAGGGAAAACCTAGATCTTAGGGAGTTGGACCCGAATGCAGAGCAGGACACAGGTGAGTATATATATAATAATAATATTTATTAAAAACGACAAACATAAATATATATATATATATATATATAAACACAAATACACGCGATAGAGAGGGTGTAGGATGTGACAGTATAAGAGAGAGTGAAACAGCAGCAGACCAGATCCTCAGCGACTCCTTCGTGGCAAACACAGTTCGTTCTTTCACGTTCCCACGGAACGGACTCACTCGAGATGTACAGCGAGGAGGGTTTGAAGATCCACGAAGGTTGAGGAGAGGTGAAGCCGCGTCGTCGTGGTGGAAGAGACGAATGCGGTAGAGAAGAACAGGAGTAGGCGATTCCAGGAGTGGTAGGAAATCCGCGGAGACTCGGTGTTCTTCTCTCGGCAGGAGACGTGGAGACCTGAATACGGAGATTGAGGTGAGTACTGGAAACGTCAGGAATTCTAATAGCGTAGTAGGAAAGCATTTACCAGCTAAGCGAAAACGTGGAACTGACACCAGAGAGACGCGAAGTCCCGCCTTATATGCCCGGATGATTGCTGATCAGGCGCAGCTGGGCAGGAACTGCGCAGGTGGACGTCATCTCTGGCGTCATGTGGGAAACGGGTCAACCACGCCCCCTGCAGGGTGAACACAGAGAGAAGAACAGAGAGCAGCAGGCAACAACAACAATAAAAATAGACGCCATGAAATGTGGATCGTGACATTTACAGTCTCATTGATTTAACCACACAGGTAAGTAACTTAGCCTATAAGCGCTAGCTTTCATTTACAGCTTACCGCTCATTGTGCAACCTCAAATGTAGAATGAAGTTGGAAGTCTCTCCGCGTCTCCCTCTGTAATCCTCGACCCGCATGTTTTGCATCCTGCAATTAGTTTTTTGTTGTTTTTGTTGACCACCTCGTAGTTTTTATACACAAACAGAACTATCTTTGGTATCGTTATTTCTAACTAGTTCTGCTTCCTCTTGATTGGTTGTCCTGCAATTTGCATGGATGAATGCTGACGGATGAAAACAAATTAAATTCTTTAGCCAGCCTCAGTATTAAGTTCAAATCATCACATTTTATTTTTATACGTGCTATAATATATTCTCAGTGACGAAGCATTCATGCTCATCCTTTTTTAATTTTTTTCTTCTCTTTTCTGTCTTCTCTTTTCTGTCTTCTCCCTCGTCCCAGTCCTCGTGGCACACATTCTTGAATATCCCTGTCAGATAATTATGAGGATTTCCCTGTGGAGGAACAGCTGAGTGGACAAACAAGAGAACATGGAGAAATTGGGTCGTCAGGGCAAAGAAGACTGTGAGGATTGAGATTGAGAATATAGAGATTATTTGAACTATTTATTTAGAAAACAAACAAAGAGAAAACGGACATAATCACAGCAGCATTGTTTTTATTTTGTAGGATGAAAGTGATAATCTCTGCTAATTATTATTGTTCATTCACTCTTGGTAGATTATTTTCTCTCAGTGTGCAGAACAGAAATGAGACTGAATGTTTGGACCAGTGTTCCCTCAGTCGCTCTCTCTTTTTTTTTGTCTTATCAAACGCGGTGCAGAGCAGTTTTTGTGTTGACATATAAAAAAGTTCCAAAATGGACCAAGATTAACACCAGTACTCACATTATGTCAAGCAGTAAACTTCCAAAAAAAAAGCATAGAAAGCCCAACAAAAACGTATCCATTGCACTAAACCTTTGTCCAACATTAACATTAAACTTTGCAATATTTTTTTTTATTTTTTTTATATAAGACATTCACAAACATGATTACAAATGTGTGATCCATGAGCCTCTGAGTTCGATGTGTGTGAGGGTTTTACTGCATGTTACAAGTGGATGGAGTCCCTGTTTGGAGGGGAAAACACAAAACTGGCATTTCCTCTTTCATACTCTGCAATCTATAACATTCACGTATATATTAAGGATTTTATTTGCACCTATATTGGCTATAGCTCATTCAAAAATAGTAGACTTTAACCAGGGATGGCCCAAGACTTTATGACTTTGGGGGACCCGGTCTGTTTTTTAACATTAGAGTGGCCGTGTATTCATTTTTTAATACTTTAGTATTGAAAATTAATATTAATTGTGGTTTTACTGAACTTGAATTAAACAAGTAAACCCGTTTAATGGCTTTAGTGTACAAAACTATTATGTAAAGATGGCTTGATTTCTTTAATATGTTAAAGCGTTTGGTGATCAGGGCACACCAAGCTTATGCCTCAAGTTTAACACGAGTTTATGTGGCGCAAATCAATCAAAGTATAATCTGCAAATGCAGGAATTCAGTGAATTATGTTTTTATCAATGGTGCTGTTCAATGGAGGAAATTAGAAGTTATTGATGGTAAATCTTTCTACATTTTCTTTTCGTATTTTCAGGACTAAATTATTTTACTATACATCTATATTATAGCTATATCATTCAAATATCACTGTTCCATTTCATACATACCTCTTTTTTTGAATATATATATATATATATTAATATGTTTTCAACATCTATAAATCATCAAACCATCACTTTATTGGCATCACCTTTTGGATTTATTATTGTTATTTGTGTGTGTGTTTGCCCAGAGACATCACTTTACTAGTGTGAAGCCATGAAAGTGAAACCACCGCAGAGATAGTATGATGGAATAAAAATGACTCCTCTCCATAAAAATTACTTTGACCCAGATAAAAGTGGGTCAAAGCCATAAAGCTGGTGTGGGGCCTTTAATAAGAGCTGCTCTGATGCAGAAGTTTTAATGTTCCACTGCTAAAAAGAATATGAAGTTATGGCCAGCGGCTACAGGAGGAATCCCACCTGTGTATGTACGAAAAAACAAAGCAAGCATTAGTGATGCAACTGCACTGCCTGCTTTTCGCTGGAGCCTCACTTAACCTCACAGTTTATATGTATCCATTCATATTTTATATCAACTGTATACACAGAAAAGAACCAAAAACAGAATGCCGTTAAAACACAAAAGCTTAGGCAGCAGCCACGGTGTGTCAATAATGAGCTCTCTATTAATCATTCCATGAGTATAAAAATACAAATGGAGACATATGATTACATCACAGACAAATATACACGCAGCAGAGTCTTCAGATCAACACAAAAATACACACAGTACTGCAGAATGGTTTAAGTTTATGCCCTTTTATAAATAATAATTGGGGCAACATTCCTTCATTTCTTCCATTCAGTCACTTGTAAATATACTAATAATAATAATCATTCAATGGCCCCGTTTTATAGATCAAAATCTTTGATCTATTAATCACAGCAGGGGCGTTTATTCATCATGAAATAAAAAAAAACACTAACGCACAGCACTGTCTGGGGAAACAAGTGCTCGTCGCTGGAAATAATAAACCTGGTCTACATTCAGTCACGATCAAGCCACGCCAACGCCTTTGTTTACATGTCGAGCGCTAAGCTCGGCGTGAAAATGAGCTGCTGTCGTGAAGCGGCATGTACAGTGTTGACGTCGCACACAGTGATACAGACATGACACAGAAATCTCAGTCTGGGATGTCAAAGTGTTAGTCAGGTGGTTTTCAAAGGAAAATCCACGCCGAGAGGCTGTGCAGTAAATCTCTGAACAACTATAAGTAACCCTTTGTTTTGTATACACAGAACCAACTGTACAAAATCATACAAGAACAATCTGGAAAATGGAGCACTTTTTCTTCTTTTTTTTCTTTTTAGAATATTATACTGTTTTATCAGTTCATCTCTTTACACTTAATTTAGTTATCTTTAAATCAGCCTTTGTTAATCAACCTTAGTAAAGTTTTTTTCACCTTTTTTCAAGAGCATAACACGGTACACACACACGCACACTCTGAATCTCTTAAAACTGACATTCATGGTCTATAAAGGTAGGAAGAAGAATGGATGCGTTGGACACTGAGATTTCAAGCGAGACAGATCAGAAAATAGAGATGTCAGTTTATCAAATAGTAAACTTATTGCAGTCTTCTTACCTCTGGGCTCTAAATGCTCACGCTGAGAAAAAGGCAGATTTCCATTGTTAACAGAGTAAATATACTGATAATATTTGATAGTTAAACTTGGTGGGATATTGACTGCGTGATGTATCATATGAATCATACCAGCTGGTATACAGTGCAATACATTCCTATTAAATCTGATGCCATGTCATGTGTCGCCAGGAAAAGTTCTCTTTTTGTTTTGGTTAAGTCATTCTAAGCTCACACACTCACACACACACCCACACGCACATACACTTACTCATTATACTGCACTATGTTTTCATTATGACACTGCTCTTCTTGAGGTGCTGTAGCTCAAGCTGGTGCCTCCACTCTTGTGCGAGATTTTGAGTGTCGTGGCAACTGTAGGACTCGGTGCCATGGCAACAGGGAAGCTGGATGTCGTGGCTGCTGCGAAGCCAACTGCTGTAGCAATGGAGGGGGCCGCTTCGTTGGGGCATCCGTACTGTAGCAAGATGTCGACACACTCCTGGCTGCCAGCGCTGCGAGCCAGAGCCAGCGCCGTCAGGCCCTGAGCGTCACGATACCGAACATCACAGCCATACTGGAGGAAGTCAAAGAGACAGAGAACTTTGAAACCTGGATAAGATTATAGTCTTAATAGAACACCTTTAGAGTTTCAGGGTTAGAGCCAATACAAGTGAAGTAAATGATGACAACTTCTTTAAATGCACTCATTTACTGCTAAAGGCTGAAGTAACTCTGTCTTTGTTGTGTGTATTGAAAGTTCAGGTAAACAGGCGTGCAGCTATTGCAAGGTCTTGCTCATCTCGTCTCTTGTGCTGGAGGCGGAACTGAACATTTCCACTGTAAAGATGGCGTAAATTAAGCTGTTTCGAGTTGAATTTGAATGTTTGGGGCTGTCAGACACTTGGCCGGCACGGTGAGAGGGGAATGGTGATCGGTGAAAACAAACGGATGAAAGAAAAACAAAAGAATGGTTATACTGGACTGATTTCTTAATTGTGTTTTTGTTACATTCTGGAGGTAACGTGCTGTTACCTGTTGTGTTGTGTTGTGTTGTGTTGTGTTGTGTTGTGTTGTGTTGTGTTGTGTTGTGTTGATGAACTGAACTGTGTTCAGGCTGAGTGAAGTGGAATTTTTGCTTGTGGAAACAGATAGTTTCCTTTTTATAACAGCCTGTATTTAGGTGAATTATGGGTCAGTTGTGCAACTTCAGAGGGTTTTTATTTTGGATGTATATTACTGGTTTAATCCCTGCACCTGCACCCATGTCGCTTACAACACCACACAGTTCTCACCATTTTCTTCAGCTGTATTGGATTAGGCTGCAGCCATGACACCCAAGTAGGTACGGGATGGTGCAAGATTGTGACGGCAAGCAAAACAATCATGGTAGCATGATATTGCAATTGTATGATGATATTGCGGTGTAATGTCACCTTCAGCTGTCACAGCATGGAAAACATAGCTGACTGACGTCTTGCACCAGTTCAGAGGGGGAAATGCAATTCTGCATAACATCTGAGGGATTACTGCAGTCTGTTTTTGATGAGTCATGAAAAACGGCTCATACACATAGAGCTATATGACAGAAGATTTTAGTGTTTTTTAATACCACAGTATATTCATTGTCACTATGGCTTTAAGGAAATTTAATCACATGTAGCGTTCTCTGAGGTCTAACACCTGATATGGTATTCACTTTACACATGTACAGTAAATCTGTCTGACTAATCTGCTGAGTCCTCTGATTCAGTGCTTTACTGTTTCATGATGCATTTATCACTTACAAGTTACTGAGGGGTATTTTTCCTTCTGCCAGTTTTACATGAAACACGGAGGTCTCCTGTGGATAAAATCTAAACTCTTGTCAGACCTAGCTGATTCCCGACCTTCACTGCTTCCTTATCTCAAAACACCACAGCATCGCAGTGCTTTGGTGTTTTGTGGCTTCCTTTATCACTAATGGCAGAACCACAGGGAGATAAACAGAGAGAGAGGCATACGCACCCAAACAAGAAGCTGCGTCATCACCACATCACCCTGATGACAGGCGGCATGCAAGGCAGAGCCGGGCAGTCGCAGTGCTAAGAGTGACCTGGAGGAGAGGGCCAGGCTGAGAGGTGCATTAATGTCCTCCTTAGTGCAGTGGGCCAAAAGGAGCAGCAGCTTTGGGAGGTTGTGCTCCATCACTGCCAACAGAAGACGGCCAGAGAGTGTGATGTCTGGACCCTCACCGGGAGTGGGAGGAGGCAACGGTGCCACAAACAGTTTCTGCTCATATTTGGCTCTGATCCACGACTCCCGCTCCTCTCTGTAAACAAAGAAAGCAAAGAGAATGGGAACTATGAGGAAACATTTGTGACATATACAAGGGTTTACAGGCAGACATTTAACACATGACTCCTCAGTATGTTTGTATAGGTCTATAAGTTTGAAGGAAGGAGAGCAGCTTTTAAATAATCAACAAATGTCTGCTCCATTCAAACCATTGTCAAATGAGTTCCCACAATGCACAAGGCTTTTGTTGGTTTAGTGTCACCTGGCAACAGTCCCCACTGCTCCCACAGTGATGGAGACGACGTACATGGTAGCTACACAGCGCTAGTAAACCGTGACGGCTGCATTCAGCCAGACTATGGCTAATAATGCAAATGAGTGCTGACAAAAAAATTTTAGAAGTGGATTCTGATGCAAACAGTGCCAGCACAAGGCTTTGTGGGGCCCTGAGCAGAATCTGATTTGGGGCCCCTTGACTATTATTGATACAACTGCAACACTATAAACTGCATTAATTTTTAGAATTTTGCTGTTGTTCTTTTTAAACCAAATCAGCTGTGACTGCTAAAACACCCTGCACACTCACATCTGTATCACAACCACAATTTTGGCTTTGGAGTTCTCTGAAAAACAGAGCATCAAGAAATCCTCTCTAAACATTTGCCTGACTACACTCTTAGAAATAAGGGTTCCAAGGGTGAATTCCAATTCCTTGCTTAACCCTCAATCTTAAAGGTGAAGTAAGTAGTATATAGTGACATCTAGAGGAGAGGCTGAAATTTACAACAACAAACTGCTCCTCTGCTCACCCCCTCCCTTCCCTGAGCGCTACGGTATCCTCAGCCGGTCAAATGAAGGTCCTCGTCGTCTTTCTTTGTGTCAGCAGATGAAGTTCTAGTATTTATTCAGACAACGAGAGGGAGGGGGAGAGGACGAGGACGAGGGACAGCTCTTTGTGGATGCGGTAGAGCTGTCAGAAGCCCGGCGAGGGAGAGGGCGAGCTACCGCGGCCGTAGCAGACGAAGCGGAGAGAGTGGAGGCGGGGCTTCCGCTACAAGTAAAGCGACACTTGATTTGTTCTCTCGGGTTTGTCTTTACAGGCTCCTGTAGAAACATGGCGTCTTGCTGCTGCGGCCCATGACCATGTGATTTTACATGACTTTTTGAAACACTACGAAAATGAAAGAAAGGCTATTATACAGCGACTAGACAATGCAGGAGCACATAATATGTATAAAAAAGTGGATTTTGGGTCATATAAACCCATAAATACTAGGCAGTGTCCCTTTAACCCTCAATCTCAAAAATGCGCGCTCCCGCTAGTGCAAGTGCTGTCCCGATTCTCAGAAAAATTAAGTTGAGGAGCAAGTTTAAGGGCTGTACCGCCCTCAATATTGTGATTTTCCGAGACCACCCGCAAGGGCTACCCAGAATGCCTTGCGTGTCTTGCCATAACAAAGATGCCACCGAAAGCGTCAATTTTCTTTGTTATTAGAGATATAAAAATGAGGAAAACCATTGTATTATCTTAGTTTAGGCCCATATTATGGATTACTGACGTCATTGTTGCGTAACATTTATTTTTATTTTACGATATTTTTGTCAATAGCGACAAGCGATCGTTTGCTATCGTTTATCCTTCAATAAGCTGTGGTGTGTGGTACCTGTCAGCTGAATATGTCCGTGGTTGTGGTATTTGTATGAGTATCATCTTATAACTAACTGACAACCTAATTACTTGACTGACAAACGGATCGTAATAAATAATCGGGACCTAAATGTGTTCTTCTTCTTCTTTTTTGGAGTTGACAGACTGGAACGCAGCGTTCGCGTTATTCTGCCCCCTACAGTCTGAAGACGTATCTGCATTTAAGGGGTGTCCCATTTCTAAGTGACAAAATAACCAGTTAAGATTAAGGGTTAAGCTGATTGAGGGTTAAGATTGAGGGTTAAGATAGGAATTGGCCCCAAAAGTGTTCTTCTACAAGGGCTGAGGTTCAATCTGGAACCATTTGATTTCAAGGGTTCTTGGTAACACTAATGGTTCCAGTAAGAACCATTTTGATACAGAGAACCATTTTAAAACCCCTTTCCTGAATAAAGGGTTTTAAAAGGATTCTTGGCATCACTAAGGGTTCTCCTATGAGGAAAAGTCGAAGAACCTAGAACCTGGTTCTACTTCGCACTTTATTTCTAAGCGTGTATGAGCTGCTGCTGTTCTGTACCACACAGCTCCAAGTTTCCTGAAAGCAGTCTGGACAAGTCATGTTAGAAGACAGTACTATAAAAAAAATTCTAAAAACCTAATGTCTAAAGCAGAAGGTGAAGAGCTCTCTGTCTCTCAATTCAAATTCAATTCTAAAGAATTCTATAAAATGAAATTGTGTAGTAAAATATCATAAAAACAAGTAGTGACAAAAATGAAAACAAGAAAAGGCATGCAAAATATATAGAAAATGCTCTCAGAATAAAAATACTTTTCTGCTCATATCTCCCTCTCTTCTCTATAAACAAAAAAAACATAAATAAAGATCATGTTCACTCTACTCACTTTACAGATACAAATATGAAGTATGTAGGACTATTGCACAGCATAACGGCACTTGAACTGTAAAACAAACATAATATGCATATTAAATGAAATGTAATTGCATGGAGAAAATTCTATTGTGTGACATAGAAATAACATTAATTACCAGATATTTTCTTGGGTCTGGGACTGGGACACTCTGGGCCCACTTTCTATGCTGAGTGGTCCTTTGGGGGATTCTCAGTGCAGCTCCTCTTAAGTGCAAAGTAGATTTTAAGTATTGAGTTTTCTGTAATTCTATGTGAAGCGCATAGATGTACATAAAGCATGGTGCAGATGTGCACATCTTTCTATATGTCTCGCTCCCCAGACATGATGGGGGGGGGGGGGGGCTCTAAACTAATTAAATACTCTTGAGAGCTGTGTGAGCAAAATTGGGCGCAAGAGGGCTGAAGCTGCACGATGGACAGAGATAATATGACTGAGTTTTATTTTAGGTTTGGGAATGAGTTCTCAAAAGCCTGGCATTGCAATGAATCATTATTAACAAAGATAAGTAAAGTTACAAAGTCATTCACAGATTCAAACTTCCACGACGAAGACATATTTGGAATCATAGTGATGTAGGCCACAAGCTAGAAGCTCATTTTCATCAAAAAGAGCCATCTTCCGTTCTGTAAATGTCCCAGTGGTACCGTACATGATAATACACCATCGACTGTATGTAGTTTCTCCAGCTCTTTTTTGATGAAAATTAGGTAGCTTGTGGTCTACACACTGTTGTTGTGTCAATATTAACCCAATTAAGAAGTCAAAGTGAGTGGGAAACATCTCTCTGTTATGCTGATGAGTTATTCGTTTGTTGCAATCTGCAGTCTCACCATTAGATGTCACTAAATCTAACACACTGCACCTTTAACTGAAGCAGTGTTGCACCAGTAATAGCATTACTGACACGTCTGCCAACCTCAGGTCTGTCTCTACTCTTTATGTTCTCACCGTGAAGCATCAGGTGCCGGTTTACGTCGGCCCAGCGTGCGTGCCTCCCATATGCTGTTGACCATGTGGTTGCCGATGGCGCTGAGAACCAGCGTCAGCTCTCGGGGCAGATCGTCCAGGTCCAGTGAGCGAACGCGTGTCAGGTGAGTCCCCAAGTTTCTGTGGATCCCTGAACACTCAATGCAAATGAGAGCACCCAGATTCAGACTGGCCCAGGTTGGATCTGAGGAGAGGGAGAAACGCAAATCACAGCAAATCAGACAGATGCTTTATTGGAGCTGAACTTTAGTATGTGTCTGCGACTGAATTTGTCACAATATATGTGAGTATAAATCTGTGTCGTGTGCCAAACTCATTCTACTGAAACTTTGAAGTGTTTCAGCTTCAGTGGGACATTCACATTTAAATAGTCTTTGTTTGGTTTTGTGATTTCTAAAATATTCCACCAACAAAGGCTCATCTTAATGTTCGCTCTGTGCCTTTGATTCCTGTGTTGGACTGAAATCAGGCACATTCAAATATTTGCACAACCATTCTCAGCGGCTTCATTTACCTCCATCTTAACCAGAGTCGGACAGGAATGGAGTATATTTACTTGAGTACAGTACTTAAATACAGTTTTGAGGGATCTTTTACTCGAGTATCATTTTTGGGGAGTACTCATGACTTTACTCAAGTACATTTGAGAGGCAAATATTGTACTCTTTACTCCAATACATTTATATCCATAACCCGAGTACCCGTTACTTCTTCTATGAAAACAACAACAACAAAAACTCCATAGTCAGATTTAGTTGAGAGACGAAACCATGGACAAAACGATGGATGAAGACGCAGCAGGTCCATCCCGGGAATATGCCAACACGTGGCCCCACCTCGCCAGACTATTTCAATTTTCTGAACAAGTTAATGATAGTGTTTGCTTCAAGTGTTTGCTGTGTTTACCAAACTGTTTACAAAACTTCATCACTGCCTACAAAAATGAATCTTCCAACTTGAGGAAGCATGTCAAGGTGCATACATTGAAATAAACTTCCTTACATTTCTAAGCGAGAGCGTTGCCATTGTGCTATTGCATTGTGGGAAAGTGAGAAATGTTAAATAAAGCAACATTCTAAAAAGACGAAAATGACTTAATTTTACATTTTCAAGGTATAAACATTAACATTTCTCATAACTCCATGTAGGACGTTTCTATATGTACATTTAAGAACCGTGGCAGTATTAATGCAATATTTAGAAAATGTACTCTTGTACTCTTGATACTCAAGTACTTTTAAAAACAAGTACATCAGTACTTTTACTTAAGTAGACATCTGACTGTAGTACTTTTACTTGTAATTGAGTAAAATTTAGCAAGGGGAATCTGTACTTTTACTCAAGTAATGAAGCTGTGTACCCTGTCCGCCTCTGATCTTAACATCGAGGAAATTCTTTGGCAGATAATTTTACTAACGTCAGTGAAAATGTATTCCAAGGTATGAACTCTATTTAGATCCAATAATGCATTTAGCTAATGAGATTTCTTTGAATGAGTCAGCATGTTTTTTCAACTTGCCTTTGATTGAAATTTTGCAATTATAAAATACCTACAAATTAATCTCCTTTATCTTGTGCAAACACACAAGCAAACAAAAATGTCATATTAGACCATCAAATTAGCACAATGTGAGTGGGTCTCACTGTCAATCTTTGAATGAGTCATCATTTTAGTGCAGGAGTGGATTTGTCTGACTCTGGTAGTTTGAATTAATTGGTATACAAGGTGGGTAATGTACCAAAACACAACACATATGGACATTTACAGAACGGGAAAAAAGTCGTGTTACTAACTCGGAGCATCACAGTCGACACAGAAGCTGTTGCCCTTTGCGTTGCGGATTGCCTGCAGAGCCACTGCGTCGCTCTGGCTGTTCCTGCGAGCCTGTGGCACAAACAACACAAACACACACACACAAATAAAGTATATGATTAAAACCATGCTCTGTGATATTACTGTAGCTCTGCTTACTGCTATATGATAATCATTTTCTAATGTCCCAGTGAAAAATCAATGGCACAAACAACACAAACACTAGAGGCAGGGCAGGTTTTGCAATGGGTGATCACATTTTTGCAGAATAGTTGATTAAAGTTATAGAAACAAAACAGATAATATATAACAACAGTAACATTTGTTGCCCCTTTTAGAGAAAACTACTCAGTCCCAGGGCGCAAATACACAGCTCACAATTAGATGTTGCGGCAAAATAATTTCACTTTTAAATAACACTATGAGTAGTGAGATAATGAAAGAGCCTCATTCTACTCCCAAACATGGGCAAATGAAAATGATAGCAGCCACTATTTTAATCTGTATCTTCCTAACCAATATAGGTTTCTGTCACATTTGGCAAAATTTACTGAGCGGCAAAATAATAGTTTATAGATTATAAATAAATAAGTGAATGCTCTTTTAAAAACAAAAGTGTTGTTTTTTATTCTCTTAATAAACCTCAGATCTCCTGCAGACACATCTTGTGCCCACAGTGATTTTATTCAGTGTTTTCCTCTGACAGCTGAAGTTAAACCGCGACTTGGAATAAGAGGCGGTCTGAGCAGATGGAAACACAGATGCAATTTCATGCCAGTGTGAGTATATTGTGCGTGCGGCGCCTGCTTTGCATAACAAACCTCAGGTGTGTGTCTAACCCACCATCAGTGTACGCAGGTACATTTTCAACCACATAAAAATAAAGAGAAGGTGAATCTCAAGTTGTTATAATATTCATGATTCTTTGCGATTTGTTGATGAAATTATAACGGGACTGCGGAACAATGCCGAGCTGTTTGTAATGTCTTCAATGTGGGGTAATATTTTGGTTTGGTGGAGCAGAATGCTTGAAGGGAACACATCTGTGTGCCTATTGTTCTTTCTTGCCTTGTTTTTGCTGCTCTCGCACAGCTGCAGACTGGCCAGGATCTGGCTCTCGATGGCTTGGACCCAGGAATCCCTCTCCTCCACGCTCTGGGCTTCAAAGTGCCACGTTTGGCCAGTGCTCGACACGATGAGGAAGTCAAAGTTGTCCTCATCTGAACACACGCAAAGGAGAACATTTATTTTTTTAAATATCTGTTCAAACAGTGGTGGTGTAAATCCTGCCCTACATGCACAAATGAGTCAGTTGGAAGAATTACATTTTGATTTTGTTATTATTAAATGAGTCTGCGAGGTGTGTAAGATGCAGTGTTGACAAATCAACATTACCTGTCTTGCTTACGTTTCTTAAGCTACCAAAGCTTTTAAGTTTCCACATTTTGCGCTTGGCTACATTTAAAAAAAGGAAAGACAGAGACAGAATGCAAAATTTAAATCACATTATTCAAGTTCAATACAAAGCTTTAGTTCAATTTACAATAATGAACATAAAGATAGGGCTGGGTATTGTTTAAAAATTTCCAATAAAGTATTATTATCGATATCTGGACCTCCATATCGACTCCTGAACGATACGTTTTTCTATATCAATGTTCTTGAAACCATTAAAAAAAAAAAAGAAAATTACATTATAAATGACGGTAAAGTGTTTTAGTTTTAGCTCGCTCAGTTGTCTCCTTGCAGTCGGACATGGAGCAACTTTCTGCTCTCATGTTTATTCCATGGATTTTAGATTTCAGTCAAACACACGTTAAGCTCCTCTTCTCCTTTTGGGAATGAGCTCCATCTCTAGGTGTAATGTCCAATCATGAGCAGACCTCTGTCTAACAGCATGCTGAATGGTCATTGGCTCTGGTGAGATGAACTCACTCTGTACCAAAATTGGATATCAAATAACAACATTTTTGAGTGATATAAAGGAAGCATATATATCACAAAAGCAATGAGTGTCGATACCCAGCCCTCCATAATAATAATAATAATAATGATATCATAATAGAACAATTATCTGTAATATTAGAGCTTCCTGAATGCTGATTTTAAGAAGACACATGGATTTGTTAGCCTTTACCATCAGCTTGACCAGGGGCAGCATCTCCTTTCTGGTTCATGCTCTTCTTCCTGCGATGCTTCTTCCTGTCGGTCACTGGTGAGGAACAGCCTACATCTTTGGTGGAGGAGGAGCTGGAGACTCCTTCAACTGCAGAGTCTAAAAAAGAGAAGGTATTTATTACTGTACTGTAAGAAAGAACTACGTAAGAAAAGACATGCCTGATTTAATGTCGTGCGCATAAAGGAGATCTGTTGCTCACCAACAGTTTGAGCATGGTTGGATAATGTGGAAGGGCACCGCTGCACGCCTCTGTTAGTCCTCAGGAAGAGTGCACCCCCCAGCCCTTCCATCTCCTCCACCTGTAGGAGGCCACTGGCACTTACAGGCACTAAAGAGACGAGAGTGAGCATGTACTTAGCAACCGAGTAATTTAGTCAAACACTGAGTGTCAAAGTAAGCTCTTGAGATCGAGTTTTGCATGAACACCTATCAAAATAAAAAGATGAAGAAGTCTTTCACACATACAGTATGCACCTGCAAAACTAGTAAAAAAAATCCCTCTTTTGCAAAGATTTTAATTTTATTTTTTGTCAACACAGAGGATGCACTCATTAAAAACCCTCTTGAAATCCAAAGCTGTGCATTTACAGCAGCTCTGAGCCACTCGTTCTTTTTTAAAACCTGCTTTAAGCCTTTTGTGTAAATGGTTAGAAGTCAGGTTTAAAGCAGAACTAGGAAGGATTTTTAACCCTAATTTAACATCTAATTTAACAGCTCATCGTCATTGTGATGGTTATCTATTGTTGTGGGGAGATTGGGGGCCGTCTTCCCTCCCCCTATACTGTCTGTTAACGGAAAACAGAATCAGGAGGTCTCACAATGTCTGGGGTCTCACGAGAAACATGAATTGCTTCACAAAACTACACACACCCTAGCCAGGTGTTGGCTATAAGCTCAAGGTCAATGGAGGGCGCCATCTTGTACCACCATGTTTCTACTGCAGCCCAATTGAACAATCCGGCCAGAGCGCAATACAAAATCAGAAAAGTCCATATGCTATGGTCTGCAGTCTCACCATTAGATGTCACTAATTCTTGACCAAATTCTTGATCAACTATAGACATTATGTGTGTTGCCAGACCTGGACTGAGACCCTCAGGTCCCGGCACGTCTTTGACTCGGCCGTTGAGCCCGGCTGGAGGACCACAGGCTGGAACAGCACGAGGTGGTCGCTTCCCAGGCACCTTCACCGTCACTCGCAGCAGGTCCATCTCTTTCCCCGGAGTGTTGAGCATGTAGTCCTGCAGAGCCAAACATCAGCCAGTTACCATCAACCACCAGGCTTCAGTGGTTCTTTACAGCATCCTGTCAACACACTGACTCACGTTGACACTGGAGTGATAGGACAGTATGCCATCGTTGGACAGCGTGACATACTTCTTCTTCCACTCCTTGTTGAGCGAGCTCCCGCTGCGCTTCAGCAAGATGCCCTGATGGAGGTGACAAAACTGGAGAGTGAGACTTTATTGGCAGTGGCGTTGTGTGTTCATCTCACAGAGCTGAGCCTCTTGAAGACCACCAGCTGCCACACACACCCACCAACTATTCAACCGACTAACTTCACAACACTTCATCTCTCTGCATGATGAAACCGCCTTCACACGTTCACTGTCATGTTACTGCGGGTGTGATGTCCAAAGCAGAGGGTGGGTCATTAGATTACACCACATGCTCGTACCTGTTTGATGGGAATGGAGCGTCCGATGCCCAGATCTCCCTTGTAGTCTGCACTCTTTCTGTTTGAGTCGCTGCCTCTTCGGCCCTAGACAAACAAAAGTGACAGCATCAGAGGCTTAGAGCTTAGAAATTATTCTTTTGAATTGTTTCCTATACCTATATAAAGTCTTATTAGAGAAATAAATTCAATGCCAGTTCCATTTATCTAAAAACTGCTCTAATCAATGTTTTTTTTAACATAAAAATGGATGAATTGATTACACTTAAAATAACTAACCTATACATTCTCCCCCAGCACTGCAGGTCCTCACAGCTCTGGAGAACATTTTAATTCTAAGACACCCAATTTTAATATGTTAATCCAACCATGATTGCTTTTTTTTTCCACTTTAGAAACATGCAGACCAAATCTGTGACCAGTTGTTGAATGGAATGAAGCCTCGAGCACAACAGAGACAGGAATTGTTTTCTCCAGAGAGAACACAAGAGCAAGGAGAAAACAAATAATAATCCAGAAGAATGGCTATGTTACTCCATTATATCTTTATGCAGAGTCAGGATACTTAACCACGTTTAATCCACAAATCAATTTTGATGACTGAATAAAAAAACATGACATAACATAAGCCTCAGTTGATGTCTTTACATTATTTATTAATTAACCATTTTCTATCCATGCTTTGTTTTCAGTTTGACACTCACAGTATTGTCTTTCTTTTACTCCATACCTATCATAGTGAATGTGGTTGTACCAATTATGAAGAATTGGTTTACAAAAAAAAAAAAAGTATAATCAAAGCAACAAAGAGTAGACAAAACAAAAACAGACAAAGTCAAAAAGGTTTGATCAGTCACCGAAAATCGAGGTGTGCGTCTCCGTGTGGCGCTGCGGACAGACCCTGGCGTGGCACTGTCCTGTTTCTCTCCTCTCGCTGTCCTGCCAATCTCCTTATGACTGATCACAGGAGTGGAGGGAAGTGATGAGGAGTAGTCACTGCTCTGACCACCATTACTGGCCTGAGCAGAGGAAAAAGAACAGCAGGAGAGGGTGGAGGCGGTGGGTGCACGGTGATGAGGATGATTAAACAGGAGAGGGACATATTTCAAAAAACAGTACATTTTGAACATAAAATACAGCCAATAAAAAAAGGATAAATGGTCCAGTTTGTACTATTTATTCAGACGGTGTTACCTGTCCTGGAAAGATGCCCGACACTGGGGTGGAGCCTCCAGAATGACTGGGAGAGTTGGGGAGAGATTTACAGGAGGCCAGCAGAGCAGCTTGCTTCTTGGCTGCCATGATTTTCTGAGCAGCTGTGAAACAAAATAAAAAAAATATGATCCCTCCAACAGACACAAGCTTCATGATCCTGCTCGCGGCACAAGCCCACAACAGGAAACACGTACCATCATTGAAGACTCGGTTCACGTTGAGGCCGTATGTCGCACAGGTTTCATAATAAGTGCAGCGCCGCACGTCTGAGCACAGCTGTCTGGCCCTGGCATCGTCAATCACTCTAGGATTGGTGCTGCTGATCTTATCTAGAAAAAGAACTCAAATTAAGTACAATGACAGCTCATCTCTGCAACTGAAGAAAAATCACACGTGTACTAGTGTGTTACCCTGAGTGCCAACTACTACGAAAGGTATCTCAGCGATAGGCCGGTGGACTGCAAGCTGGTGGTAGAATTTGTAAACCTCCTGAAAGCTGGCCTCATTTTCCAGACTGAAAACTAGGATAACTGCATCCACCCAACTTGCAAACTTAGGAAAACAAGGGAAAAATAGCAGTCAAAATACAAGACGCTGCAGTAAAGGTGACCATCATATTAGAGTTTCTGGTCAGGTCTCTGAACTCACCTGAGCATCTGGCAGTTCTGTCTCCTCTCTGATTATCAAAAGGTGACTCTGTCCATCAACGAGGACATCCTTAAAGCACTGCCGTCCTGCACATACAGGGAAAAAAACCCACAGATATTACAGTTTCTCATTGGGCACAGGGGCAGGCATGTGTTTAACATAATACAAAAACATGGTTTTGTATGTATGAGAAGCCAAAATGTGCTGACAGTGACACAGAAAAACACACACAACAGCTGTGGATGACGACGTGAAAAACCGACCCTCAGCGTTTTCCAGAGGCAGGTAACTTCCTGTCAGGTGTCTGTGGACCAGAGCTGACTTCCCACTGCACAGACCTCCCAAAACCCCCTGGAAACCACACAGACAGACAGACAGAGGTTATTATAAAATCCTGTTCGACTGTACAATTATGGATCACTTCTAACCACATTCACATGGCAGCAAACCAACATTTCCTGCAGTAATCCTTGTAGACACGGTGAAGACGACCTGCTGAAGGTCAAACTGTGCATCAGAATGTGGACCAAAGGTCATTTAGGCCTTTAACACCAAGCATACAGCAGATGACAAGTTTGCGCAAGCGCGCTTTGCAATACCGCAATTAGGCGTCGGTTTGTGCTATCGCAAAAATTTCAAAGGTTTCTGAAAGCTGAGAAGTTGCAAGTCAAAGCCAACATGTGGTTATTACGGTAATTTCACTTGTGCTGTTGCAGGAAGCCGGCGAATCAGCGTCTCAATCACCAGAGAGGAGAGAGTTGGAAAAACACCTGTGTTTTATACTGTTCAAATATCAAATATAACACACAAAATATGGTGTACAACTACAGTGTTTTTGTGTTACTTTGTTTTTCTTAATTTTAAATTGTTTTAAACATTTTTTTTTTAACTTGGGCAAAAATGGGCAAAAACACTTCATTATAGGACATTTTCTGGCCCTTTTGTGGTTAAAATAAGCCGGCTCAACTCGTCCACATGCCAATGTGTCCTTGGGCAAAACACTTAACCAAACTGTTCACCATTTAAATGGTTGTGCCAGATGAGTCGGTCTGAGTATTTCAGATAAAATTAGTCAACTGGGATTTTCCAGCACAACCAACTCTAGAGTTAAGAGCACACATGGGCAACATATGGACCTGGATCCAGCCCTCAAACCAGTTTTCTCCAGCCCATGACATCCTCAGTTACCTCAAGTTTACTGATCAGCACAAGAAAAAGATGCCTCAGAACACTGCAGGAGTCTGTTCAAAGTCTGATGTGGTGAGACATATGAGGATACTTTTCAGTTTTGCGCCTTCCCATTAATAGCATTTCAGCCAAGCTTTGATTTTGAAGGAACACAGTACAAGGTTACCTTTTTGTATTTCTACAAAGAAAATATAAATGCTGAATATGAAGATTTTGGGTTTAATGATTATTATTTCTTGAGAATCTTTTATGGGTGGCCCTTTGATTGCTTCCTGTGGCCCTGGAGGAAAATCTTTACCCACCACTGGTTTAGAAAATGATCACAAAAAGAGAAATATCCCAGTGAGCAAAGTTTCTCTGGGTGAAACTGTCTTGTTAATGCCGGAGATCAGAGGAGAATTACCAGACTTGTTTTTAAAATGAAAGGAGGCAACAGTAACTGAAAGTCTCTGAAAGCACAACACGTCGAACCTTGTAGCAGAAGAAGAAGAAGCTCCTGTCACTTTATTAGGTGCGCTGTGTACCTAATAAAGTGGCCATTGAGTGTAAGACTGCAGTATATAACCAAAATGGTTGGTAAGTGCATGTTAAAGATAACTGTCGTTATACTCACAAGGTGAAGCTCTTGTACAATTTGGCTCATGGTCCATTCTTGACTGCTGGTGAATGCGCCTGAAGAAAATCAGAGTGCACATTAATTAACAAGGATAAAAATACACTCAGCACTGTAATGATTTGATGTAGTCTGCAGTGCAACAAGGTACAGGAGAACACTGACAAATGAATAGACAAGGGTTTGCTGGACGTCATATTTGCACACGCACAGTGAGATTGATACCTATGTTTCCATATCTGTGTAAGTTCACAACGATTTGCACAAGAACGTCTCAGTATTTCTTCCACTCCTGTATTGATGACGCCCGTTGGACAGCCAAAGTGAGGGAGTCCAATCGTGGCAGCAGCGAAGAGGCAGCAGCTCGCAGAAAATTCAATCAACAGTAAAACGGTGCAAGTCTTTACGAGTTAGTGAAGTTGTCAGGTAGCTTTATAGTTTCCTCTAAGTTCTGTGAAGCCTGCCAGTCTTATTTGCAAAAACACCTCCTGGATTAATTCAGATTTTTAAGGAGCGTGGAAAGCAAATGCAGAGATTCTCCTTTTCACGTTACATTAAATAGAAGAAAATGTAAGGATTATGGAGGAAAGAATGTAAACAGTTTCCCCACAGTTTCAGGATAGAAGTGCACTGGTAGTCATAACAAAGGGGGTTTATGCACAGCCTGGATCTCAGAATTCATATGACGTTTACAGCGTACAGTGCATGCTTTTTCTCTGGATTCAATTGCCATAATGTGCAAATACATATATTCTGTCTGTGGTAAAAGCAAATAATGTCTTTGGTTGGTTTGTCTGATATCCTTGTATTTGCATATGCTTGGAAACTACTGTAATTAAACTTCTTCAAATATGTTTGTAAATGAAGAAATGATCCTAATGGACTGTGTTATTATATTATACATTTTAAACATTATAGTCCTCTCAGCCGCTTTTACCCGTAGTGCAAGTGCAAATAATAACACTATTCCTGTTGCCAAAAAAGGGATTTGGACTTCTACCTTGCGGCTGAAAGGATATTTTTGCTTCAAAATATTTTATCCAGCACAGCCCTCTCATTTTACTTTTTTTAAATACTTGTAAAAGGCAAGTGCAAACACGTATATGCAGTATTCCTGTTTTTTAATTAGAGCCCTCTAGTCCCCTTTATCTGCCAGTAAAGGGCTAGTGCAAACACTCAGATGCAGTATTCCTGCCAAAAAGTGATTTGGGATTCTACCTTGTGGCTAAGGGGATATTAGTTTCATTAGGCTGTGACATATATTTTAATCATTACAGTCCTCTAAACCCCTTTTACTTGTTGAAATATCTGTGGACTTGTGCAAATGCAGTATTTCAGTTGCCAAAAAGGGCTCCTACTTTGAGGTTAAGGGGATATTTTTGTGTCATAATCACTTGGTTTCATTGGGGTGTGACAGATAAACACTGTAGCCCTCTAAGCACATTTACCTGCCTGTAAAGGGCTAGTGCAAACAATAACACACAGTATTCCAGTTGCCAAAAAAGTAATTTGGGCTGCGACCTTGTGGCTGAGGGGTTATTTTTGTGTCAAAATCATGTCAAATCTTAAGCTTTTCAAAGATGTACACCCTCCCTTTTGGAACTTCAAATAAATTGCCAGCTAGACCGCATGAGAAATACTATGTGGACCCAGTCATCATGACTGCATCACTGACAAGCACCGGGCTGGTGTGAGGCCGTCACTCCAAGGTCCAAAGTCTTAAAAGGAAATAACTCAAGGTACACAGCAATCTTTAAAATCTGCCCAAATAATAATCTCAACAAACACAACAACAAAGTTCCTAACCCTAATCCTACCCTAACCCTAACCCTAATGTCACAGGGTGACTATGCATGTGTGGGACCAGTGGGGGGGCGCTGTCTGTTAAATCTGTCTCCACAGGCGTTTGGCGCCATTCAGGACTGCCCCGGAAGCATCCGGGAGATCACAGATGTGTGGTTGGCGGAGAAGCAAAGGAGGCGGGGTCTGGACGGGTGAAAAGGGAGCAACATGAAGAATACGAGACGAGACGAGACGAGACGGGAGCGGAGCGGACAAGAAAAAGAGCGGACAAGAAAAAGAGCGGACAAAGAGCGGCGGTGTGACTCGCGGAGCAGGACGACGAAAAGAGGAAGAGGGATCCAGCCTACGGCCGGACGAGAGAGAGAGAGAGAGAGAGAGAGAGAGTGTATCGGCAGAGCGTGCCACAGACGGCGCTGGTCAGCTACAGGATATAGGGGAGACGCATCGCGGGAAACGTGGAGGGGTAGAGGTGAGCTTCTCCCCTCCTCCGAGCTAAGTACCCCTTTTATTTCACTCCCCTCATCGTCACTGTGTAAAGCTGGGAAGACGGAGAAACCCCTTGATTTGTGTTTATTATTAGTTGGTTTGGACTTTACTTTGCATGCAGTCGTCGTTTTGTTTTGATTTTGATTTATTTATTTACGGTTGCATGTTAATTTACTTATTTCTAAAGGGGTTTCTCAGGCTTTAACGCAAAGCATTGACTGGTTATTCTCTGTACATGATAGTTGGAGTTGGCACCAGGACTGGATCCACGCACCCGTTACAATCTGGCGTTGTCAGCAGGAACTCTTCTGGGTTGAGTAGCTGGTCAATCCAGCATGCAGGGTGAAGCACAGGCCTCAGGGCCTCATATGATGATGCCATTTTTTATGGGGGGCCCTTGGATACAAAAGTTTAATGGTGAAGGCTCTGAAGTTAAATTAGGAGGATGGAGACAACAAGTAGAGACTATACTAAATTTGCAGCCCATCAGTGACTCGCAGAAAGCAGATTTTGTACTGGGCTTGCTAGATGGAGAAGCAAAAAGAGAAATTCTGACTATCGAGAGAGCATGTAGAGATACACCAAGGAAAATATTTGATGTATTGACTGTGTTGTATGGTGATAACACTCATGTCTCCACCCTCCGCACACTGTAGTTTTTTAACTGTAGACAAGAACCTCAACAGACCCTGAGATCATTCTCCCTACGTTTGAGAGAACTCTTCTCCAGACTGAGACAGAGGGAGGATGTCGGCCTTGGTGAAGGAGATGTGCTGTTGAGGGATCAGTTTATCATGGGGTTGAGAGAAGGCCCCATTCGACACGAGCTACGCCGTCAAGTGAGGAAGAAGCCGAGACTCTCCTTTGATGAAGTAAAAGTGGAGGCGATGGCACTGGAGGAAGAACGGGACGAACAATGGTTGCCAACCACCTGCTTAGCAGGTACCCCACGCTTCATCCCCTACAATGGACTGGAAGCAAGTGCTGCTGAACGAGATCCTCCAAGAGGTAAAAGAGCACGTCAGAGATGACAAAGACAATTTTGGCAGAACTCAAAGACAATGTCAAACCGACCATACACACACCACCACTTCCACATGCTGACACACACGCACCTAACCGGAATGGGTACAAAGCTAGAGCTGTAGCTGGGCCTTCAAAATATAGATGGGACTCCCAAGGGCGTCCGATTTGTAACTACTGCAATGAACCGGGGCATTTCATCTGCAATTGTTCATCTAGACCTACTTCTCTGTTTTTTTAGCTTGTCCGGCTGCCGTGGGTCAGGTATACGGATCCCCCAAAACTGACCCTCCCAATCATGATGTTAAAATCTCGGGAAGCTGCCCACAAGTGACTGTTAAAGTAGATGATGTAGATGTACAATGTTTAGTTGATACGGGGTCCCAAGTCACTCTCTTCACTGAGAGCTTGTGTGATACACTCTTTAAAGGTAAAGAACAGAGAGGTGCACTGTCCTGGCTCAAACTCAGGGCAGCAAACGGATTAAGCATTCCCTACACCGGTTACATTGTTGCAGACTTTCAGGTTGGGGGAGTCTAAGTTCCAGCCCGCGGTGTAGTCGTAGTTCAAGATGCCTTCATTGGTGACAAAAAGGCCATTTTAGGCATGAATGTGATTAGTGACTGTTGGGAAGAACTTTTTAATAGACAACACCCAAACTCACATCAAACTAATTACACTTCCTTAGAGAAAAGTTGGAATGAGGTTTTTGTTGATTGTCAACGTGTCCAAGCTGCCTCGATCAGAGAAAATTGGCAGAGTACCGCTCGATTGGCCTATCGCTCTCACATAACGATCCCTGCACAAAGTGAAGTGATGTTGTGGGCAAAAGTACCATCCCACCCCTACAGACGACAGTGTGCATTAGTAGAACCCTTAGCGGGAGCAGAGGGCATTGAGGTAGCAAGGACTTTAGTTACTCTAAAGAAAGGTAGGTTCCCTATTAGGGTAAGAAACATCAACCCATTTCCCACAGTCCTACACAAATTTCAGAAAGTGGCTAATGTCTGCTCTGTACACCCTGAACAGGTTAGGACAGATACAGAAGTATCCCTTATTGAAGTGTGTCCAGGGATTCTTGAAGTTAATGTGATAAATGTTGAGGATGAGGTCACGCAAGCTAAGGTGGAAAACACTGAGTTTCAATCTCTTAAAAGTGACTGTTTGACTGCGGAACAACAGCTACAGTTGGATCAGCTAATCCAAAAGTGGGACCATGTCTTTTCTAAACATGAGGAGGACTATGGCCGCACTAATGTAGTGAAGCATAGGATCCCCACAGGCAATGCAGAACCTATTAAGGAGAGGTATAGGCCTATACCACCTACACTCTACAAAGATATTTGTGGGTTGCTACAAAGCATGCTCACAACAGGTGTAGTGCGAGAGAGTAGTAGTCCTTGGGCTGCCCCAATAGTGCTAGTGCAGAAAAAGTGTGGGGCGTGGCGCTTCTGTGTAGACTACCGCAAACTCAACAACATAACACACAAAGATGCCTTCCCCCTCCCCCGCATTGAAGACTCTCTTACCAGCCTCACACAAGCTGAATGGTACTCAACTCTTGACCTAGCCAGTGGGTATTGGCAAGTCGAAGTCGAAGATAGTGACAGAGAGAAAACAGCATTCACCACCCCTTTTGGGCTTTTTGAGTTTGAGAGGATGCCGTTTGGCCTTTGCAATGCCCCCGCTACTTTCCAGAGACTCATGCAATGCTGTCTAGGTGACTACTTGACTGAATCTGCCCTTGTGTATTTGGACGATGTAATTGTGTACTCTTAAGACTTTCCAGCTCATTTGAAACATCTAGAAGAGGTCTTCAGAGCCCTCAGTCGCTACGGCCTCAAACTCCGCCCCAGCAAGTGTCAACTGTTCCAAAAGGAAGTCAAGTTCCTAGGCCACCAAGTTGGCAGCCAGGGAGTTGCACCTGACCCCGAGAAGACAGCAGCAGTCCAGAGCTGGGCTACCCCTGCCACCATCAAACAGGTGAGATCATTCTTGGGGTTTGTTGGCTATTATAGACGTTTTATTAAAGATTTCTCAAAGACTGCCAAGCCACTAAACGAACTGCTGAGGGGAACAGGCCGGGGCAGGGGGTGACAATCCCATTCAATCCATTGGACTGAGGACTGTGAAATAGCTTTCAAACAGCTAAAACAAGAACTCTTACAAGCCCCCATCTTAGCTTATGCAGACTACACTCAGCCATTTATCCTCTACACAGATGCCAGCAACCTTGGGTTGGGAGCCGTCTTGGCACAAGAACAAGAGGGGATGGAAAGAGTTATTGCATATGCTAGTTGAAGCCTCCACCCAACAGAGCGTAATGACGCCAACTATAGCTCTTTTAAACTTGAGTTGTTGGCACTGAAGTGGGCAATGGGGGAAAAATTTAAAGATTACTTGTGGGGTGCTAAAGTGACTGTTGTGACAGATAATAACCCACTGGTGAATCTACAGACGGCAAAATTGGGGGCTGTAGAAAAAGGCCTTGTCTAGACTTTCAACTGCTCCGCCAGGAAACTCATACTGGGTGTGAAGAGAACCTGCAGGTGAGAGTTGTACAAACCCCAAGCAGAGAGGAGGGCTGCTTTACTAGCTGGGGATGGGATACTGATCGCTGGAGGACAGCACAAAAAGATGACCCCCCTCTCCATCAGATTAGTGACTATCTGGAACAGGGTGAGTTACCTGCCACAGCACAGAGACTGTTACTCACACACTCTGTAAAGAAACTATTGAACCAGTGGAGGCGCTTGGCGCTGTTTGAAGGAGTTGTGTGTAGGAAGATATATGACCCATCAACTCTCGAGACTTTGAAACAGGTGCTAGTCCCGGAGTCTGAGATCCAAGCTCTACTAGACACATGTCACAAACAAGCAGGACATCCAGGAACGGAACGGATGCTATCACTACTGCGGAGGAACTTCTATTGGCCCCAGATGGAACAGGTTGTACAACATTACACACAAAACTGTCCACGCTGCACTCTTCATAAAGCTAGAGCCAATGTTAGAGCTCCCCTCGTCCCTTTAACCCCAAAAGCCCCCATGCATATTGTTGCGATGGACTTCCTTACACTCAGTCGCCCCACAGATAGATACCAGAACATCCTTGTTATTACTGATCTTTTCACCAAGTACGCATGGGCAATTCCAACCCCTGATCAGACTGCACTGACTACAGCCCGTGCTTTGTGGACACATGTGATACAGCCCTTTGGCTGCCCTGAGACTTTCCATTCAGTACAAGGCCCTAATTTCGTGTCTAAACTGGTAAAATAATTGTGTCAAATGTATGGTTGCCACAAAACCCACACAACCCCCTACCATCCTCAGGGAAATGGGGCTTGTGAGCGTTTCAATCAAACGCTCCTGCCGCTACTGGGGACCCTAGAAGCAGAGCAACACAGTAATTGGGTGGGGTATTTGCCGGGTCTGATTCAATCTTACAACAACACCATCCATAGCTCCACCAGCTACGCCCCCATCTTTCCTCATGTTTGGCCGTCACTTCAGAACCCCAATAGACATGATAACAGGAGCACCGGGCCCAGCTAACATAGTCACCACAGAGGAATGGGTGGAGCGACATCACGTACAACTTCATTATGCCTACAACAAGGTCACAATCCACCTTCACAACGCAGCTGCAAAGAACAAGAGGCTTTATGGTAGGACTGCTCAAGATGCCCCATTGCTCCCAGGAGAGCGCGTCTTGGTCTTAGACCAGAGGAGACGAGGAAAAGGAAAATTGAGTGACAGGTGGGAAAACCAACCCCATGTAGTCGTAACGCGACCCTACCCCGACCGCCCAGTCTACACAGTACGACCTGAAGGCAAGGCTGGCCCTGAACGTGTCCTCCACCGGAACAATCTACGCCCCTGCCTCCCTGCATTAGTTCCAAGAACGGAGGAAAATGCAGAACCCAGGACCCAAGGTCCCATGAAGACAGGCCCCTTTGGGGATTTGTACTTCCCCTCCCTTTAAACCCTGAAGGTGCTTCCCAAGAAACAGAGGGACCCACATTAAGAAGATCTCAGAGGGAACATAGACGTATGCCTGCAAGGTACCAAACTTGAGTCGTTCTAGGGGACTAGAACTGTTTAAGATGGGGGGAGTGTCACGGGGTGACTATGCCCATGTGTGGGACCAGTGGGGGGGCGCTGTCTGTTAAATCTGTCTCCACAGGCGTTTGGCGCCATTCAGGACTGCCCCGGAAGCATCCGGGAGATCCCAGATGTGTGGTTGGCGGAGAAGCAAAGGAGGCGGGGTCTGGACGGGTGAAAAGGGAGCAACAGGAAGAATAGGAGACGAGACGAGACGAGACAAGACGGGAGCGGAGCGGACAAGAAAAAGAGCGGACAAAGAGCGGCGGTGTGACTCGCGGAGCAGGACGACGAAAAGAGGAATCAGGATCCAGCCTACGGCCGGACGAGAGAGAGAGAGAGAGAGAGAGAGAGTGTAGCGGCAGAGCGTGCCACAGACGGCGCTGGTCAGCTACAGGATATAGGGGAGATGCATCGCGGGAAACGTGGAGGGGTAGAGGTGAGCTTCTCCCCTCCTCCGAGCTAAGTACCGCTTTTATTTCACTCCCCTCATCGTCACTGTGTAAAGTTGGGAAGACGGAGAAACCCCTTGATTTGTGTTTATTATTAGTTGGTTTGGACTTTACTTTGCATGCAGTCGTCGTTTTGTTTTGATTTTGATTTATTTATTTACGGTTGCATGTTAATTTACTTATTTCTAAAGGGGTTTCTCAGGCTTTAACGCAAAGCATTGACTGGTTATTCTCTGTACATGATAGTTGGAGTTGGCACCAGGACTGGATCCACGCACCCGTTACACTAACGTTAACCTTAACCCAAAACTATAAAACAACACATCTTCACTTTAAGTCCCCATAATGTGTTGTGTACATACAGGTTGTGCCTACGATTTTTTTAACGTGACCATTTTGTGAGAAATGCACATAAATGTTGAACAATGCAGTGTATCCATCGTCTTAATCTAATCTGCCTGAAAGGTTGATGGATTTGTTCATGAGCGATGCCTCAGCTCCCAACAAAATCTGAGAAAATCAGCTCAAACAGAGGAACACAGATGAAGACAAGAACCACAGGAGGCAGAGCTAAATATATGTTTACGATATATGATAAGAAACCACTGTGTACCTCATGTCAATACAGTTTAGCTGTGGAAATTCAAGGTTTCTTAATAAATAAGAAACAACCTTGAAGAATAAGAGTTGTATTTCTACAACAGCACAATGACTGAACCTACATATTAAACTCCCATTTGTTCCACATGTCATGATGATAAATAGCGGTGAGATTATAACCAAATATATGTTCTTCACTGATAAACTGTGATCATCATAAATCTCCAGCCATGCTGATTTATTGCCCAATTCAGTAAGTGAAGCTTTACCGGATTTGATGCTGATAAGACCCAAATAAAAAGCCTTAAATCATTTAATAAAAAAATCATAAAGGAGGGGTAGACCGTGGGGTTATTTACCTTTTTCTCCTGGATTTTACAGCCTGAGTGTGGAAGCTCCAGCACCACAGCAACTATTAAAATGTATTCATTTTTATTACTATCATAACTCACATTTTAATTCAACACTGAGGTGACTTTTTCCTGTTTCACACAAATAAAAAAACATTCTGTTTTTGGAAAGGATGTAGTGACGATGATGTTGGGACAACCTTCACGTCCTGTTACCTCACACATACCCCAGATGGACTGACCATGAACAATAAGCATCTTCCTGATTTTTAGTATCTTGTTCATTTTGCCTTCTGTTTATGGACCTTGTACTTGGAAAATATTCAGGAATAAAGTGGTTCATAAGAAGAAGAAGAAGAAGAAAATAAAACACACTGTCTCATATTCAGTCATAAAGCCTCACATAAAACGAGTCGAATATCAAGCACAAGAAAGGTGCAATAACTCGGGGCTTTGAAGAACTAGTGAAAGCGTCAATGGAACAAGGTCGAATACAGCAGATATGAGGACTGGTGTCAATAACACACACACACACACACACACACCCCCACACACACAAATAAACAAATACATTATTGAGTCCTGACATGTTTTACAATTCAAAGATTTGGATTGTCTCCGTTGATGGGTTCCACTAAACACTGTGCACTGAGCGCTTTAGATCTGTGCTCAGGAGAAAGGTGCCTCTTGGAATAAATCTTCAATAAAACACACACGCGCACAAAGACATCATACATATCTGCTGGTTTGAAGCAGACAAAGACAGTCTGCCAGCGACACACAATCTGGGTAACACTGTGAAAGTGCTTACAGATGTACATCAGTGCACGACTCACAGAACCAGAGGAGATGACACAGATACTGTTCGTACACACACACACACACACACACACACACACACACACACACACACACACACACACACACACACACACACACACACACACACACACACACACAGACACACACACTTTGAGGCTGTGAGGTCACGCTGTGCTTGGGCGGGGCTGTGATGTCGGCACAACTCTCCAGGAACACGGGTTCTAACTTTAACCCCACGACTCTCCTCATCTCCCCATCATCTCTGGGCAATCCCCCACACCCACGCTCTCCTCCATCCACAGCGTCACAGCACAGACCAAAAAGCATCTCTCTTACCGCTTACTGTTGCCATGGCAACTCCATTTTCCAGAAGCCTCCAGCCCAGGTCTCTATACAATTAATGGTCTTCTCACTGATGGATACTGACTGTGTGTATGTGTGTGTGTGTGTGTGCACGTGACACTGAAAAGACGCCTAATTTTTAACATTAACCTTTATTTTGCGAATGAACCGCGATCAGCGAGGATCATCTGTCGTCAGAGCGTCAACACGAAACGCCTAAATTACAGGTTCAACATTGACGATGCTGCTCACAAACACTTAAAGAAAAATATGGCGGCGTTGACGAATGAATAGGCTCCATTATAGGCTGATTAACTCTACGCACAGAGCAGGAAGCAGCAGGTTCCCGCTCTCCTCGCTCTCCTCGCTCCTCTGATGAACACAGCTCTGTGTATCCCCAACCTTAATTATTCATGGCCCACTTACTCCTGACAAATTATTCAGAGCTTACTCCAATCCTACACTCTGTGTCAAAGATGATTTTATTTGCGATACATCAATAAAGATTAAAAATGGATAAAGTCGCATCATTGCCTCTGCTTCAAATAGAAACGCCTGAATATTTTTAGTGTTTGACAAGACTGAATTCATTTGTGTTCAAGCGTCAGGGTTTGGGGGGATTTACAAAAAACAGACAATTTACTACAAAGACTCATGCATGGTATATTACCTGAGCAGTTACAGCATTTTATATGTCCTCTATGAGCTTTGGTGCTTAACTGATCAGGAACAATAACTTTTAAACTAAATCACTCACTCACTCACTCACTTATCGTCTTTGCTGCTTTATCCTCCACATGAGGGTCATGAGGGATGGAGATGATCCCAGCTGACATAGGGCTAACAGCGGGGTTAACCTGGACAGGTCAGCAGTCTATCGCAGGGTCAACACACAACCAGGCACTCTCACACTCACAACAACGTTGATTTTAGAGTGTTTAATCAACCTAATACCCAAATTCTGCATGTTTTTGGACACACAAACACCACACAGAAAGGCCCCGGGATCTAGACTGGTGACCGTCTTGCTGTGAGGCCACAATGCAAGCCACTGTTCTATCACGTGACCAGAGGAAATGATATGTTGGTCTTTGAATTCAAATATGACATCTTAAAATACTTTTGTTTGGTGTAAACTGAAGTTTCCTAAACCCTCAAAATACTGCCTTTCCTTCTCCATCATCATCTATGAAGTTTGACAGTGGTTTGGTGTCCACAATATTGCATTAGTTTGTCCTTCTTGTCTTTCCTTTGCACACCATATCTTTTCCCTTTTCTCCAAAGTAACGTTTGTGGTCACATTAAGACAAATAAAACCAACGACTCCTTGCTTAAATTACTTAACTGATTATAAAGCTAATCAGAATTGATTTGGTTTGTCTCTATTTCATTGATTTACAATCCATCCGCTGAATAATCGAATAACTGATGAACTCTAAATCGTGAGTCAGAGAAATGTCCCAAAGGTGTTACAGATGTGCAGAAACAAGTGTTTTCCTTCTTTACCATCGCACTGCACAGTACGTCAGAGAGGAACACTGTGACTGTGAAGGAGTTTTCAGCACACTAAGTCACCGCACTTGACAAAGAACATTAAAGTAGTTTCACTTCAGAGCAGCAGGTGAGCAGTTCCACCAATGGCAGGACAATTTAGCAGCTGGCATTTCATTTAATTATTTCCCTGACAAATAGATTGCACTTGTTGTTCATCTGTAACAGAAGCTCCTGTTAATGGCTCAGTTCACCTTTAAACAAAAGGGGCATGCAGATATTGTGAAGATTCAACTCAACCCAACACAGGTTAATCCCAGAGGACGTTTAATTCACATTAGTGATATAGCTGAGTTAATATCCACTCTGTTTGAATAATGTACAGTAAATTAGCGCTCACCTGATTAGTGTGTTTTGTGCGTGTGTGTGTGTAATTCCCGGAAAACTGCCCAAGGACAATGAAATGTTTAAGTATAAATTAATGAATCACAAGAGCATTAAAGCATTACTGGGACTAAGTAGGTTCAGGTCCTCAAGAGTCCAGAGAGGGCAATATAAATGGTAATAAATATGTGATCCTGTTTAATTACATTAAACAAAGTGGTCTTCTGACTCGCTTCACTTCAACCCAAGTGAGTAATGATGGATGAACCCAAACAACAGATGGTGACAGTGTTTTTCTGCAACCGTCATCTACTTCTCTACTTCTCATAGTTCTGCAACTCTTCTACAGTGTTGTGTGGTCTGCTGGTTCGTAAACGGGCCGTTTCCTCTCTATTTTCTTCAGCATTGCACTTGACAAGAATGAAACTCAAATGGCAGAACCACTACCTCTGTAGATGAACAGAAATAGAGGTTTACAACTTTGTTGGTTTTACGTGAAAAGTTGAGCGTGTAGGTGTGGTAACCAAGGGGTCACACAAGAATCTGAATTTGAAGTGATTTAGTCAGCACTGCTTTTGCAACCGGAAGTTCACCAGCATGACACACAGTAGGAAGGGTGCTGGTTCTCTGGTGGAGTTTGCATTATTCTCCCTGTGTGTGAGTGGGGTTTCTCCAGGTTCTCCTGTTTCCACTCTTTGGTCCATAAAATGTTAAAAAACGTTGAAAAAACGTTTGTCAAACCTGGAAATTATGATGTTATCAAATGTCTTGATTTGTCCACAAACCAAAAGTAATGGTTTATTTGTTATATGGAGCAAAGAAACAAAGTTATATATAAAGTTAAATATTCACATCTAAGAAGCTAAAACAATCAGAACTCTTGTTTTAATCATGAAAACAGCTTCAACTTGATAAATCGATTATCAAAATAGTTTATGATTCATTTAGTAGTTGATTAATAATCGATTAACCGTTTCAGCTCTAGCTGTTTGTTTCATGTCTGTCTACATGTTGGCCCTGCAATGGACTGACAACCTGTCCAGGGTGTAGCCCACCTTACACCCTATGTCAGTTGGGATTGGCACCAGCAGCCCCACGACCCTCATGTGGAGGATAAAGTGGTAAACAATGGATAGAAGGAAGTTCACCAACATCACCTGCAACCAGGCACCTCTACTGGACGATGCTAGCCACCATTCACACTGCTGTCCACTCATATGTGCTGTACTTTATCGTTGAGTTTCCTCTAAATTAACTGACATCATGTGCTGTTGAAGAAGAGCTGAAACTAGTGATTGAGACCATTAACTCCTCAGGAAACCAGCTCATTTTTCCATAGACCTCCAATCAAATGGACTTCTTCTTGCAACCAGTGGAGTCGCCTCCCCTGGTGGCAATTCAGAAGATTCTTACTTCAGGTTTGTCCTCAACCATCAAACCATTTTTTATATACAGTCTGTGTTGCGTACATGAGATAAACTTACCTTCCTCTTCACTTGAGCCTCTCTCCACAGCTGGATAGAGTGGAGGTGGCGTGTTGACGGAGGGTGGCACAGGTGTAGTTTTGGTAAAAATCCCACTGATGAACTTGAGCATCTTGCGGTCACGAGGTGGCGCTCGCTGGACTGTTCCTCCCTGACCCTCTTTCCCCTTCCTCGGGTCGTCAGAGAGGGAGTGGAGGTCGCTGTTGTCCAGAGTACGACTTGTTCCTTTTCTTGGAGGCCTGGACATATCAGTCACAGGAGGTGTGGGCAGCGAAACAGAAATGGCCTTATATCTCTCACCCTGTGGACTGTCCCGTGTCATTACGCCTGAAAATCCTCCACTGATGGAAGGTCCAGGGCGAATGAGCGTGCCCCTGCCGTCGCTGTCAGCCCACGACGCCCTATAAGGCCCCAGAGTTGTAGCTGCCATTAATGTGGAATGGTCCCGGTTGTCTCTGCGGTCCAAGGTCTTAGCAGAGTGATACAGGCTGGTATTGGCATCTCTGAGGTCCCTCCAGCCTGCAGAATTACCTCCTACATGTGACCTCATCAGCACTTCTGGACGCTGGCTGACCTGTGGCGGGATGGAGAAAGGGAGGCTGCAACGTGAGCGACTGTTCAAGTCTGCTCCATTTTCACCCTTTAAGAAGAGCACGGGTGGCTCACGGTAGAGCTCCGTCTTAGGGCGCAGAGCCTCTGAGCGAGGTCCCTCTCTGCGCACATGTACCTCAGAGGTCGTTCCTCCGTACACTTTGACCATTTGCCTGACGGGTGCCTGGTGAACAAGTGAAGTGTCTTTGCTTTTACCAGGAAAGTCTCTCTGGGGTCCATGAGTGTCCCACTTCTCAGGTTTGCCTCTGCTCTCAGTGGGGGTGCCATACTTAACCTGCACCTCCTCTGCTTCTTCTTCTACTTTTTCTTCTTCTTCTTCATCCACCTGTGTGTTTCCCTTTCCCACCACGTCCTCGTATACAAGTCCTTCCTGCTTTTCAGGGCCATAGCTCACACCCTCCTCCTCCTCCTCCTCCTTCTTAGGGCTCCCTTCCCCCTGTGGAAGAGCCTCCCTCTGGTTCCCTGCTTCATCCTCTGGCACAGCCTCAACCTTCACCAGAGTGAGGGAAATGAGGTAGGTGGTACGTTTCTGTGGGTTCCCTGCTTTGTCCATTAGGCACAGCAGACCTGGGCACAGTGGCACCTGCTCTCAGACCTCACCAGACCTGCACACCTCAGTCATGGCAACCAGGGGACGACTGAAGCAGGGGAGAGAGAAAGATAAAAGATCAAACATGGACACTGGACCAAAGCTTGTGTTACTGATGATGTCTGAATCCCAGGAATCCTGCTAACTCTTTAATAAAGAGAAAACAGCGCAAAAAGAGGAATTCCTAATTTCCAGAACAAATTTAAAAGGCTGACCCAGTGGTGGAACAGGTCTAGACTGTGTTTTTAAATGCCTCCATTACTCCTCTTCAATGCACACTGCTACTACTGGTCTCTCCCACGGATTCATTCATAATCACTGCCTGAGTCTTCTTTTCTTTAAAAAAACAAAACACATTTCTCTGCAAATCTGACCACACACACATGCAATATGTTTCATTCAGCAGTGTCGATAGCTTCAGCTTGGCATTATGCGACAGTCAATTCATTTGGTTCGTACAATTCTTGACTAGGACTGACTGGATAACAAATACAGGCTGGATAACGCCACCTCACTACAGTATGTGTCGTGGCTTCATTACCTTCATTACTCCTGAAGAAAATCCATTGCACTGCTCCGCGTACAACGTTGTTTGATGGAGAATTTATCTTGCCATCAGATCGCCGTTTATATCAAGTGACACATCAAACGAGGCTGACAGGAAAAGAGCTCCATTTGATGAGTCCGAGGGGAAAAAACAGGTGAGAGGGAGAGGAGGGTGAGAAAGCATCAAAATGGATATCATTCACTTGTCATGGAGCGTCTGGCAGCTGGAGCTTCCATTCGACAATGTCATGAATAAAATTAAAGCACGGTGTGAGGGTCAATGGGCGATGAGGAAAATCATCTGTTGTTATGCCTCCGGATTTTCTTTTCCCACAAAAAAAAGGAAAAAAAAAAGAGGGACGGATGAAGTAGCTGGTTTTAGACAACCTGAGCAACGGTTCACTCTGCCTGTATCCCTCCTCTGGAGAGCAGCTCCTCTCGGTCAATGCATCCTCTCCTCCGAGTGCCTCATCCAATTAGCAAGTCAATAAAATGTGTCTGTGAGGCAGAGGAAGCCCACCAGCTCACCACAGCCCCTCCTCCTCTTCTTCTTTTTGCAGCCAGGGAGCCTTTACAGACCCCCGATAGCCTACTGATCGCCTGCTGCACTATCAGCTCTACACTGGGATCCAGCTCTGGCAAACAGGCTGGCTATGAGATGCTTGCAGTAAGGTGGAGGTGGTGCTGGCGGTCCTGGCTCACGTTCATCCGATTTTTATTTGTGCCGACACAACAAAAGGGACAAGAGGGAGCAGAAGGAAAAAAAAAACACCCTCAGCTCTGCTTCTGCCAATGCATCTGCTCTGTCTCCTGCGCTCTCTCTCTCTCTCTCTCTCTCTCTCTCTCTCTCTCTCTCTCTCTCTCCTTTTCAAAAGCAATTTATGGGCAGCTTCTGATTTGTCTCCCTTCCTCACAGACTGAGGGAGATAAAGTGAGGATGCACAGGCAAGAAAGATGCTGGCATTTGTATTTAAGCAAAAAAGACAAAACACAATAGAAAAAAAGAGATAAGCCAGAGGATCATATCTAGTCAAATATCTCAAGGTTAAATAGATGCTGAAATAATTAACGTCTGATGAGATCGAGGGAAACAAGGAAGACGCCGATGAGACTCAAGTGTTTGGATAATTTGGTGCATTACTGGAGAATTAGGGGAAAAAAAGTATTTCTCTCTGTGCTCTTCTACTCATCATCAAAATCGAATAAATAATTAAAAATCAAATTGATAAGCACATAAACACTATAAATTAAATAGATATAGAGGAAGAGCACATCAATATTTTACATCACATACTATGAATGTTGTGCACCTGCACTGCATGTTTGCAAATTGTGTTTTAAGTCTTTGGACGTGTGCCACAGCAGGGGGTGAGAATACGTTTTAAAGCCAGGTTTTACTGCATTTTAAAGCATATACTTTAGACCTTTGTTCTTTTACTGTTTAACAGAGAAACGGTGTCCAGTTGATATTTATTGAATAAGGCTGAAGGCAAATCTATATGGAGTTTTACTAAACTGCAGTCATTGTTGGGTAGAAAATTTTGTAAAGAAATATATCTGCAAAATACACCTTATGTGGAGGTTAAAGAGGTAGAAGATGAATGAATGAACACATTCTTAGTGAGTGTCAGATGAGAGGATTGAGAGGAGAGTTAAGAGATAAGTCAATACAAAGACAACTGTCTTTCATGTTGCCCGTCTTTGTGTTGAGCCAACCTAACAAGCTGCTGATGGCTCCGACATTATCTAGCATGCAAACATTAGTCGTTTCATAAGGTTTTATTTGATAGCTACAGTTAAGACCAATAGGAAAGGTTGGAAAATACACAGTAAACAGATTGGAAGTCAAACCCAAAACTCATGTGGTGGTTGTCCTCGCCAATTTAGAGTGATGTCCAAAAATTTGCCAGGAACTCTGAGGTAAAAGCAATACAATACCAGCTATTCCCCCTGTAGGAAACGTACAAACAAGTTAGGTGCATAGTGGGAAGTGTAGGACTGGGACAGATATTTGTGGATGTGCAATTTTAAATATTTTGAGTATTTTGAGAAACAACAAACCCAAAAAACCACTGAGTCAAAAACGGTTACTACATTCAAATTCAAAATACCGAGGTCTTTTAGGTTTCGTTTTCTGACGTAACTGGCAACCCGTGGTTGCTTGGCAGCTGAGACTCTACTAACTGCAATGATTGGTAGACAGAGGTAGGTGGCGCATAAACATAAACATGATTTGCAGTCTGCAAAAGATTTTTTTTAATGCAAATATTTTGGCTGTACTGTTGTTGTTGGTGAGTTCAGTTTGTTATATGAACATTATTCCTGAGTCTCTGTGACATATTAGGAGGATTGTATGATCAGTTGCTTTAGATTTATTACATAATGCACCTTTAAAGCTGCAGTGTGTAACTTTTGATGATTTTTATAATTATCACAACTATACAATGGCACACACATCATTTTATCAGGATAATCCTGACAGGAAATTTACTAATTATTCTCTGTTGCACAACAACAATAGCCATGGGACAATAAGAAAAATGTTGTGCCAGGATCATCTGAGTCAAAATAACTGTGACTGACAATATAATTGTAACTGTGATGAATATGGTTGAATATTCATTTTAGATTCCTAATATTTGTCCTTAATCTATCTTCATTTTTTAATGAAAAAAAATAAGAACCTTAAAGCTGCAGTGGGTAACTTTTGTTGATCTTGTTTCGGTGTTTCTGAAAAGAAATTTAATTGTATATGTATGCTGTGTTCTTCACCTGAAAACAGACTCTTTCAAATATTATTATCAGACCTGACAGAGGGAGCGTTTGTGTATATACAACCGCATCGCTGAGGTGGGCGGGGGAAAGAAGCGTTTACCCCCTCAAATGAACAACTAGGTTTTTAAGCAGCATAATTCACTTGTGAAACACTTCCTGAGAGCTCCTTTGTGTTTTTAGTCATGGACTGGCTTTACTGGTTCAATGTTACAGATCTGTCTCGACATAAACTATTCACTTCCTGTGTGCTCTCATAGGAAAATTGTTTGAATCGAACAGCCATGTGTTTATGTCGAAAAGTTACGTACTACAGCTTTAAAGGATAAACATTCTCTTGATGTTGTTGAAGACTCATGAAGACAAATTTGTTAGTATTCATTAGTTTTAGTGTTTCCTACAGAATGTTTCAGTCCATTTCATTCACCATCAAATCTCATTTATTCATTTGCATAATACCACACAAATTAAGTCTGAATGTGATTAAAACATTTATTTATTTTTTTAACCATAGTTACAGAGCTGGTTGATTTGAGCAACAAAATAAAAATGTTAAAACATAAAACGAGATCCAACCTTTCAGATGTCCGATACCGTAAACAACTTCATCGCAGCATTTAAGAGCAATACCAGTATTTCTGTCCCACACGAGTCCCTCATGTGTATTTCTGATCCGCTACATTACCATTTCTTGCATTTCTTCGTGATTTAAATACAGTTATGGATAATAATTTTCAGACTGATTCATTTCTGGCAGGAACACAGTGAATCAACAAATGACTGCATGTCTTTTCAGACTTTGTTCAGCCTGTAACAAGAAAAGTCAACATCTCTCGGCTTCCGTCTGTACAACACCGTACAAAAGTAACACAAGCGACATTTGAGAAGAGGCGGCAGACGAATGTGTTCACGAGTCTCTGCCGATGAGACTGACACAGAATCAAACATGAAAGACACTGGTACTGTCCTTGAGGACATGACATGTTAACATCATTAACTGCAACATTTACACGTTGGAAAACAAGTCGGTGATCTTTAAGTTCACTCCTCTTCTGCTTTTATCCCATTTTCTCAGGCTTGAATCCTATTTTTTTTTCTTTGAAGCAGAGGTAACAAAATAAGTTCTCAAAGCATAACCTAGATCTGAAACCTTAAAAGGCATGAAATTGAAATCCTGGATGTTTAGGCCGTACAGGTCTGAACGCGGGACACCGTTACCTCTCTCTGCACCGGTTCACTGTGTAACTTCATCTTTTTGTCAGAGTCAGTGTCTCCTCATCCTGGAAATATGGATGTTCTAGTGCATTCAGGGCAGATATCCTCTTGAACTGGTCAAAGGTGAGCATGTTCTGTGGAAGAAACCATTACGAGATGTTAGATCTGTGGCACTGTGAATTACTATCATTTACTCTCTGGTCGCTGCTTTGATGCTAGTGTTTCGTTCCTTTCTTAGTTCAGTTGAGCTCAGCAGCGATTGTGGCGGCCGGGAGCGGAACTGCCGCGTTCTATGAATCACTCGCGAAGTCGTTCATCGACGCCGTCACTCACTCGTGAATCTTAGGCAAACGACACCAGCCAACGTGCGCCGAGCGGGGAGAGAGTGACTAGTAAGAAGAACTGTGTCTGCCGTGCTGCTGTGGTTCTGACACACAGAGAGCTGGAGAACTGTGGCTGAGGACATGAATCTCGTCCACACTGTCACTCACTCTATGACCTGCGGCGCGAATGTACTGCACTTAGGGAGGTGAGTCACATAGCAGGGCACTGGGCTCCTGTTTAGCACTGAACGATTCGGCTAACAAATCTTTTGAACAAATCATTTTAATGAACTGATGAAGTGATTTAGTATACTCAAATGAACTGCCAATCCCATCACTATTTGATGCCTGTCCAGCAAATATGAAACTGCAGCAGGGTATAAGCACTTTATTTATGTCTTTAAATAAATGTACTCCACCACAACGCATCCAACTCATCTGACTATTTTTGTCTCTTTCTGTGTATTTCTCTCCCTCTGCTGTGACGCACATGTCCCACACCTATGCCACAAAGTCCTCACTGATTCATCATCCTTCATCATCAGTCACATCAACCACCTTTATCACCAGTGTCTAGACTTCAGGGATTTTCCTCGTCGCTCCTCAGAAGTACATGTCCTCAGCTTCAATCTCTCGCTCCCCTTGTGTTTGTTTTTAAAGACTTCTAATGATTCAACTTCAAGAAAAATTGATTTGAGCGACATTGAACGTGGTATGGTTGTTGGCAGCGTGTGGTGGGAAAAAAAATAAGTGTCAGTACTCAGGCGTGCATGTCTGTAGGTATTACTTAACCATTAAACACTAAATTATAAAAATATTATAAATAAAAGATACCCAGAGATGTTAGTGATGTTCACAACATCTATTTAAATATTTAGTTGATATTAAAAGAACTAAAAACTGGACTCGTGTTTCACATGTTGCCAACTTGTACATGATCTGCCTGTTAGGTATTGCTCTTGCTTAACAATAAAAACTAAAAACTCTAGACACTAAAAACAAACACAAGACTCTCCTGAGAATGGGTGAAACCTAATTAATTAGATAGCTAGATGAGCTAAACGGAGCACCGGCTTCTCGTCAGAAGTGCCAGGACACAAAGTGTAGGTACTCAAAATAGTCAAATTAAGAAGTGCCAGTACTGCATAGAGGACAGTGCCAGACAACCTCAAGCACTGATTGTTGGTGTTAGACGAGCCACTCTGAGTATTTCAGGAACTGCTGATCTAACGGGATTTTCATACACAACAGAGAATGGTTTTAAAAAGAGGAAAATATCCACTGAGCTGCAGTTCTCTGAAAGGAAATGTCTTTTTGGAAGTCAGAGGTCACAGGAGCCAGACGGCCAGACTGCTAAGAGATTATGGAAAAGGAACAGTAACTTAACTGCAGCAGGTGCCACACCTGCCAGTGAGTGCAGCTTATCTTAGAATACAGACTGCAGACAGGAGGAAGCAGCCTGGTTGTCTAAGGTAATAAAAAAAAACCTACTTACAACCACCTTTAAAGCTACTAAATTAAAACGTTATGTGTTGCTTGTTTGTGGCAGACTCATCCTTCTGTACCAGTTGCCAGGCAACGGCACAAATCCACAGTTACTGGTAGAAACATAGAAGTATAAAGACATGTACAGTCACAAAAATGAATTAATGCAACTCCTCAGCTACATTTGAACATTAAGACTTGTTTTGTTTGACGCCTAATTATTTCAGTAAACTACTGCCTGATGGATTATTATACATTTTTTTTTTTTTTTTTATAAAATTACATAATGCACAATAAAAAAAAAAACATGTTGCCTCACTGATTTAATTCCAGAAATGACTGAACATGTTTTATTACACAGTGAGTGAGTGGTAAAGGTATGCTATTCTGTCTAATTTGATCAGCACTGTGGAAAATAGCACAGAAATAATTATTTTCATGAAATAAAAATGCTGTTAAACATGATCTGTCCCCATTTGAACTGGTGGATACTTGGATATTGTCACATTTTCCAAAATGACACCAGTAAATTCTTGTGTGCAGAGTCTGTTCTGTCCTAATGTTACCTCTGCACACAGCTGAAAGAAACATGAAGACAAGACAGGATTTCATTAATTCTTAACAAAAAAAATAAAAAATAAAACCCAATCTTACCATCAATAGTTGAGCCCCCTGCTCATTTATCTCAGAAACAAATTCTTTAAGCGGTCGAGGCGTGACAGGGGGGAAGTTTTTTCTTGATAGCGTAACATCGGTCGGCCACTCGTCCTCAGGTGGCAAGCCAATAACTCTGAAATGACATGATTTATTCCAGTGAAACATGTTTAAGTATGACTCATTATTCACCAACACATCACCAGGTCAGGTAAAAGTGAATAAAGTATTAGTCACTCACTCAAAGATTTTCCCAAGTTGGTCCACTTCTGAATCTCCACAAAACAACGGTCTGAGCAAACAAAGCAATTATCATGAGACAACAACATCTTCACTGACCACTGTGACCACTCATCATGCAATGTGTCCTTTCTACCAGCAGATGGAGCTACTGTGTGTTATTACTGAGCTCCTCCTCAGGAAGCCCAATCACAAAATACTCACTGTAAAGTACAAAAAAAGACTTAAACAGAATAATCTTAACTTTGAGCTTCAGTTAACTGCTGCTATTTAGCTTTTTTTGATCCTGAAATCCTGATTTGATGCATTTAGAGATTAAATATGAACCTCCACAACCTAAACTCAGCAGAGCTATATTACTACTGTACCTAATATTAAAGCTCACATAGCGTTGTCCTGTTGCACATATATGTTAGTTATGGAGGTCTACTTACATACATTAACTTTTATGTTCAAAAACCTCCTAGTTGATGTAAACGAGCCGATAGAAATCCTCTTTTCTGACGTTGTTTCCCAGCCGCGATATTTCAGACTGAAGAGTCAGAAGACACTGTCGTCTCGTGAAACACCTCCACAACGGACGTTATTCTTCTTCTGCGGTTCAATGTACGCAACCGGATGTGCCCGGACTATTGCCCGGAGCAGGACGATCTGCAGTTCAGGAGAACCGGTGTTTACGTAACCGGACCGGGTTTTTTAAGAGATCTCGCTGAGCCAGAGATTACAATAAAACACATCGTTCTCAGCAGTGGCAGAACTGTTTGTTTTGAAACTTCAGGGCTTCTTAAACAAGGTAATGACGCAGATACACACTAAAAAACAGCGTTAATTGGAACTTTCGGTCTAGGTCCGCTTTAAAAAATACATCTTATTTTCTACTCCAACATCTGACTATAACAAGGTTGATCTCAATGTCGCGGTGCATACTCACTTGCGTCGGAACATCTCAGCAAAGATGCAGCCGGTGCTCCAGATATCTACAGGTGTGGCATAACTGGACTGGAGCAGAACCTCTGGAGGGCGGTACCAAAGTGTCACCACCTGGAAGACATCAAGATGCAACCCAACATCAACCAGAACCAGTTCTTTCGAATTCAAGGACCAAATGTGCTGCTAAAAATTGGAGTTCATCTTGTAAGAGATGCTTTGCCCATGGATCCAATTTGTTGATTTGCAGCACACTCTGCATATGGACAAGTGATTGTCCTTGGGTTCTTGGGCAAAGTCAGTCACATAATTTGCTCTATTCTGCTTAACGTTACTCGGTCAATGTTCTGTATGGAATCTCACATCAATGGCGGAGTGAGACAGTGTCCATAACACCGTTATTAAGTACGACTCCACACTTGTTCTGAGTAGGTAGTCTAGTCTACGTACATCAAGCAATGCAGGGCATGAAACAGCAGGTGGCGTTGTAACAAACAAGGCAGACATTTACTGAAAATATCAACTTGACTTTTCTCTTGCACAAAGTTCAATGAACCTTGTCTATTTGGTGGGATATTCAAAAACCTTCAAAGGTTTCAAGGACAGGTTTGTACAGGTTAGTGGTGTATTCACAAGCGGCAGATGGTCATATATTGATCGCTGAATTCATTCTCGTATTCATGTGCATATTAAGGGTGATAGAACAGTTATCTCAGCCAAATCTTCAATGGATAAAAGTTGCTTTGCATTTTGAATTGAATAATGAGTGTTATTTGGAAAATGATTTAAACACAACACAAAAACTACTACTACAGGAGCTGAGTTCATATTCTTACCACAGGAGTGAGAGCCATGTGGCAGCTGTAGATCCGGGCGAGTCCAAAGTCAGCCAGCTTCACCTGGCCCTGACTGGTTACGAGTATATTCTCTGGTTTCAGGTCTCTGTGCATCACACGGTTAGAGTGAAGGAATGCAAGACCACACAGCAACTGCCTCATCAGGTCCTGAACAAACACACACAAAACAACGCATTTCAACAGATTTAACTTAGAAATGTGTTATTATGCCTCAATGACAGAATACTTCACACTTTACATAACGTTTGTTTTTCCGTTCATACAATACTTCTTACTTTAATGCAGTCAGGAGATAATCCAGGAGCTGGAGCTCTCTCGAGATAGGTCTTGAGGTCTTGATCCACATGCTCAAAAACAAGAGTGACTTTTGTCTCTTGGTCTGATCTCTTTGTGGCACATACATCCATCAGCCTGTGTACAAAAAACACAAGCAGTTTTCAGACGTGTACTGCAGCTAATGCCCCAGAGAATTGGGCCTGGACATTCTTCGTTCACACAATGAAACACAGTAGGATATTATCGGGTCAAAACAGAGGGAGAATCTTTGGAGGATATTTTTGAACTATATTTTAGACCACAGTGACTAATGTGAGAGGAGTCCACACTGGACTGTAGACAACGCAAACTAAAAACACTTACCTGACGACGTTTGGGTGGTCAAACTGCTCCAGCCTCCTCAGCAGAGCCACCTCTCTGACTGTGGATGTGGGCATGCCATCTTGGTCTGTCTGGACACGCACACTTTTCAGAGCAACAAACTGCCCACTCTCCATGTCTCGGGCCTTGTAAACTGTCCCATAAGCACCTCCTCCGATCTCTGCCACACGCTCATACTGGATACCCGTGGCTTGGGCCATCGTGACCTTCAAACAGACTGACACAGACAGAAACACAACACATAATAAAGCACATGCACAAACTCGAAATTCATATAAAACAACGAGACATGATCTGAATTCACTGACACCACTCAGCTTTGATGAGGTGTTTGACTGTAAATGAACTGGGACATTATATCCTGATGTTATACACAACACAATATGATGTGGATGATGTTTCTACAGATGCATCGCCTCTGCCAATGACCAGGGGTGGAATCACAGGGTAACTCAAGATGAGATACGCGATACATGGTCATAAAATACGCGAAACAAGACTGAACATTTATTCACGACATAGACAACAAAGTGCATATTGAACGTGGATGGAGCATCTCTTAACGTGGCTTTCTCCACCATTATCCACCAATATATAGATATTTTAGAATTAGACATTTTTGCACACACACCAGTTCGTGCATTTGTCCTCTGCATTTAACCGATCCCGACACAAAAGCCTGACCCAGGAGCTGTGGACAGCACTTGCTCAGGGGCCCACTTCAGCCCTTCGTCCATCCCACCATTGAAGCAGCAACCTTCCGATTACGAGTCTAATTCCTATTCCTCTTGGTCATGGGCCGCCCTGGTGTATCGATTATCGTATTGCATCCTCGCCACGAGGAGCTATCAAGTAGTGACGCCCAACGAGTGAAACTGGCAGGGACCGTTTACATTAGTGTCTTAATTTGTCAATTAAAATATCAACACATAAATGCAAGATGCATATAAATATCTGGCAAATGAATAATACCAAAGCTCACAGATTTCACATTAATCACAACCTTCTAATATAACAGAGCTTTTTTTTCCATTCCTGTTACCTTTACCTTATCTTCCTTTTGTTTGGTTAACGTCTCTTTGGTTATCTGTTGTTTTTGTGTCAGTGATTTATGTTTGCAGACGGTTTTGAATACAATATAAGATTGATTTCTTTGGAGGTTGTACATTATAATCAGCCCGAGTCTGCTGATGTCACACGAGCAGCTCTGGCACATTGTGTTTTGTCAGAGAAGAGCTTTGACCTTATGCTAATACAGTCACAATGACGATACAAAGACACTGATGTCCACGTTTGCAATTTTAGCACATTAGAATGTTAACATTTGATAAGAAGTGATGAATGCGAGGCAGATTTCGAGACTGGTGGAAATGTCATTGGTTTAGCAGGTATTGTAATGAAATCGATGCGAACTCTTGGCTGTGAGACAAACTGGTGGATTCTCTGCTATAAAGACAGAACTGACCTGAGGCTGAGCTGAACACTCTGCAGCAGAAGATCAAATCATTGTCTCTTTTCTCTCCAAATAGCTCACATTCAAAATTAATGAACACTTCATTCTTGTGCTTGAAAACCCATTTCTGAACAAGTATTAGGTCTATTTTTGGTCAGGCTGCCAAGCAGCCGGCAGTCTGCTGAAGACAGAAGACACTTTCATATCCACTCATCATGAGGACTGACTGTGGAACTCTATTTTTACGGCTGTTTTCTGATTCCATCCTTTGTTTAAAGTAGACATATTAAACCCCATTTCTACAAGTTAACCTAGTTCCCTGGTGTCCTAATGAACATTTCTGTGTCATGCTTTGGTCAAAATACCTTAAGAATGAAGCACTGCCAGTCACCCTGCCAGAACAGCCCTGTTCAGAATGCTTGGTTTTGAGTGCCTGTCTCTATATATGCAAATGAGACACAGGAAACTATGTCAGCGTCACTGAGGCTCCGGCAGCTAACAGCAGTTAGCGTTTGGAAAAGTGATCATTTGCAGGCTCTAGCAGGCACATTGCCATCATATATAAAATGTATCCACTGGACAGATAAATCCTCTGAGGGTGGAAGAACTCTGTGCTGCACTGTGGAGCCAAGAATAGTACAATTTGCATACTTCATCTCTATTGCCCTCGTCTGCACTCTCATATTTTTTAGGGACAAAGCCGAGCTCTGAGAGACAACAATTCCAGTATTACAACAATTAAACAGTTGAGTTTGCATAATATGCACTTTAAATCCATTAAAGTTGACTCGCTACAGCGAATGATCGACATACAGCATTTGATTTGGCAGATATTTTTATCCCGGATGCCCTTCCTGACACAACCCTTACCCCTTTATCCGGGCTGTCACTACACTGGACGTACATTTTAGAGTGCCATTAACAATTGGGGTTGGGTACCTTCAGGGTTAACCTAACCCTTGCAGGGACTCGATTACCGCCAACCCCCTGATTACAACCCAAATTCCTGTTCCACTTGGCCATGGACTGCCCTAAAACAATCTCTCTCCTCTCTAAAATAGAAAACCAGAGCCATTTCTCTGTGCAATTTTATTTCTTAAAACAAATGTCATGCAGTATAGCTATGGCTGCTAGTTTTCAGCACAGCTATTAATGGAGGAAGCAGAGTTACAGCGAGATGCAGCTCAACAACCCGGTGGATCATGTGCCAAGAGCTGACTCTGCTTCTGTGCTACAGGCACATTTTGAGGTGACAAAAATACAGTTCCAGCATCACAGGAGTGGGTACATAAATAAAACCTTCCAACAGAGTTTTATTATTATTATTATTATTATTATACTGTATGTTAGTTTTATTGTAGGGCTGGCCAATAATAATTATTGCAAACTGTTCATGAACTAAAGAAGCTCTACAAGTACTGTTTCGTATAAACAAAACAACTAACGTTAATTCGGGATCAAATATCAAGAATTTATTTATTAATATTGACTGATTTGAACATTATCGCAATACTTCGAGCTTCCTTTTTTGGCCATATTCCCCAGCCCTACTAATTTTTCATATGTCCAGTATGAACAGGAACATAAAAGAAGATACAATTCAGTATATTATGATTGTACTGGAAGCAGAAGTCAGCTGTGATTTCAACTGAGCACACAGCATTTTATAGTTAGTTACACTGCCCTCTAAAGTAAAGTGAAGCCTCAAAAGTGGCCTCCAGGTATGCTGATGCCAAGTACTGAAATATGCAACTTAATTTAATCTTATCCATAACAGAAGTGTTATGGCTGCTGCTGTTGAATACATAGAGCTGCAAAATCAAGAACCAAGTGCCGTTCATTCATTCATTGTGTAGACTGTGCGTACTTTATCCTTCACATGAGGGTCGTAATTGGACATCGGTGTACGTGTGAGAGTGGATGGTTGTTTTTCTCTATGTGTGTCCCTGTGATGGACTGGCAAACAGTCCAGGACGTGACCCCGCCTATCGCCCTGTGTCAGATGAGATTGGCACAGCTACCCCTGTGACCCTCATGTTGAGGATAAAGCGGTAAAAGATGAGCGTCGTGGGAGCCAGAGCCAGTCACAGCCAAAAGGTGGGGCACACTCTGGACAGGTCGCCAGTCCATCAGAGCAAGCATACAGTATATAAACAAACAGTTTATATTATCTGCTACTTTATAGTGTTTATATGTGTATTTAGATCTGTATATAAAAGCACTTTGTATGTAAACTGCTGTTTGTAAAGATGCTATACAAATAAGCTTTTATTATTATTATTATTATTATTATTATAATAAGGAACACATATTCACCATTAACTAGTTGCTTACTAATTACTTAGTAGCATACTAAGCCTTTATTAATAAATATAAAGCACTTATTACACCTCATTTAGGAAAAATCTTAATTCATGTCGTAATACAGGTAGAATAAAATTATGTAGAATAAGGTGTTAATACGTGCTTAATAATCACTAATAAAGGGCTAGTATGCTACTTATATATGTTAGTAAGCACCAAGTTAACGGTGAATGTGTTCCTTAATATAAAGTCTTACCAAACAAACAACTATTCACACCGACTGCATGTTTTTGGACGCATAGAAACTCCACGCAGAAAGGTATATACCCAACAAAGGATTTTTTTCCAGTCACCACAGAAGCATACTCAGCCACTCATCTGACACAGCTTTTGTCAGATAGCTCCTCCCTTTCCTCTGACCACTACACAAACTCCACTGTCCTCTGTCTCTTGCCAGGAATCATCAATCTCCTTCCTTCCTTTTGTTTGGATCTCTTTCTGTCAGACCTGTTTGGTTCACTTAATCCAGATGAAGAGCAGCCTGTTCAGCCTGTTCTGCATCACTTCCTAAGTCCTTACTGGAAAATTACATCATTTATGAGCAATTTTTGCAATGTTGTAAATCTTAAAATGATATCCATATTTCACTTAAAAGGGATGAGCCGATGCCAATATGGGCCCAAACCACTGGATCAGATATGAAGAAACAGGGGTGGGAATCACAGGGTACCTCACGAGATAAGACACATGATACATGGTCCACGATACCAATATCACAATACTATCGTGTGATTATCAATATATTGCAAGACAACCATACAGTGAGAATTCATATGTCTAACTGAAGAAAACAAAAAGTTACAAAGTCCAGGATTTCTCCATCCTCACAGCATAGATAAAAAGGTGCAGTAAGTCCATGTATTGAATGAGCATGGAGCATCTATTAATGTAGCCAGGTAACTTCCACCCAAGTTACTTTAGAGCGCCTTAATTTATTAATTACAATATCATACAATATTTGCCCTGGTGTATCGTTTATCTTATTGGAGGAAGAATGATGATACATAAAATGATACAGAAAAATCCATATTTTCCCTCATACTCCCCAAACCCAAATATTCAACATCTCCTTGATGCATTTCATCCTTTAACAGCAGCCACTGCAGCATAAATAATCAGTAGCACTTACTTAACCCATCAGTGCTTTTAATATTGTTGAAGTATTTGCAGCTTTAATCTCTGACTTTGCTATAAACACTGTCAAAATGTGTGAGATAAAATAGATAAATGCAGAGTCACTGTTGAATGTGGTGATAAACATACCTCCCAGGTCTGATTTCATTCAGATGACTTGTTAAATTATATTTACAAGCACATTAGTGAGTTAAAGCAAGATTTAAAACCCAGCAAACACATTTATATACTGTGTATTAGTGTGTAATCAGTTGCATCAATACATCAGTCTTATTAACTGGCATAAAGCTCAAACATCCTGTATAGAGCTGTTTGAATAACGCTGCCAAACCACAAATATTAAAGATTATAATAAAACGGCTATTAGAAAAAGGAAGTTATGTCATGTTATTTCATGTTGAACATATCCCATTTCCTGCTCTTATACAAAGACTGTTGAGTCAGCGTCTGCTGACAAGAATCTACTTGCATTCATGAGAAGGAATACAAAAAAAATGAAATTTCCTGCCAACAAATTCATGTGAAAACTGAGCTGTGAAAAATGGGACTCCTACAAATGAAGATATAACTTAAAAAACACTTAAATGTTACATTTTTATTCAACTTCATATTACACGTCCAGAAGGCGCTTTCCAACATCTAGAGGCAACCTATCTATTATAACCGCAAATAAGTATTTACATTCAACATAGAATAAAGACATATCTGACTTTTATTTCTCTTTATAGTTCTGGCAGTATGAATCAAAGTTAAGCATTTTATTTTTTATCATTTGAGTGACCTGTATTATACAAGTTACAGGGGAAAACATTACATGTTTTGTGATCAGGTGTTATAATCTGAGCAGTGGCGATAACAGGGTGCAGAACTGCATTTCCCCAGTCTCTTTAGTTCTATTTATCATAAATTATACTATGTACGTTTGCCAGATTTAGTCTGTCCCTTAAAAGTGGAGCCGCCGACTATTGTCAGACGTTCACCATCAGCATCTCATTGTGGGAAAGCAGCATTCTTCTGCAGGTTGTGTGGCAACTGTTGTGGGAGGCAGCAACAGCCACAAAGGGCAACAGATTCTGACAAATACGGAAACAGTTGCGCACAGGAAGGAGGGGGAGCTGTGAAATATCCAGGCCTTTACTGCTAAATGTCAAACTGATGAAAGCTCCATTTATTTATTTCCTTTAAAGGTCACAGAGTGGTCCTGTTGCACATATATGGAGGTCTACTTACATACATTAACTTGTTTTTATGGTCAAAAACCTCCTTGTTGCTGTAAACGAGCCGATAGAAATCCTCTTTTCTGACACTGTTCCCCAGCCGCGATATTTCACACTCAACTCTCACCCAGGCTTCCCAACTGTCTTGTGATTGGCCAATACCCGGAAGTGACATATTCAGCACACCCGCTCTCAGAAGCACAGCTCCCCCCTCTGGAACGGTGGATGCACTGCTACTCATTATCAAAACATTGTTTTAACAATGTTTAAAAATAGCTTCATCACGACTCCCCGCCGCAGTCCCTTTTATGACTTTGACCTGGAGTCAGACCCAGAGTGAGAAGACACTGTCGATCGTGAAACACCTCCACAACAAACGTTATTCTTCTTCTGCGGTTCAATGTACGCAACCGGATGTGCCCGGACTAGTGCCCGGAGCAGGATGATCTTCTGTTCCTGAGAACCGCTGTTTACGTAACCAGATCAGAGATCTCGCTGAGCCCGAGATTACAATAAAACACATCGTTCTCAGCAATGGCTGAACTGTTTGTTTAGAAACTTCAGGGCTACGTAAACAAGGTAATGACGCAGATACACACTAAAAAACAGCGTTAATTGAAACTTCCGGCCTAGGTCCGCTTTAAATGCTATTTCAGCTCACACTGGGGTTTAAAAGGCAGATATTATTAAAGCTTTATAGTTTGAAATATTTTAACATACAATTAATTATTTCCAATATCGTGTTATCAATATTGACCACAAACTAAGCCCAAATATTTCTAAAATGAATATCCTCGATTATATCCTGGATTTCAAACTAGGCCAAATCTGAGTTTAACAACAATCTGAATAAAAATGAGAAAATGAGAGTATTCCAGTAGAGAGAGAGGTTGTTCAAAGTCCCTCACTGACTCACAGTGACTGACCAGGCATGTTGTGGTCCTCTGCTGCTGCAGGAAGTGGTCAGGCCGTGCATGACTGGTCACCCTGAAAACATCTCTTCTCTCTTTCCTCCCAGCCTCACAGCAAAGGGGCAGCTTTTACCACAACTTGGGAAGGAACAACATTCTCCATTCAAAGAGCACTCACAATAAGTTAATGGTCCATTATTGGAAAGAAGCGAACAACATTCTGTTGACAGTGTTCTAGAGACATTTTATGGCTTTTTAAAGCGTATTTTTACAATCATCGCATTGGAAGAAGCCATGAGACAATATGAAAAAGTCCTGCCAGGATTATCCTGGGGACTTAAATTCACAATATTATCATAATTGTAATAAAGACTAGAATATTTTATTATTTTAGATTCATAAAAACTCATGCAAAACTATCAGACCATACTGAGGGAGCATTAAGTAAACAGCAGCAGTGCAGGATGGGCGGAGCCAAGAAGCCTTTAGACAACAGAACTAATGAATGACCAGTTGTTTTTTTGTTTTGCTTTTTGCTTTGCTAACCCTAATGCTGCTGTTGGTTGTGTCTGTCCTGGTATAAAACAAACCACTTCCTGTGTGTCTGCTCTTAAATAAACAATCCCTGCCAAATTTTACTCTCCGGCGTGACTACTTCATGTCTCCTCGTGGCACAGTTCATGAGGCTTTGGAAACTTTGGGCAGAAGTTACCTTGATGAAGAAGAGGGAGTTGACAGCGGGATAATGGTGGTGAAAACTATGTAGAATAGAGAAATCCTGCACTTTTAACTTTTCACAGACATTTTGTTTGCTTCAGTTAGACAGATATCGTGATGCATCGCTATAGGAATGTCTTGCAATATATTATCACAGAATTGTATTGTGATATGATTGATATCGTGGACCATGTATCCTGTTGTATTGTGAGGTACCCTGTGATCAACACCCCTTTAAATAAGATACTTATAAATCATTAAAGGTGCCATATGTAAGAATGGGGCCAAAAACTGTTACTACATTCAAATTCAAAATACCAAGGTCTTTTAGGTTTTGTTTTCTGACGTAACTGGCAAGCTGTAGTTGCTCGGCCGCTGAGACTCTACTGACTGCAATGATTAGTAGACAGTGGTAGGTGGCTTCACATGCCAAAATATGATTTGCAGTCTGCAAAAGATTTTTTTTAATGCAAATATTCTGGCTGTACTGTTGTTGTTGGTGAGTTCAGTTTGTTATATGAACATTATTCCCGAGTCTCTGTGACATATTAGGAGGATTTTATGGCCAGTTGCTTTAGATTTATTACATAATGCACCTTTAAATCCTGAAATTGGAATAATTGGAAAGGCACTAGAACTGTGCGTTGACAAGCATTTTCCAATCACTTCTGTGAAATACAGATAATTTATAAGCAATAAACAACAACAAAAACTTCACCACAATCAACTTCTAGAGTGTTTTTATTCGTGATATTATTGTAATGTCAGGTCCCTGTCATGAAGTGACACTGGGTTCGTTAACCTGTAACAGCAGCTGTTGATGTTCAGCAGAGTCTGTCAGTTATTGATTATGAGAGAAACAAGGCGCACTTTTCATTCAATTATCTGTGTGACAGGACGCTGAGGACCAGTGGGCGGAGGCAGATGAGGAGGACAGACGGGAAGAAGATCAATGTCCCGGACACGTGGTGGTGGAGGAGGAGGTGGAGGTGCAGCAGCTGCTCCTCCACAGCCTTGTGTTCATTAAACTGACAACAAAGTGCAGCAGCAACAGGCCACACGGACTTTTCCCCCTCCTCACTAACATGTACACTGACGTGGCGGAGGGAAACACACTGAGAGAGAGAGAGAGAGCAGCGGCGGAGGAGGAGACACATCACCGCCTCGAACTTTAGTTCTTCTCCATGTTGAGCCATAAAACATATTCATCAAAAGTATCTCACACAGTCACACACATGAGTCAGCCTCATGTACGAGGCAGGACTTACCTCGCCTGTTCCCTCCGAGTGTAGCAGGTCTGAGCTACTTCAGCTCTCAGATGAGCAGGTCATGCTCTTTACTGTGCCACGTATAACTCCACTCCCACGGACACACGCTTCACTGGTGGCGGCTCTCGTGTTCACGCCGGGGTGCAGGTCCTAGCAGTTGTTTTTTTCTAATGTGGAGATAAGAGACAGTAGTAAACAGTAAGACTCAGGCCTTCGCTTGACTTTATTCCTCCTCCTCCTCCAGCCCTGCTGCTGCTGCTCACTTCTCAGGACTGTCGCTTCCTGTTGCTTCTGAGGCGGAGCTAAACCCATCAGAAGCGCGCGCGCGCTCTTTCTGTGTGCTATAAAACCTTGGTACAGTCCGCGGCCTACAAAGTTTGCAGAGTCTGCAGAGGCGATCCTAGACTCTGGGGGGCACAGGCAAAGAAGCTAATTGGGAGTAATAATTAAATATACAATTACTTCAAATATGATTTGGTGAATTCCAATTCCTTGCTTAACCCTCAATCTTAAAAATGTGCGCTCCCTCTAATGCAAGTGCTGTCCCGATTCTCAGAAAAATTAAGTTGAGGTTAGCCTCAACTTAATTTTTAAGTTGAGGATATATAGGATATTGAGATATTCCGAGACCACCCTTGGGAGCAAGGGCTACCCAGAATGCATTGAGTGTTTTCTCATAACAAAGATGGCGTCGAAAGCAACGAAACGAGTACGCTACAAATTAAGAATTTTCTTTGTTAATAGAGATATAAAAATTATGAAAACCATTGTGTTATCTTAGTTTAGGCCCATATTATGGATTACTGACGTCATTGTTGCGTAACATTTATTTTTATTTTACGATCTTTTGTCAATAGCCGGCCGGTGCAGGCAAGCGATCGTTTGCTATTGTTTACTTTTCAATAAGCCGTGGTGTGCGGTAACTGTCAGCTGAATATGTCCGTGGTTGTGGTATTTGTATGAGTATCATCTTATAACTAACTGACAACCTAATAACTTGACTGACAAACGGATCGTAATAAATAATCGTGACGTAAATGTGTTCTTCTTCTTCTTTTTTGGAGTTGACAGACTGGACGCAGCTTTCGCGTTATTCTGCCCCCTACAGTCTGAAGACGTATCTGCATTTAAGGGGTGTCCCATTTCTAAGTGAAAAAATAACCCTCAACACTTGGTTTTGAGGGCCAGTTAAGATTAAGGGTTGAGCTTGAGGGTTAAGATTGAGGGTTAAGATAGGAATTGGAATTGGCCCTTGTTATAAATTTGGTCCTCTGTTTTTCTGTCAGTGATTGACAGACAGACAGACACTATCCACTTCTTACTCCTCTTCATCAGGATTCAATATCAGGTGAATCAGTAAAGCCACTCACAGGTCAGACAAGGTACTGGCTTATGTTGATGTATTGAATGACCCTGTCAGGCCAACACTTCTTATTTCACTCTAGCAGGCTTCAATAGTGAGGGGCTCTATACTGTCACTCACAGGTCAGTCTAGAACAGTGGTGAATGCTGCATTCACAACCAGTGATGGGAATAACGGCGTTACGGAGTTTTTTCAGTAAGGCGTAATCTAATTGATTACTCTTCTCATTATTGTAACGCCGTTACCGTTATTGTTGTTTTAGAGAGAGAGAGGGAGAGAGAGGGAGAGAGAGAGAGAGAGAGAGAGAGAGAGAGAGAGAGAGAGATAGAGATTTTAGAAATATCATTTACCATCTCCTTCAGGCTGCTCCTTTCTTTGACTGTCAGGCTGTAAATATTGATAAACTGACACAGAATAGCAGGTTCTATAGTAATCTTTTATCTAATGTGTAATGTGATTAAAATGAAGATAATACAATAAAATAACGGGTGTGTGCGCAATGTGTGACAGCTTCATCGCTGATCGCTGAGTGTATGTTCTGCAAAGCTGCTGCTATTTTTAGCATAGATCTGCCTTTGTAAAGTTATCATGAAATGTACTTTAATATTCTCTATATACTCCTCTGAACTCAATGTCTGGCATTAGTGGTTCTGATAATAGTTCTCAATAGAGCTTTGTAGGGGGGAAAAAATGAATGAATTCTAAGACCTGAAACGCAATAATGTTTTTATTCTGAAACCTGGTGCAGGACCTGTTGTGTTTATGACATCTGCAAGAGATATGGTTAAGGGTAAAGTAACTTTATTAATCCCTCTGGGGGAATTTGCCCTTTACATTTTACCCATCCTCTATACTAATCTTAATTGTCCATAAAACACTGACTTTCATTTTCTTTTCACCTATTTAGTGTTTACAAAAACATTAAACAGATATCATTTGCCATTCTATACCTTACATTCCTCCTTAATGGATGTGCTGTCACCACTTGTTGCCGGGGGTTGGAAACAGAAAAGTGAGTGAGGAAATATTGTGATGACTGTGTCATTGTTTTAAATTTTTTGTTATAATTTTAAATAATCCTATTTATCAAAATGACATTGGAAACAGAAAATAATCAGTATTTTCACTAAACACACTGAGTACAGCTACAAGAGTTGCATGAGCTGCTGTTTCTCACCTGCACGTGTACATTTGAATATCTATGCTGACCATATTTGGTGATGTTTAATGCATCCTGTGATGCCACCAGAAACACTCAAAAAACAAGGCAATCGAAGATGTCAGACTTCACCCCATTCATACAACAAACCTCTGGCGGCCTCTGTTGGTCATTGTGGCAAGTGCAAATGTGGAAGCACAAACAAACAGACATACAGACAGATAGACACAAAGAGCCATTAAAAACGATAGAGAAAAGAAACACAAAACAAAGAAAAGAAAAAAGAAACGGTTGCTACTATAGTGCACATTTTTGATTTTATGCACTATAAGTTTGCACCTGAGTCAAATATGACAAACACATTTATTTTTAATTTAAAATACTGTGCGCTTCTTTACTGACTTTACTGATGTGTAACGACAGGTATCATCCAAATATTATCTTTATTGCTAGTGCCTCAGATTCTGTTCAGGTGCAGTTTTCGATGTGCCTTACATACACATTTACTGGTTTATAGTTTGTCATCACCTGCTGCTTACTGGCTGTGGAAAATGTCTGCCCCCCCGCTGAATTTCTCAGTTTGAAAAGGCTGCCCAACTGAGTTTGTAATTGAATAGTCCTGCCATAGAACATTTATGGCACCTTAAGAAACAGTTTGAAATGTCATCTTTCTGCATAGGATTTTAGATTCTCCTTGGTGTAAAAGCATCACTTATTACAGCTCCAATTTTTACTGATCTTAAACAGGTTGGTACATAATATGTAAAATGAGAAATCTCATTGGGAACAGCATGCTAAGGAAAGAGAAGAAGATTCAACATGCCAGGATGCCAACTTCCAGAGGTGGAAATAGTACTAAAATATTATATTCAAGTAAAAGTACCAATACTTTTGATGAAATATTACTCAAGTAGAAGTAAAAGTATAGTCATCCGAAAATGTACTCAAGTAGAAGTAAAAAGTAGTTTATTTGAAATGTACTTTAAGTAAAAATTACTTAGTTACTTTGTGTGGGGTGTGAGGGTAGTAGAAATATTACAAGGTCAGAAATCCAAAACTATTTTGGAGCTCACGCCCGGCGCGACACAGGATATGAGGTCACTTTTGGCCACGCCCTCTATGTTCACGCGCCAGTGCTGGTGCTAATCACATCATCATTGGTCTGGTTCTGGTGTATATTTTCCCCCTGTAGGTCTTCATTGTGCTGAATTTTTATTTTTATTCAGTAACGGATAGGATTTATAAAGTAACTAATACAATACTTGAGTCAATACTTACTCAAGTAAAATACAAAATCATGATTTTAAATTGTACTTAAAAAATACAAAATACACAAAAAAAGTATTCAATACAGTAACTTGAGTAAATGTATTTCGTTACTTTCCACCTCTGCCAACTAATATACCACTCCTTATTCTGTTTTTCTGTCACACACACACCCACACACGCACACACACCCACACACACACACACACACACACACACACACACACACACACACACACATACCTGTTTTTATTACATGGTGAGGACGTCCAAGTGCAGGTCCCCCGTGGGGACACCAATTTTTTGTTGAAATAAACAGCATGATTTCAACTCACAAAATTTTGTGGGATTTTTTGGATCCCAGAAATCAACGTGCTCATCAACATTTCTCAAATTTATGAAGCTAATTTTTGTCTGGTTTTTCTATTCCGGTGGGGACGCTCCTAATGTGTCATATCACAATCACCACTAGATGGCACTATGTTGAATTTCTTTTTACAAGCTTTTAAGGTAAACAATGGAGGGTACATTTTTAGAATCAATTAAAATACAGAATGGTATCTATATCACATTGGTATTTTTGTTAATTAAATTTGTATATTCACCATTAACTCTTTAACATTTGTATATTAACGCATATTAATGATCTATGCATACTGGACTCCACTAAGCCACTAATAAAAATGATTAAAACTCTTTTTTGGGCAGCAGTGGCTGAGGGGGTAGAGCGGTCCATTTTTTAGAAGGTTGGTGGTTCAATCCCTGCATGAAAGTAGATATGAAATACCCAGTGAGAACAGAAATAAATAAAAACTTGGCTTCAGGTCTCAAATGTGGCAACACCAGTGTTTTATTTCTGTTTTAGACCTCTACAGGCACTATATTTTTGTCCAATGCAATTCAAAACAATGCATTTCTATTCCACATGTATATAAATGTTTTACTGACAAATGCTTGCCATCAACCACAACATTATCTCACATTCTGCCCATTTAAACAGGGCAACAACTTTTTTGAGAATACTGTAGAATGTGATATCACAAACAAAAGTTGGGAAACAAGTGGCAGCAAATATCCCACAGACTCTGGCTGGGGGTATTCCAACAGTACAAAAGCGCTCAATTAAAATAATAATTACATTATTTTTCAGACCTACAATTTTTTAAAACTGTAACGTTTAAAATGAAACAAAACCTCAGCGCTCTCAAACATAACCCTATGGCTGTTACAGACGATAGGCTGTTAAGACTACAGGCAAAATGTACAAAAAAACAACAACAAAATGACCTGTGTAATCTTCTATGACAGCAACAAATGTCAGCTTACCTCTTTTCTTTAACAGAATCTCGCTTTAAAGCATCAATACGATTTTTTACATAAAATTTCACTGCCTCCCACCTCCTCCCGCTAAGTGCCAGTGGAGAAGACTCAATGCATTTGAGACACGCTGCTTTTCCAGGAACCTTCCATGATCGGATATAGTCCAAGAGTGTTGCCTCCACAGCCTGAATTTCTTCATCTCCCCATTTCCTTTTTTTTGATTTTGATGACACTGAATAAAAAAAAGATGTAAGAAATATTCTTTAAAAATATGAACATAAATTTGCATTGCAGGGTGACATGGCCAGCCTGTAATGAGGCTATAACATCAGCAGCCGTACAAGCAATACTAAAGTTACTAGCAGAACAATTACCACCGATGTCAATGTGTTTATTTTAGCCTGCAAGAAATGATGTAATGGTACAAAGCAAATGTGGAGCAATTTGTTTCCATTAGTCTAAAGTGACGCCTGCTCTACCCACTGCGCTAACTAGGCGCAATTTTCTTTTCAGTTACTAGAAATATTATTACCTTGGGCTGGATAAAGATCATTTTCATGTATCTCATCAGTAGTGGATTTCTTTACCACGCCAGATGCATCTGTAAACACAACAACAGTCATTAGTATGCTTGCTTCAGTGACATTAACTAAAGTTTAAAACGGCGTCCAGATATATTTGGCGACCCGTTTTAGCATTTGCAGAGAAACACAGAGTTGTTATCTTTACGTTACAAGATGAGGACACGTCAATTATTTTACAAGCACGGACCAGGTAAAGCGACAGTGATGTCTTGTATCTTGTTAGCTACCACATTGGTATCTTTTCCATAGGCTACATTAACAAGCCTTGTCCACATGCAGGACAGAAAACAGCTTACCTTCTGTAGTGTTTGCTTCATCAGAGACCTCCCCAACCAGTGGCATGTTTTCATCTAACCTGCCTATTAAAACACATGAGCAAAATGGAGAAGAAAGGACTTTCAATAAATGCAATATGGTCTACTGCACATAGAATTAACTGAAAGGGAGTATTTTAGACAGAGCCAAAAACATGATCTTCAGTGAGCTCTGTCAATTGAAAATGGCTTTGCACACCAGCACAACTGCTGTGCATGAAGACTTGAAGCAAAAACATACCAGACAACATGTTTACTGCCATGATATCGTAACGTTACACCATATGTCATCTAATGTTCGGCCATTATATTATTATATATACATGTTACTGCGATTATCTTACGGCATATTACTTCAGTGATTAAATTAATCCATGTCAGAGCCATTTTAAGGTTTTAAGTTTGACATACCGTGATTACATTAATTTGTGTCTCACAACAATCTTTTGGAATTTAAAATATGCCACAATATGCGTTGTGTCTGTTTTTTTCAGGATAATTTAATAATTACAATAATCATTAGATCAACCATTTTGAAAACTTAATACTCTTAATAACTATAAAACACTTATTATGTTCTATGACTGGTTAGGTTGGCAGACCCATATCTTAACTCTGCTGTGTTAGCAGCTGAGCCTCCTCTTAAAGACAGGTAACCTGTGTGTGATTGAGACGAGCGTGTTTTTTGTGGGAAGAGAGTCTCTCGGGTGTGTGAGAGAAGAACCAGCATGATCCTGCAGTCACAGAAAAGTGAGGCTATAAGGGGTAGTCATGTTACTTCAGTCAGCCATAACGTTGATGTTTAATCACAAAGTAAAATGTCAGCTGTCATAGAAAAGAAATACAAATTCCCTTCTTACTAAAGTGTCCTCCTACTTTCAGAACACTGAGCTAGCCAGCTAGCAAATATTGAAAATAGTTCAGTTCAATATTTTCTTATTTTCTGTAGGTGAAGACTGCATTTAAAAATAAAATATAGAACTATAGCAACCCCAAAGGGTCAAAACTCTAACTCCCAGTGCCAATTCCCAGTGGCCTAAAAATACAACTATCACTGGGTGGAGAAAGGACAGCACAATGTTGTCACTGAACAGTCAAAATATAATATGATGTACATATTAGAGTGAGGTGGTACACAGCAATTTTCTTTTATAAAGAAATGTTTTTTATAATTATTGCTTTATAGTTCTGTGGTTTTAATTTACAGACATGCTACAGAATTATGCTGTTTTCTAACAGTTTATATTTGCAGCGATATATCAATTTTTGCAGAATTGCTGTATTGTGATATTATTATATTACAATACCTGATGATTGTGAAGATGATGGTGCAGCATCCTCATCTTCTGCGTCTGATGCTTCACTGTCCACCACTACTTTCTCTGAGAAACACAGCAATCACATAGATAAAATTATTACATAGTACATAAACTATTTTTTGAAAGCAACACTACACAACAGGGCAGAGGGAGAGGAGTACGACTGAATTGGAGAATTCAGTCTAATGGTATCTTGACAATTTCAGCAAATGATAACATTTCTTTTGCAGCTACCAAATTATTCTCAACAGAGGGAAACCACTGTGTGTACGTATAATTATTTCTTACAAAGGCCAATATTACCTTCTGGATCAATGTCGATCTCATCAAGATTCCTTCCTTTAAATTCAGCCAGCTGTCCTCGTTCCAGGGCCATCAAAACTTTGCTTATCTTCGCCAGCTGTAATGTGCCTTCAGGCAGCCTATAATACTGGCGATGCACTCTGATGTCATGGCCAAGGAAGTCAGCAAGGTCGTCCATTTCATTGTCCTTTAAGTTGAGGACTTTGGACATAGTAGCCATGTGCTTCCTCAATTTGGTGGAGGACAATGCTTCTGGGTGGTTTGCCCCACAACTTCGAGCCACCCAACGAATAACATCTGATCCTCTGAAGTAAGTGAGTGCTTCTGGTCTCCCAAACATGAACTGGTTATCATCAGACACATCACAGATCTGGCGATTTTTGACAAGTAAGTCCATTGATGCCAGCATATCAGGTGTGAGGAGAATGGGGACCTTTCGACCACGTTTGCCTCTTATCTCTATTCGCTCAAAATGCTTACAAAGCTTCTTCTCAAGGTCAGACAAAGCAAGCTCTACATCTGGATGAATCAAGGAGGTATCTCTCAATGTAAAAGCACTCAGCGACATCTTGGATACTTCTCCTTCTCTTCTTCTATTGAAGAGGATCACGTCACAAAGTGTAATTTTTGCAAGATCTGCCCAGGGCTTCTTACTAGGTTGTTCTTCGAGCTTCCTACAGCACTCAGTTCTTTGTACACTGAGAAACTGGTGCATCTTTCTCACATCTTCAGTAAAGGGAAGAAGTTGTGGAACATTCCACTTTGCCTCACACAAATTCCTGAGGGCCTGGGACGACACACACTCATTCCATTTAGTGTCACAGATTTGTTTAAATGCCCGCACATTGTTGATGCTATTCTCATCACCTGAGATCATTGCTTCACATTCAACAATGCTTGCTATTTTCTTGAGGTTGTGGCCTAACTTCAAGGCCAAAGATGGTGTCTTGTATGTGTGTGTTTCCTCATTCAAGCCAGCCACATTCTTAACTGCCTCTATGACATGAGGGAAATTTGCCGGTACGAAGAAATCTGGCATCGTCTTCAACTTTCCATTTTTTTGTCCTTGGACAAGAAGGCGGCCCGTCTCACGCATCTTCTGTCTCACATATTCATGTTTTGTGACATCATGTCCATGCTTGATGAAGAGGTGCTCCCCGAATTTCATTATGCTTCTCTCTTTGCGGACAACATCTGTTACGTTATCTTCATGCATGTTCAGCACCAGTTTCCAAAATTGAGCACTGACACCGTCTGGAACTGGCTGAGCATATGCACAAATGGTCTGGACTCTGGTTTTTCCAGGCTTTAAACCTTGGACTTTCTTGTTGAGATGACATCTCTGCATGTGCCTCCACAGTGACTTCCTCTTAAAGTAACCCTCACAGTTGACACAGTGCATGTAATCTTTGGCTATAACAGGTGCACTGGACTGCTGACGGGGTATCACCATCCCTTTTCCTTCCTTCAGCACCTGATTATTATGGGCACGGTTTCCTCTATTTCTTAACAAACTCAACTGTATTCTTCGCTCTTTGGACCCCTTCTGAAATACAAGTGCTCTTGCCACTTCTGGTTTATCTTTGTGTTTTGATTCCAAATGGCGTGCCATTTTGCTGAACGGCTTTGAACAAAATGCGCAGTAGAATTTTTTGTCGTACAGTCTGTTGCCATTTCGTTTCTTCTTAAGTGTTTTTACTGTAACATCAGAACTTGAAGCTGAAGGACTTTCTTCATCATTTGCAGTAAGGGAACAAGATTGTGCCATACGTCTGGTCTTACATGGTTGGACGTCTGCTCCCTGAGAGTTAGCTGAAGTTGTTTGCTGAACTTTTCTCTTCTTACCCTTTTTGACTTCTTCTGATGGACTGTCACTTTCTGTCTCTTCAACAGATTGAGGAACATATTCATCCTCACTGAGATCAGGGCTTGATAGAGATCCTTCTGGTGTATATGCAAGCATTTGTCTCGTCAGCTAAAAAAACAAAAAGCATAGTGTTAGAAGAAAGAAAAAAGGCTACACTAGGTTAAGGCTAAGACATTGTGAGATCTTGCCTCAAGTACAATAATAAACTGGATAATAGTATAATACATACAATGTGCATACTTTGCCAACCACAATGGTACATGCATTAACTTCCATGCACCAAACTGTGGCCAGACTTCTGCAAGTTGGTTTCTCAGGTGTTCTTCATTGTTTCTAGGATTTTATCAGGTGGTTGCTAAGGTGTTGTAGGACAGAGGACGAGAGGAAGGACTCATACTGACTGAGTTCTTAATGTTTCCTTAATTTCACTCAGTATTTTGATGTGATGAATTTGATTATTTTTAATAACATTTTAGATTTGTTTCTAGGGTTAGGGTTAGCCCAACCTGTGTATTTTTTAAATGAATAATGTAATGGTAAAACTAAAATATGTGAAATTGTGGTTTTTAAGTAAACGTACAATTACACTGTCTGTTCTTGTGAGCAGAGGTGCAGTTTCGTCCTCTTCATCATCTGCTGGAGTGAGGTAAAGTATAACAGTACTGTCACTGTCACTGTCACTGTCATTCTTCATCGCGCTCTGAAAAAGCAACGTCAGAAAATCAGCTTGACCAGAGAAAACATCTCAAGTCCAATCTAAATGAAAACATAAATTGTTTTGCTACTTTACAGACGTGCAAAGACTTGTGCTGTAGTGATTTGTTGTGTTGCTCTAACAATATCACAATTGTACTCCATTTCACATTTGCTGTGTTAAAAAAGTCCTGATCAAAAATCACAATGGGATTTTGTTTTCCTAAGACAGATAGAAGATACTGTGTTCATAATAAATCTCTCACCAGAGTCTGGTGTTTACATTTCCTTTAGGATGGACAGACTAGCCTGCCCAATGCAAACCAAATATGAACTGCTCTCTCCTCCTGCAGCTGCATTGTACAGCTGTACACCCTGACATATTCACTTTTCTCACCCAGAACAAGTGAAACAGTAAAAGTAATGACAGGGAAACAGTTCTCTCTCTTCTGTCAGTCTGATGTACATTATAAAAGAGTGTGGTACAACTGACCATTGTATTCAGCTTGTCATGTAAGCACATGGTCCTCTCCCTCTCGTCATTTAACCTCTTTGTGTTTGCCTTCTTGTACCGGTCCTCACAACTATCATGGTGCGCTTTCAATTTCTGAAGGCGACGTAAGTGACGACTGTGAGCCTGCAAAACACATTTTTATTTTTTAAATGTTCAACATTATGCTGATAATCCCTGAATTGTTTAAAGATATTGTTTGGCATTTCTGATTTATTGGAGTAGACAGTGTAGAGATTTCTGGTCGTGCATATACGAGACTGATTTAACTGTTGACTTAAAGAACCAAAAGAATATGATGTATCCTACCTTTTCGTCTGTTGAAACATCTGTTTTCTGTTCAGAGCCAAAGCTCTCTGTCCCACCAGAAACTGCGAATAAATGACATAAGACGTACATGTTAATTTGGTTCAAGATGACCTAACAATGTGAAATTTAGGGTCTTCAATATTTGTTCATTTAGGTTTGGTTTCCTGCTAAAATAGTTCTAGACCTAAACCCAGAAACAATGCCCCATTTGGTAAAAACAAAAGTTTTCTCACCTGTGCCTTCAGAGCTGCCACCAGTGGATCCGAATATCGGTCCATTCTCCTGTGAGAATAAAAATTAAATCACGACACACTTCATCACATGACATTGTTTCAAGTCGCAATCGTACAATTTGACAAAATGTTGATGTAACACTGCGACATGAATGTAGACATTATCTAGATATCGTCTGGGATACTGGTTAGCATAATATTTTTACTGAAACTAAATGCCATTTTCTGGCCCTAAAGACTGTACGATAGTGTTTATTAGACTATCCTCATTATCAGATTATACACAATAAAAAGTATAATTTCTCAATATTGTATATGTGAATAACTTATGAAAGCACCAGTCATCATCCCCAACATACAATAACATTAATAGGTATTGATTTTTAAAAAAAGTTTATGAGTTTAGCAGTAGAGTAATATGGGAAATATTATATGGCAGTTAATCAAAATTATTTGAATTACAATATCTGCTTACATAAAAATATGACATTCTGTGCAGAAAGGGACTAATAAAATAATAGAATAGAAAAAGGGTTATACTGCGAATTAAAGTCTGCAGTGTGTAAATGATAACTCTGTAATTAACTGTAGCTTCAGTCTGGTTTATGTTTAGCTGCACCTAGCTTAGCCTCCGTGCTAGCGAAGCGTTAGCTAACATCAGTTAGCCTGGTGAAGTTCTACATTAACTTACACCATGGCTCGTAATAAGCTCCCTCACATTTAGTGAAACAAACAGTTTTCAAGCAAACAGCGCAATATTATATTGTGAACATAATGACTTAAATAAATCAAAACATACCATTTCCCGCGCTGTTCGGTGAGTCAGGAGTCCGCGCGTCTAGCATCGCTGTCGGTCTCTTCTCGGGAGCGCTGGATTTATGACACCACACACACCGGAGTAACTCCGCAGGTGACTGTTAGCGCTAAAGAACAACACAGACACTGACGGCCCGCCCGTGTTAGAAAACAAACGCAAGGTCACGCAGCCATCACGTAGGCGCTTCGCGCAACTTGGCTGTGAAACGATCACGTGATTATTGTTGTGGGGGGGCGTGGCTCACAGTGGCCGGCACAGAGCAGCGTTACCTCGGCCTGTCCTGATGAAATAATCCGCTGACCCAGACGGCTCCGTCATTACATACTTAGTGATCGATAGATTTGTTGTTGACATGTTTTGTTTTTAATGTAAAGGTTTTGACCTGACAGTTTGTATATTATTAATGTTTTATTTATTTTAACTTTGAATTTTAGATTAACATTAAAGTCGTACTGTCATTGTATATGTATATATATATATATATATATATATGTATATATATATGTATATATATATATATATATATATATATATATATATATATATATATATGTATATATATGTATATATATATGTATATATATATGTATATATATATATATATATATATATATATATATATATATATATATACATATACATATACATATACATATACATATATATATATATATATACACATAAACATATATAACTCTACACTGCTGGAATGTATCTATCTTCCACTTGGTACTGTATATTTTAATACAAATAAATTCATAAATTAGGTTAAATATTTAAAATGTGAAAATAATAACAATATGCAATTATTAAAAGTATTTTATATGTTCATTAGAGGTGACTGAGGGAGATGGTCATGGTGGGGACTTTAAATGTCAGGATGTGTGTGATACATACTGAGACTGGGTGAAAAGACTGAACTCAGTGATATATTACACAAATCCTGACTTTTAATGTCCCCACCATGACTATGCCCCTCAGCCTTTATTATTATTTCCTTTTAGTGAAGCATTCATTTAGTAAAGTGCTATATACATTTAATATTATTTATTTGGGTCTGGTTCTTTATTCTGTGGCTGATTCAGGCCATCACTGGTGAACCTGACAAGTCTCACTTGGTTATAAGAGCATCCTCTCAGTCTTGTTTCAGCTACATGTCTGCTCACCTCCACCTCATCACAATCATCAGGCTGATTTGTTTACATGCTGTGACTTGTTACATAAGAGGCATACAGTGATGAAGGACAACACATTAACTCTGTGTTATGGGCATATGTTGCAGCTCTGTTAGCGCAGCAGCTAGCACACTGCCTTCACAATACCATCATGATGGGATATGACCACCTGGTCTGGGTCTTAGCACTTAGTTCAGTAGCAGGCCGAGCAGATCTGAGCTGGAGTAACAGGCTCCTCCTCTCCTCTTCTATAGGGTTATAAGAGGTGGTGAGGTGCAGAGGGTTGTTCTAACTTCACTGCTGGGTTTGGAATGTTCAGTTCCTGTGTATCAGGACCGTAGGCTGATCCAGAATGCCGAGTTTCAGACCCATGCGACCTTCAAAAGGTCAAAGGTCAGCCGTTCAGGTGTAGTTTTGTGTAATAATTCATAAATGCATTGAGACAGGAGTGTGATTTTTGACTATGTCATGCACCACAGAGCCTCCTGTCAGGATTATTTTGTCCCATTTCAATAGGACCCCCACAGAGCTAGTTAGCTTTGCTGAGGGTCTACAGAGTTAGGACTCTGGTAGACTGATAAGGGTCTTAGGTCAGGTCCACAGGTCAAGTTTCACGCCGTTCAGTTCAATTTTGTGGCAAAGACGAGCACTCAAAGCCAGGAAAAAGCTACTTTTCAAAGCTCCGCCCATCGAAAAGTACAGGTCTGAGCGGCACAAGACTGACGTCTATCAGCTCGTCTAAGGACCACAAACAACATATAAAAAAATCAGACTCCTGTGACCTTTAGAAATAGATTTCCTTCAAAACCTCCACTCTGACCAAAGGGTATGAGACTGTATAGAGTCTGACAGGATCTGATTTTCAGTTTTTGACACAGATACAAAAAAATTATACAGAACTTTGGCCTTTTTTTTGTCCGGATTATTGTTCAGTGGCTCCGGAGGATCCTCTGTTCTGAGTCTGGGGGCCCTGGGGTCAAAGGTCACTGCGTAGCACCAACGACACAGTGTGTCAACTGTCAACAATTCAAACAAAAAAAGGAGGGAAAACTGGAAAACTGTAATTCAAAAGTGTCTGGAACTATGAGGCTGAAATGTCAGTATGTGTATCAGGAAGTTAGGCTGATCCAGGGGTCAGAGTATCAGGATCACATGACCTTCATGGAGGTCAAAGTTCAGCAATTGTGGTGTGTTTTTTGTAATAATTCAAAGGTGCCTGGAGCTCGGGAGCAAAATTTTCAGTATGTGTATCAGGACCGTAGGCTGATCCAGAATGCTCAGTTTCAGACCCATACGACCTTTGGAAAGGTCATAGGTCAGCTGTTCAGGTGTAGTTTCTTTGTAATAATTCATAAATGCATTGAGACAGGGTTCTGATTTTTCAGTGTGTGTATTAGGGGCTTAAGCTGATCCTCTGTTCTGAGCTTGGAGGCCCTGGGGTTAAAGGTCACTGTGTAGCAGCCAAATACACAGTGTGTAAAATTTAAACCTAAAAAGTGCAGGAAAACTGTCTTTTCTTCCATAATTCAAAAGTCCCTGGAGCTCGGGAGCTGAAATTTCAGTATGTGTATCAGAAAGTTAGGATGATCCAGAGTGCTGAGTTTCGGAATCGTCCGACCTTCAAAAGGTCAAAGGTCAGCCATTCAGGTGTAGTTTTTGTGTAATATTTCATAAATGCATTGAGACAGGAGTGTGATTTTTGACTATGTCGTTCACCACAGAGCCTCCTGTTAGGATTGTTTTGTTCCGTTTCGATAGGACCCCCACAGAGCTAGTTAGCTTTGCTGAGGTTCTACAGAGTTAGGACTCTGGTAGACTGATAAGGGTCTTAGGTCAGGTCCACAGGTCAAGTTTCATGCCGTTCAGTTCATTTTTGTGGCAAAGACGAGCACTCAAAGCCAGGAAAAAGCAACTTTAAAAAGCTCCGCCCATCGAAAAGTACAGGTCTGAGCCGCTCAGGTCTGAGCGGCACAAGACTGACGTCTATAAGCTCGTCTAAGGACCACAAACAACATATAAAAAAATCAGACTCCTGTGACCTTTAGAAATAGATTTCCTTCAAAACCTCCACTCTGACCAAAGGGTGTGAGACTGTATAGAGTCTGACAGGATCTGATTTTCAGTTTTTGACACAGATACATAAAAATTCTAAAGAACTTTTTCTTTTTTTTTGTCCGGATTATTGTTCAGTGGCTCCGGAGGATCCTCTGTTCTGAGTCTGGGGGCCCTGGGGTCAAAGGTCACTGTGTAGCAGCCAAAGAGACAGTGTGTAAAATTCAAACCTAAAAAGGAGGGAAATTTTTTAATTCAATAATTCTAAAAGGATTTGAGCTGGGGGGCTGAAATTAGAGAATATGCATCAAGAACTAAGACTGATCGAGGGTGCGGAGTTTCAGAATCGTGCAACCTTGGAAAGGTCAAAGGTCAGCCGTTGAGGTGTGTGTTTTTGTGATAATTCATAAAGACATCGAGGTAGGGTTATGATTTTTGACTATGTCGTTCACCACAGAGCCTCCTGTCAGGATTATTTTGTCCCATTTCAATAGGACCCCCACAGAGCTAGTTAGCTTTGCTGAGGGTCTACAGAGTTAGGACTCTGGTAGACTGATAAGGGTCTTAGGTCAGGTCCACAGGTCAAGTTTCACGCCGTTCAGTTCATTTTTGTGGCAACGACGAGCACTCAAAGCCAGGAAAAAGCGACTTTTCAAAGCTCCGCCCATCGAAAAGTACAGGTCTGAGCGGCACAAGACTGACGTCTATCAGCTCGTCTAAGGACCACAAACAACATATAAAAAAATCAGACTCCTGTGACTTTTAGAAATAGATTTCCTCCAAAACATCCACTCTGACCAAAGGGTGTGAGACTGTATAGAGTCTGACAGGATCTGATTTTCAGTTTTTGACACAGATACAAAAAAATTCTACAGAACTTATTCTTTTTTTTTGTCCGGATTATTGTTCAGTGGCTCAGGAGGATCCTCTGTTCTGAGCCTGGGGGCCCTGGGGTCAAAGGTCACTGTGTAGCAGCCAAAGAGACAGTGTGTAAAATTGAGAGACAGTGAATTATTTAAAAAAGGACTGACTGCTTGTCAACATTAATTATTAAGCATTATCAATCACATTTTATTACATTATTAAATAATATAAAATAATAATCATTATTAATTATAGCTTTATGAATGTACATTTAAAAGGTATAATTAATATATTAATACATATATTTTATTTATTATACTTTGTATATTTAATATTAATAAATATAATTATTTGTTTATTTAATTTATTAATCATTCATGTCTGTAGGCTGTAGATTTGGTCAAAATGACAAATATTAATATATATTCTCAAAATGTAATACTATGGTTGACCTATGGGGCCGCTAGCGAGTGAACATACGCCGACGCACACTTCCGGAACAGGCCGCCTGGTGAGGACTGCAATACCGTGTGTGAACTTCAGGGGCGCCTAAAGATACACACACACAGATTATGTCTTGAAATTGAGCCCATGGGGACTTGCGAGAAAATTGCATAGGGCGTGTCTTAACACTGTTTTGCATCTGATTAAAGGCCTTTGCCCGTGGGGACCTCAATTTAGGTCCCCACGGGTCGACAGGTCCCCACCGGTCTGTGTGCAGTCATGTTAAGGTCCCCACCGGAATATAAAAACAAGAACACACACACACACACACACACACACACACACACACACACACACACACACACTCGTGCAGCATACTCAATGCATTACCCAGCACCTTACCTTACCTAACGTTCCAATTTAAATGCCTAACCCTAACCTTTAACCGAACCCTAACCCCTAAAGCCAAGTCTTGACCCCCAAGAAGTCCTTTAAAGTTGGACCAAACAAAATGTCCTAATTTTATCCCAAAATGTCCTCACTTGCTGTGGTTTATACGTCTGTTTGTTTTTTGGTCCTCATGAAGATATAAATAGAAGAACCCACGCAAATTAGTTGTTATATCTTGAGGAGAAATAATGCATTCCATAGTCCCTTAGTCAAACTTTACCCATCCCGACAAAGTGCCTTACCTTAACCCCTATAACATAAACCTAATTTTGACCCTAAAACCGCGTCTTAACCCTGAAAAAGCCCTTTAAAGTTAAAGTTAAAATCTCATGACTTTAACCAGTTATTGTCAATGTTTGCCTGATCTCGATCAGCTGACATAGATAGATAGATAGATAGATAGATAGATAGATAGATAGATAGATAGATAGATAGATAGATAGATAGATAGATAGATAGATAGATAGAAATTAATTAGCAGACAAAAGAGAAACATCACTTTATTGTATGTTTGATATGAATTTTGGATTGAATGTAGTTGAAGGATGGATTGGTGCAAAAAAAACATGCTTCACTTTTTCGTTTTTACTAGATATACTGCAGTGATTTGACTTGTTTTGACTTGATTGAAAAAAAAAATGAAGAAGAAGGTGGTGATGATGATGATGATGATGATGCACAGTTGTTTTAACAAGCCCGGAAGGCAGGGCCAGTAGCAGTCTTCTGTCGGCTCGTTTGGTGTTTGCAGGAATCCATTTGTGGCGCGAGGATGGAGAGAACTGTCACTTATTTGTTCATCAGAATGTCTTCATTTCTTTCTCCGTCCATCTCTCACGCACGTCGCTGCTGCTGGATTGTAACTTTGTCTGCTGGCAGCCTGGCTGTACTGCGTTAAATCCGCTGGATGTTGCCTTTATTAACAGGAGGCAGGAGAAGAAGACGCTTCAGAGATGAAGAGGAAACAACTGATGCCACAACAAAGGAGACACGCGTGCGATTCCATCCCTATGTGAATGATCACCTCAGAATAGAAATCGAAAATTGACTTAGTTGTTTATAGGATTTCATATCTCCCTCCCTCTCAGACACGCTCTCTGCTCCTCCGCCTGGAAAAGAAGAAGAAAAACAGGAAACATTGGTGTTGCGAACCTTGGACAGATCCTGCAGACTGAACGCATCACGAGGAGACGTTTGAGGCATGAGAGGATGCTGCTGGACCCCGCTGACTCGAACCAAGGTGCCTCTCATAGTCCGTGGCTCTCAGCCTCCATTGAATGTGGGAAGAAAAATAATCTGTCCGTGAAGAATAATCCGTCCCCATTGGCTGCTGAACTGTGCACATGCTATAACAACAGGATATGCAAAGAGCCATGGGCTGCTCCAGCCTATCACGTTTTTCTGACCGAGATCTGTATTTAAACTGAATATGATATGACCAGTGCTGCTGGAGAGGCTGCATATAAATACAAATATAATCACCACTTAATAAGAAAAAGAACAGTAATGATGATAAAAAATGTTGATGGTTCATTCTGAGGCTCCTGGCTGTGTGTGTGTGTGTGTGTGTGTGTGTGTGGAGTGTAGGTTCCAGCTGCTGAAGAATGTTTAAGTACCGGATCAGGCTGTTTTTCAATGAACTCAAAGTGTTGTTCCTGATGCGCTCTGGATCCCGCAGCAGGACACACACACACACTCACACCAGGATGCGAGGGCTTATAGGAGGCTGTGGTTGCCCGCCGCTCAGCTGCTCTCACCGGGACGACGAGGAGGAATATTATGGCTCCTCTGACCCACGGCCACGCAGCCTGGCGCTTGAGGATAAAGAGGAAGACAAATCCCTGGAAGGAGGAGGAGGAGGAGGCCTGGACGCTGCTTCCCCCCCGAGTCTCTCAGAGAGCGGGACGCGATCACCTCAGTGCCGGATCTGCTTTCAGGGACCAGAGAAGGTAAAGTTCATGTTGATGTGCGCTTCTTTGTTCTGCGTTTGAAGTTTCACAGGGTCAGACTGAAACTTTAAGGTCTTGTTCTGCTCATGGGCACATCAGCAGGTTCATCCGCAGTCATCTGGATAAAAAAAAAAAAACATTTAAATTAGAGGGATATTTTTTTGGGGGGGGGGGTATGATATATAATCTGAGTGGAATGGTTCAGTTGGGTTCAGCACAGTATGTATTTTTTTTATTGTGTGTCACATTAGGATTAGGACCAAAATGACCAGCCCCGTTCCAATTTTTGGCACCCTTCCTTTCTGTCAGCTGATTGGGCGAGAGAAAAACGTGATTCCCGGAATCACGTTTATTAAGTCAATTAAAGGGACACTGTGTAGTATTTATGGGTTTTTATAACCCAAAATCCACTTTTTTATACATATTATGTGCTCCTGCATTGTCTAGTCATTGTATAATAGCTTTTGTTTCATTTTCGTAGTGTTTCAAAAAGTCATGTAAAATAACATGGTCGCGGGCTGCGGTTGCATAGCCACTGTTAGCGGCGAGACGCCATGTTTCTACCAGAGCCTGTAAGGACAAATGCGAGAGAACAAATCAAGCGTCGCTTTACTTGTAGCGGAAGTCCCGCCTCCTCTCTCTCCAATTCGTCTGCTACGGCCGCGGTAACGCGCCCTCTCCCTCGCCTCACGAACCTCATCTGCTGACACGGAGAAAGACGACGAGGACGACATTTTACCGGCTGCGGATACCGTAGCGTTCAGGGAAGGGAGGGGGTGAGCAGAGGTGCAGTTCTTTGTTGTAAATTTCAGCCTCTCCTCTAGATGGCACTATAAACTACTTACTTCACCTTTAAGTCGAGAGAAACGCCCTCAGGTGTTTCACGTTCAATGTCGGCATATGTTGTCATTGTACTGGTACATCATGCTAAGTGGCCATCAGGCACAGTGCACATCGTAGCATGATGGAAACAAAGCAATAGTATAAACACTGCCCTGTCATAGCAAAGTTTGTAATCTGCTCACTCCCCACACCAAAGTCCATAGAGATAATCAGCTATTTTACACAAAAAAATTGGCTATTTTTTTTTTTTTTTTTTCTTCATCTTAGCTATTTAAAATTGCCCTGACTTTGATGGGATATTTACACCGTTGGCAAGGGAGTGACATTTTCCAACTGACTGCTGGACCTTACCATACCATTTTACTTTGCTATCCCAAGGAAAGGGTGCCAAAAACTGGTATTTAAATAAATGTACCACTCCTAATGGGCACTCCTACCCATTAGGAGTTTTAACTTTATAAACAAAGGAAAGGAAAGATTCCATATAGCAGAACACATTCAAATGCAAATGTTCTGAAGACGTTTAGCGAAATGTAACCAATTAGAATGGTGCTCAATGGGAGCTCAACAAATGTACAGTTGAATAATTGTGTGAGCATCTGCTTTACAGTATCTTTTCAAAAATATCCAATTTATTTAACCTATTTCCTGCTGAAATACAGTAACCCTGATGGCATCACTCTAACATCACCCTAACATGATGATGAAAAAGCTCTTCCAGCGTCTGAGGAGACGTCGCACACATGTTTTCACACTGTGTTCTCATCACAACTAAACTGCTCTTCATAAAATTACTGGATTGTTCCCTCAGGCTTTTTAAAACGCTGCTGAAAATCTCACAATGAGTCATCAGCAGTTTCAGATCTGCAAGTGAGCATCAAGTCCTCTTTTTAAAAAAAACAAAAAACAAACACATCATGTGTGTTTTTTTAAAATAAAGTTTAAAATGTCAGTACATTTTAAACTTTATAAAAAAAAACACACAAACACGACAACAAAAGCAAAACAAAATGCCAGCCCACGAAAAGAAAAATAGTCAACACTTTACATTACAATACAGCAGGCATGTCCAAAGTAAGGCCTGTGGGCCAATCACGGCCCTCTGTCAGATTTTGTATGGCCCACAGCTTCGGTTTCATAATGTATTATTTATGGCCTTAATCATACGGAGTTTGAAACCAGTTTATGTTATGTTATTTGACTGATTTTTAAAAATATTTTTGCTTTTGCATGGTTTAGATTTGGTTACATTGCCATTTAAAAAGAATACTTGTGACAATTAAAATTAATTCAAATGATATGTGCATACTGTGCATTTGTATGTAACATTTACTGTTAAAAATATTCACATAATCATATAGTTAAAATATTCATATATTCAAATCTAGACAACCCTGCAATACAGTAACAACATGGTAATAATTTGTAAAAGTGAGGCAATATTATAGTAATAAAATATCTGATTTATGAAGATACAATTACGACAATAACATTTTCATTTTAACATTAATAACTTCCCCATTTACAGTTCACCATTACTGGATTACTAAAGAAATAACTATCAGTATATGACCTCCTGATTACAAATTATTAACATTTATATGTTGTTATTGTAGTGTGATGTAAAGTGTTACTAGATGACAAATACGCTATCAAGTGAGTGTCGCGTTTGCATTCCTAAAGAAGAGGCTGCAGAGTAGAAAAATACGTTTTTTTTATCTGAACAATTGAATTTCCTTCCATATATAAATATATATATATATGTAGCATATGCTCAAAATTGGGCCATTTAAAAATAGCAGTGCAGAAAGTTTTACAGAAGGATTCCTTAACACAAAAGACAATCTGAAAACAGAGCCTTTTTTTGGGGGGGGGGGGGGGGGGGGCAATTTAGGGCTCATTGAAGATTTATTATTCCATAAAGTACAGGAGCACCTGAAGAAGAACAGTTTGTGTTGGCGTTTGATGGAAATATTTATAAGGTGGACATCTGAGTGCATGAACTCTGCTCTGAGGACACAGTCTTAGCTAGAGGTCTCAGAAAGTTTCACTTTCCCCTGCGGGTATTCAACTGATTAAAGATCGAGCACATCACCTGGAGTCAGACAGGAAATAAATTGATATCTGCGAAGGCATTGTCAGTGCGAAGCCTCAGGGAGACAACAAAAACCTGCAGCAGATGATGTGTATGCAGATGAGATCGACGAGGGCCATTAGCTGCCATTGGTTAAACAAAAGAAGATTATACTCTCACTGTTTAACATTGAAATCCAGCCACTGCTGCATCACGTTATGCAGCAGTGGCTGGATTATATCCAAGGAGATCTGATCGCATCAATCCAATTCCATCCAAATGTATTTATAAAGCACTTCAAATACAGCTGAAACAAAGTGCTGTGCATTAAAGGTAAATAAGATAAATAAAATATAGAAACACAATACATAAAATACCTAAAATAAAAATCAGTCATTGTACGATTGCACACTTATTTTACATGATTAAATGAGACATAATTATGACTGAATGCTTTGAAGTTAGTACCTCATTGTGATTTTTCTGACAGATTTGATTTGCAATATTATTTTTTAACAGATAATAAGAATCGGTCACTGTATAACAGATTAAAGCATGCTGAAGCAATACCATCTGACATCCCAAAAATGATGTACTCTAATGCAAAGGTGATCAGAGATATGAACTGTTCTGAACATGCATGTGTTGGCATAAACAAAAACACAGAGTCAAAAATAGAACAATGAAATTGGCCTTTTGCTGTGATTTGCTTTAATCACAGTGTTTGAGGTTGCAATTTTGAGTTCACACCTAATAATAATGAAATATGCTTTATTCTGTAAACATTATTATTATATTACTGCAGTATTTTGTTTGTACATGTGTGAGCTGATCATTGGTCCTGTTTATCTGCACTGAGATCTGGTGACTGACTAAGCTGCTGCAATTAGATTAATTAAAGTATCAACAGAGAACAATTTGTAATGCTGATTTTTTTTTAATGCTAAACTAGAACTGACTGTTGATGATGTTCACACATGACAGTGAAATGCACTATTCTAGGGGTCTGTTATGGCCCGCAGCATTCAAATTGAAACAGGCAATTATATGGACAGAGGTACTTGGAGATTGTGCACATCCACTGTAGCTACACATCCACATGCACATCGGTCCTCTAAAAGCTTCACAATACCACTTAACCTGTCAGAGTGAGTGATCTGCATTATACATTTAATTTCCTCAGGGTATGAAATTTAATCGGAACAATTTGGGGGTAATGATTATTTCATAAAACCACAAAAAAGAAGGACAGCTGATAATAGAAGTAATTCCGAGCAACCACATGTGAGGTTATCCAACATGGTGAAATGCAGAGGAACTGGGTTTACATGTCATCGCTAACAGCTGCGAAGAGGGTTCTGAGATGATTTAATAATTAAAATTATACACCACTGACACTGACACAGCAAGTGTGTCGGCACAGGAATAAGTAATGCAAGTGAATGAGTGGCAACAGAGGTGAAAACATGAATATCTAATCAGCCAATCACCTGACAGTAACTCACTTCATATATCAGCGTGTAGACATGTCGAAGACAACCTGCTGGAGTTCAACCTGAGCGTCACAATGTGCACGAATGATGATTGAAGGGACTTTGAATATGGCACGGATTGTTGTGAGTATATTCAGAAACTGCTGAAAAAGAGAAAATATACAGTGAGTGGCAGTTCTCTGGGCAAAAATGCATTTTTGATGCCAGAATTCAAAGGAGAGCTGGTTTTAAATAATAGAAAGGCTACAATAACTCACATAACTCATCACAGCCAAGTTATTCAGAAGACCATCTTTAAAGGGGACAACACATCAAAGCAGATGTGTTACAGCAGCAGACAACCACTGTGGGAGCCACTCCTGTCACTTTATTAGGTACAGGAGAGTGCACATGACGATTATATTCATCACACGTTGACAAATCCAGTAAAACAAATAAACCTTCTGAAACAGAACCATGATCCCCCCGATCTTAGCAAATCATGGCAAACAGTGAAGACACATTAAAAATAGAAGCAGTTGGCAAAGAACAGAGAAGCAGAGACGTGACCAACTGGGTTTTCTCCTTCTTACCAGAGACAATGAGTAATTTCATGCCAATATGACAGAATTAGGTGTTACATGAAGAGCTCTCTCTAGAGTAGGATTTAAAACGTGCGTGATTTGATTATCATGTCTAAATTGTGTATTTTATTATTATATTATTATGTCTCTCTGTACCCAATATGTGAAAGTATAGCAATGTAAAAAAAAAAGTAAATAAAAAGGTGTCAAAGGTAAACATTAATCAATCAGTAGTATTTCCACTTGTTTGCTATTGATTATACACATGTTTTTCTCCTCAAACAATATATTAATTTAATAAAAATAACTGACAGGTACATTGTCAGGGCTGAGATAACAATGTTTACTCTCCTCTCCACCACAGCAAAGCACCCAACACAGTATTCAATGCATGATTGACGCAGTTTCTTTTTGCTTCCTGCAGGGGGAGCTATTGAGCCCTTGTCGCTGTGCCGGCTCTGTGCGCTGTACTCACCAGTCCTGCCTTATACGTTGGATAAGTGAGAGAGGCTCCTGGAGCTGTGAGCTGTGCTACTTCAAATACCAGGTTCTGGCCATCAGCACCAAAAACCCACTGCAGGTACAGGCAGTGTCTCTGTGACTGATTATCTTTTTTGTTTCAGTGTTTTCTAAACTATTATTCCAAATTTCAGTAATGATGCTTCTGTCACTGTGAGCAGGCAGTGAGTCACTGTGACCTGCTGCTCCACCGATGGAGGCTCAGTTAGACGGTAGAACACAAGTCAGTATCACAATCCATCACACATCACAGTGTGCCAGCTGCCTTTAGCTATCAACCATTTACAGTTATAATAAACAATCAAACAATTACCACTATCTGAAACAGGGCAGTTCAGGACATACTTTACTTAGCTTTTGTATTTTGTATACCAGCTATACCCAAACATAAGAACACAGTGGCCCAATTTAAGTTATGAAATTCTTCAGTGGTCCCCCACAACCTCAGATCACAGCTCTTTATAATAATAACTGTATAATCCTATAGGATCATTTCTATATGTATATTATCTAACTGTGAATCAGGCTTTGTTTGGCTTTCTTTGTGTTGTCCATGATGCTGCTTCTCCTCGTCCTTGCCTCTGCTTCTTGATTTGCATTGATTAGGCTACTTAATCCCTGTCCATTTCACTCTGAGGTACGAAACAATGTAAATTATCCCTAATCCCTCAACAAAAGTGCGACAATGTGACAGTAACACAATATTTGATGGTAATTTGCAACATAATTATTTCATTCCTTGTACACAGGAGACACATAAATGCAAACTCCATGCAGAAAGGTCCTTGTTCTGACTGGGTCTCAAACCTGGGTCTTTTTGCTCTGTGTGGACCCTGCAACGTAATCACAAAACTGAAATTTAACAGCCCATTAGGGGTCTGCAGCCCACTCAGGGAATCTCTGTTATAAACAGCGTGTTTATTTCATTGACAAATTATGCCTGCCCCATAATGTACAGTTACAAACTACACTCACATGATGAAGAATTTGAACATTATTTCACCCACGATACCCTTGTGTGTCCGTACAGTGGCAGGCCATCACTCTGACTATGATCGAGAAGGTGCAGATCGCGGCCATATTCCTGGGCTCCTTGTTCCTCCTGGCGAGCATCTCCTGGCTGGTGTGGTCTTCTCTCAGCCCGTCGGCCAAATGGCAGCGGCAGGACCTTCTCTTTCAAATATGCTACGGCATGTACGGCTTCATGGACATAGTTTGCATAGGTAAGACACAAGCACTGCAGCTGTCATGTTTCACAGCTGGTTATTCACAATATGAAACGGTCAGCCTCACAAATCTGTGATAGACATCTCTTTGCATGACAGCACAGTAATAATACCATTTTGTAACTGAGGGAAGAATTCCATCTGGTTTTTATGGTAATCACCAACTAAAATAATGGTAATAATATTGAGAAATGTGCGTGGGACATAAGAGATTATGAATATAATACATTTTGGTTCACAAACACTTTCATTTGAAGGAATTTGAAGGGTAACCTATAGCAATTTAACCTATAGCAATTCTCATTACCAAGCCATTACCTAGATATTCATTTTGAAATAACACAGTATTACTGTTATAGTATCTACTTCTTATCACACAGAAATAGAAATAAGATGCTAATAAGATGCAAAATTAAGATAATATTACAAAACTTGTCAACTTGTCATGTTGTTACTATAATGTAATGTAAAGTGTCACACGATGTGTTAAGAATTGTGTTACTCTTAATAATGTACGAACAATTTTTGAACATGTAGGAATTATTGATGCCATAAAGCTGTAGTGTGTAAGTTTTTCACATAAATGAATGTCCATTACTTTCAAACCACTGAGTCGATGAAGTCTATCAGCTCCAATGAACACGACTCTCTCTGCGTCGTGTTTTCTTTGTGAGACAGCAGCTGACTTTAGGTTAAGGAATTAACCTCAGGTTGTCTGAAAAATGAGCGAGGTCGTGAGATGTACAAAGGAATGTTGAAAGAGAACCTGAGGTGAAGAAATCAGCCCCTACTCTGTGAAACATGAGTGCGGTTGTGAGATACAGAAACAAATGATGAAAGCTTCAGAAAGCTCTGCGAGGTCACCTGAGGCGTGGGTTAAGTCTGGTGGGAAAAGAGACACTTGTAGCTTGATACACTGTAGCTTTAAGAGCAGCTTTTAAACTAAAGAATATGAAATATGGACATGTGAATATTATCGTTTAACCCATTGTATTTGTTTTGTTGTGTTCTGTCTATGTGTGTTTCCATTTAACCTTTGTGTTTTTGAAACCTTCTAGTTCTGTATACTTCTGTGTTCTGTGTTTACTGTGTACTCTGTGTACCGTTTAGTCCTTTCTCGTACTTAATTCTTAACACGGTTTCTTGTCCCTGCCCGACCTCCCTCTCACCCTTATCTACTCCCCTTGTGCACAGGCCTTATAATCCACGAGGGATCGTCTGTTTACCGGATCTTTAAGCGCTGGCAGGCTGTGAACCAGCAGTGGAAAGTGCTGAATTATGAGAAAGCCAAGGACTTAGGTGACCCCTGCAGTTGCAGCAGTAAAGGGGCTGGCCACGCTGTTGTGACGGATCCGTCGCACACTGTCGCAGACGGCGAGCAGCAGGCGAGTCGGCACGTCAGGACTATTCTCCACCACCACTGTGGCTATACCTTTTTCTACATCCTCAGTCAGTTAAGACCCAACCACCTGCACGATGCAAACCAAGAAGTGGTCATGAGGGTGACCACTGTATGAGGCTGGGATAAAATGTCCTTTAGTGTTTAAGAAGAAGACAAAATATCATTATAATTTTTAAAAAAGGAATAAAGAAACTTATATGCCACACAAACCCGTTCACTACTAGTCTTATATTGTGTTTAATGATTACCCTGAGGCGGAAAGTGAACAGCCAGAAATAAATCTGAGCTTTACCCGAGTCTTTGATCTCATGACGAATGAGAAAAAGAAGCACATTTTTAATGAAAGAAAAAACTTTGATTCTCAAAGCTGTCAGCATTTTACCGTCATTACACAGTGTAATTGAGCTGTTTTTGTATCGCTATTGTCTGATCTGTCTCTAAATTTGAAAGAGTATTTGATGTTAGAAATGGTTTAATCCGTGCCTCACCATGAGAAGGTCACCTGTTTGAATCCCGGTTTGACCGAGGGCCTTTCTGTGTGGAGTTTGCATGTTCTCTTCATGTGTCCAAAACATGCAGAGGTTCATTCAAATGACCGTCAGTGTGAGTTTGAAAGGGAATGATTGTCTCTGTATGAATGGACTTTGTGTCCATTTTCACCACATGTCAGCTTGGGTCGGCTCCAGCCCCAGGTTAAAGTGATAGACCAAGACAAAATGATTTAATCCACAACAATGGCCTCACCACTGGTATTTATTCCACATATACTCAGAAGGGTTTCAACGAATCAGAGATTTAAAAGCTCTTTTTTTAACCAATATTGCTTAAATTACCCCAAACAATTTCCTGTTTTATAATAAAGACGTTGGTGTTTTTAAAGAAAACAAAATGTATTGCCTGTTTTTGTTTAGGGGGGAGGCGGGGGTTGGAAATGCATGCGATTTGGATTTCTATGTCAACGATAATACAGTGGATTCATGTGTATTAGGGATTATATATGTGAAAGAAAAGGAAACAAATTGTTAATATATCAGGTATACACTCCTGATCAAAATAATAAAAAAAGACCAGTTGAAAAATTGCAAGAATTTACATTTTGCACTGTTGGATCTTAAGACGGTTCTAAGTAATGCTTCAAAATGCAAAAAGAAGAAATGGGAGTGAGATTTCTTTTTAAAAAGAAAATAATTTGAGTAAGCAATTTATTGCAAACAACCATTAAACTAGGCTGTTCCTCAGCTGATCAAAAATGTAAGACCACAACCTTTAATGGTGAAGTAAGTAGTTTATAGCGCCATCTAGAGGAGAGGCTGAAATTTACAACAAAGAACTGCTCCTCTGCTCACCCCCTCCCTTCCTTGAGTGCTACGGTATCCTCAGCTGGTCAAATGTCTTCCTCGTCGTCTTTCTCCGTGTCAGCAGATGAGGTTCGTGAGGCGAGGGAGAGGGCGATCTACCGCGGCCATAGCAGACGAAGCGGAGAGAGTGGAGGCGGAACTTCCGCTACAAGTAAAGCGACGCTTGATTTGTTCTCTCGCGTTTGTCTATACAAGCTCCTGTAGAAACATGGCGTTGTGGCAATGCAGTAGCGGCCCGCGACCATGTTATTTTACATGACTTTTTGAAACACTACGAAAATGAAACAAAGAATATACAGCGACTAGACAATGCAGGAGCACATAATATGTATACAAAAGTGGATTTTGGGTCATATAAACCCATAAATACTACACAGTGTCCCTTTAAAAGCCCAAAGCCTAAACGGATTCAGTGCCATTTTCTGTCAGGTAGCCACACGGTCATGCCCTCCTGATGGCAAAGGCAAAAAAGATTTCTCTCTTTGAACGCGGTTGGATTATTGAGCTGCATCAGCAAGGCCTCTCGCAGTGTGCCATTGCTGCTGAGGTTGGACGCAGTAAGACCTGAGGGATATGGGACAAAATAGTCAAGTGGTAGACCCAAAAAAAAATCTTAGGTGTGGTCTTAAACTTTTGATCAGCTGATGAACAGCCTATTTCAGTTTAATGGTTATTGGTAAATTGATTACTCAATTTTTTTGTCACACTCCCATTTTGAAGCACTACTTAGAACCTTCTTAAGATCCAACAGTGCCAAATGTAAATTCTTGCAATTTTCCAACTGGTCTTAAAACTTTGATCAGGAGTGTATATCAGATTAATATAAAATGTGAAGGCTAATTTAACACTAGCTATGGTAAATATTTTTATTTATTTGGCCTTCCGTTTTTCACCCATTCACACCCACTTTCATACAGCACATATGCCTTCACCGGGACCGTACCTATGTTCCCCGGGTCCTATGTTCCCCGGGTCCTATGTTCCCCGGGTCCTATGTTCCCCGGGTCCTATGTTCCCCGGGTCCTATGTTCCCCGCTTTGTATGTGACCGGGGAACATAGGACCCTTTCTCTTACCCTAACCCTAACCCTACCCTTTTTCAAAAAAAGGGTCCTATGTTCCCCTATCACATAAAAAGTGTGGAACATAGGACCTTTTTTGGGAAAACGGGGAACATAGGACCCAGGGAACATAGGTACGACCCCCCTTCACCTCATTCTGGCCTTCCAACTGTGTAAGAGAGGCTGAGACGGTCTTAACCCTACAACACTATCGCTCAAATTCAAAACACCATCACTAACGCCGGGTGATTTTTACCCGAGACAATAAATACACCCAATAAAAAGTACTTGTCATCAAAATATATCAAAACATGACATTACATGACAAATTTGAGTAGTGCTCTTTTATTTTAAACTGTGTCATGTCTAACAAAATGAAAGAAAAGAATCATGAGGGGACCATATAAACTGGTCCAAATGCTCCAAAATTACTGGAAAACTAGGAAGTTGGGAACAAAAAATTTCAAAAAAAAAAATAATAATAATAATGAAGATGAAAACTTGGTTTTTGGTCCACCCAATCCTGGGATATCTGAGACTTCCCTGGTGAAGGCTCAGTGTCCTTGACACACAAATACCTGCAGGAGAGAGAAACAAAATATGTAATATTTTGAATGGGTAAACATGACCAGCTGACTAAAATAACTTTATCATAATAGGAATTCTCTTGGAAATCACCACTTTGTGATAGTTATTCATAACCACTGCACTAAATAGACACCATGCAATTCAAGGACCAATCTTATATAATAAGTCTTATAATCTTATATGATAATGTAGCGCAAATTGCACAGTACGCTAGCTAGGTAATGTAGCTTCAAGCTAAAAAAAATAGTGAACAATTGCTAAGGTAAATCAACCTTAGCTATGTGTTACTCACTTGCTGGGATGCCAGAGACACCAACTCTGCAACAGGAGCAAAGCTGAAGTTGAAGTAGGCAAAATAAATGTAGCAGTCCCGAATGTTGTTAACCTTGAAAGAGGGCAGGCCTGGCAGATTTTATACACTTACGCTTTCCCCGGGTAGAATCCACCCAGAACCGACATTACCTTCTATCACTATTGATACTATAGGTGTGTTTTGGATTAGCATTTCACTGTAATGGTGTTCTAGGGTTAAAATGACACAAAAAGATAAGGGATTCTCTCTTGAGCCGGGGGTTTGTTTTGTCCCTTCTGGGCTATTGTACATACATTGTACAAATGCAGTGAAATAAGATGTATATACAAAGGCCTCATTCGAAGGTAACTGTTGAATCCTTGCTTTTTCTTTTAGTCATTTTATGTTCTGATGTGGCATAGAACCACAGTTGCTCTTGAAAATGAAGTCTCTTGATAATTAAGGCTCTCTACCCTAACACTGGAAACACTTCACCATCTACCTCTCTGTGTTCAACAACTTCCTGCCTCTCTGTGTCTGTGTGATCTCTTTGTCAGCAGCATGCACCCACTCTCCTTTTTTTTAGTCTTTCTCACTCTGTGCTTCATCCTTATTCTCAGACAGCTGGTGGAAATCAGTCTCTCCTCTCTGGAAACAACCACACCTCAACTCAGTGTCAGCGTCCACCCACACACACTCGCAGATTTCATGCATGTTCATGGTACGGTGTGACAGACAACTACATACAAAAATACACAATTAATACATAACACACATAAAATTAGATGGTGATTCATACCGTATAGGTCAGTGAAACCAACTCAGGTTTGGTCTTGTTAAGATTAACATTCCCAACTAGGTCAAAGTTTTTCATCTTTAAAAGGTGGGTTCCCATATGAGGAGTTTGGTGTTAAGATTTATATTTTATTGAACAATATAATATAATACAAAAGGACGCATCACTTTGAAAAACAACTGAGAAACAATATCAAAGCAGACAGAACGTCTGGCATATATGGATATACTATATACAGTATATATATTAGGAAATAATAAGATAGAACAAAAAATAAATAAAACAACACACGTGGTGAGTCAAGAATCAAAAGCCAATAATAACTAATTACCGCAACATTTTCAGAACATGTTCAAGGATTGGGTTTATCAATTAAGAGGGTAGGATCATTTTAAAATGAATAAAATATGTAGAAACATTAAAATATTCTGCATTTCACTGTGTGGTGTGAAACTATACCATATTATTATTAGTGCACAAATTATTAAGGAAGAAGAATAGAATATAAATAATGGAGAAGAATTATACTTCTTCTTACTCCTTTTCAACATAATATGTCAAGTACAAAAAGTTCAAATAAACAAGGAACATATGTATTCATGAAGATCTCTCTCTCTCACTCTCTCTCGCTCTCTCTCTCTCTCTCTCTCTCTCTCAATATATATATATATGTATCATATTATCGATTTAAATGTGAATTACAGTAAATATAGGGTTGGAGAGACTGTATGAGGCGCGGATTGTAAAGTTGCGCATTCTAAAATAAACAGCAACTTTTTGCCACATTTAGCAAAAAAACATGTTAATGTTAGTTTTGACCAGATTTACAGCAATATTTGTGAATTTTGTGATATTTACTTCTCTTGTGAAAGTATAATTTCAATGTTTAACCTGAATAAAAAATCTAAATGTTAAATCTAAATGCTAAATATAAATATATATTAACATGTATATTTATATACATGTTAATACATGTTAGCTAAATATAAATGTTAACTCTAAATCTAGATTTAGATGTATATTTATATTTAGCATTTATATTTAAATTAATATTTAGCATTTAGATTTAATATTTAACATTTTGATTTAGATTTTACGGTGGCCGACAGGGGCAAATGCACTGCAAACCCCAAAACACCAGCAAATAAGAAAACACCGGCAAATAACAAAACGCCAGCAAATAACAAAACACCAGCAAATAACAAAACACCGGCAAATAACAAAACGCCAGCAAATAACAAAACACCAGCAAATAACAAAACACCAGCAAATAACAAAACACCGGCAAATAAGAAAACCTACAAATAACAAAACGCCAGCAAATAACAAAATGCCATCAAATAAGAAAACACCGGCAAGTGACAAAACGGGAGTGCTCCGGGTCTGTGGGGGCACTGTCGTGCAGGTCTTCGACCAACCTGTTGACTCGCAGTGTTGGGCCAAAACTTTTTTTTAAATAAACTTTATTTAAACTTTTTCAGTACACATATACACATATACAAAATACCTCAACTGGAAACGGAATATAAAATTGCATCTCCTCGATCTATTTATCAAAACTAAACTAAAATAAATAAGATCTACAAGGCTTTGTTGAGAATAAATACAACAGTGAAAACAAATCAATCACAACAAGGCAATAAAGGCAAGGTTACAATTGAGGTATCCTTTCTAAATGACGAGATGCAATTTTAAATTCCATTTGAGGTCTTTTGTATATGTGTATATGTGTACTGGAAAAGTTTAAATAAAGTTCATTTAAATAAAAGTTTTGGCCCAACACTGCGAGTCAACAGGTTGGTCGAAGACCTGCACGACAGCACCCCCACAGACCCAGAGCACTTTTGTTTGCAGTGCATTTGCCCCTGTCGGCCACCGTAAAATCTAAATCTAAATGTTAAATGTTAAATATTAAATATAAATGTTAAATGTTAAATGTTAAATGTTAAATGTTAAATGTTAAATGTTAAATGTTAAATCTAAATGCTAAATATACATTTAAATATAAATGCAAAATATAAATTTAAATGTTAAATCTAAATCTAGATTTAGATTTAACATGTATATTTAGCTAACATGTATTAACATGTATATAAATATACATGTTAATATAAATTTATATTTAGCATTTAGAATTTAGATTTAACATTTAGATTTAACATTTAGATTTAACATTTAGATTTTTTATTCAGATTAAACATTGAAATTATATTTTCACAAGAGAAGTAAATATCACAAAATTCACAAATATTGCTGTAAATCTGGTCCAAACTAACATTAAAAAAATGCACGTTTTTTATACATTTTTTTTTGCTAAATGTGGCAAAAAGTTGCTCTTTATTTTAGCATGCTTAACTTTACAATCGGCGCCTCATAAGACTGCGCCTTAATTTAACCAGAGGAACACACCATGGATACATCCCATGATACATCCATGGAACACACTGAGCAAACCTGGCAACCCGGGCTGCAGCGACGCTTATTGATGACGACACAACGCCGCGACCTTCAAACAGCAGAGAAGCAGCAGAGTGAAGTGGAAACAAGCGTGACAGGATCTAAGTGTCCGTGTTTACTTTATATTTACTTCGTCGCGAGGAGAGGTTTGCCTTTTTTTAAATCCAACATGGAAGTCCCGATGCCTCAGAAGCGGTACTACAGACAGAGAGCTCATTCAAACCCCATGGCTCATCACACGTTTGACTAGTGAGTGACGTCCATGTGTCTGACACACGCACACACACACACATACAAAATAAAATCAATATGGATATAAAATAAAGTTGTGTATTATGTTTCAAGCCCTAGTTCATTTTAGTTTTAAACTTTTGTTGTTGTTGACAGAAATCTGAATTAGTTCTCACGTTTAATGTAAAACACTCCTCAAAGTGTGTTTGTATAATGCAGGAGTATCATATCATACACAGTAGAGTTGGTAATATTGCCATTGAAGAAAGATTCAGCTTTTTTTAAAAATATATTTTGAAGCCTGAATGTAAAATGAAAGCAGATAAAAAAACACATTTCGTCACTGGTGTCTGCAAAACAGAGAGTTTTGATTGATTAATGTCGTAGTTTATTTCTTACTTCATCCATACAACATTCACATCTTTCTCTGGTTAAACCAGAAATAGCACAAACCTCTGGCAACATTTCTTCTTTGGGTTATAATTTTAATCTACATCCAAGTCCACACATTAGTTTTTGGGTTTTGTGGCTGAACTGGACACAGTCTGCTGAATCATACATTGACTGTCCGGGTGGTTGTTCGCCTTTATTTATGGTTACATGGCAACAGTTATTGTTCCATCCAGGTGGAAGCAGCTACGAGCATGATAAAAGTTATCACCAGCACATTTCAGACTCACCATTATATATTATTTCTCATTTTTACACATAATTTATCTACTCATTCTAAAACGTACCACTTAAATTCACCACATATTACTCTGTGTTTCACTAAAACAACTTTAAATTACCAGGTTGTGACTGTACCTGACCTTAGCCCGTCAATCAATTCTGGATTTTTTTTTCTGCACATACGTCAGGGCTCAGTTAGACAAATGTGAAAAAAAACCTCATAGATGGACATAACTAACACTGTGGCTCACTGTGGCTCACTGTTTTCCCCTCTTACTTTCTCAGTCCTTTGTGTCCAGAGGAAATGGACTGGTCCAACCTGTATCCCGACTTCTTCACTGGAAATGTGTCAGAGAAAGAGGAGCCACGAGTGGAGTTTGCAGACATCGGATGTGGATATGGGGGTCTTTTAGGTTTGTGATGATACTAATCTGACCACACTGGTGCACAGAGTGGTCATACTCATACTCATTTATGTTTTATTCATGTCTCTGTATTTGTGTCCTTTGCTCTTTCCCTCAGTGGAGTTATCTCCACTTTTCCCAGACAAACTCATCCTGGGCCTGGAGATCCGAGTCAAAGTTTCAGATTATGTCAAGGATCGTATCAAATCTTTACGTGCCTCAGAAGCTGGAAGCTACAAAAACATTGCCTGCCTTCGTAGTAATGCAATGAAGTATCTCCCCAATTTCTTCACTAAAGGACAGGTGAGTCTGAGTTTGAGTCTGAGTTCAGACACTAGTCCTAGTCAGAGTATGAGACATGGACCTATTTAGTCTGGGTAAAAAACTCATTACTGTGAAGGGTTTTTGTTGATATTATGAAAATAAGTTGCTGCTAGTTGGGGCCGTACAATTAAACACTAAACAACTTCAATTGCAGTCCAGTTGTGCAAAAGATACAAAGGAAATAGCAGTTATTTGATATTGTATAATGATGAAATTCTGCACTCCTGCACAAATCCAGCAGCCCAGAATTCATGTTTTGTGTTCATTGACGGACTCTGCCAAATGCCAGATATTCATGATGTGGATCTTTTTGATTTTGTCTATTTAAGTTGCTAAAGCTAAAATTATGTTTAAAAATATTAAATTAATGAATGTAGTCCTACGAAGTATGAATCATATTACAATGGCAATATATGGCAAACATAATCATAAATCTTAATTCTGATAGTTTTAATTTGGGATGTCCGATATTTTTTTTAAATTTGTAATTCGCTTTTTTTTAACCAATGTTTGATATGTCAAAAAGAAAAAAACAATAAGAAAAAACAACTTAAGTTATGTAAAAAGTGCCCTTTATTTATCAAATTTTCTCTCAATTATACGATTTAGATAACAGCACATTTTTTTGAGGTAGCATTTATTCACATGTTTTGGCAAAATCCAGGCATTTCTTTATCGGGTTTTCATTACTAATGTCTTGCTGATATTGTCGGTGGGCCGATATTATCGGACATTCCTAGTTTTTATGTAATTCAGGTATAGAATCTTTTAATCACTTGCAATACAGAGGATCGGTGAACCAAGGTCCTGCCTCCATGGTATACGAGGCCCAAAGGACAAAGTGAGATCTGACCCAAGAAGCAACTCGGACAAAATCATTCTCACGACAATAATTGCGGCTAACGCAGAATAACTTGAGTAGATTAAGATGTCCTTCTGGGTGGTCCCTTCCTGCTGTATGCCTGTCAGGTCACGGTTAGGGTGAATGAAACACACACACGTAGCTGTCACATGTCGAGTAGATCTGGAATGTTATGCTTTCCCAGTAAATTATTAAAAAAATCCACCTTTTGTCTAAGTAAAAGACGGTGAGCTTAATTTGGCGGGGACACACTCGCAGTGATAAACCAGGCCAAGCTCAAGCATCATCATTACACCTCAAAACAGGCAGAATAACCGGATGGAAACCAAGGATAAATGCTCACGGATCAAGTTAAGGTCGTGAGCAGTGCTTTGGCACCGAGCAAGCAGCGCTCACAAGACACACACATGAAGAGGCTGCAGTAAAAAAGTGAGAGTAAATACATGTCTACAGATTACAAACTTGGTAATTAAGAATTGTGTTCCTGAATGTTAAATGTTTAAGTTGGTGTAAAGCAAACAAAACATTTCTGTTGCCATCATGGACAGTTTCAGTTTGGAATGGTAAATCCCTGGGTCAGGCTCGTGTTTGGACTGAGAACAGTACCTTTACCTGTTTGTCTCAACAAGATGTCAAGCTTTGTATGAGAAGAGACTTTGGGCGTTTGCCTCGACTTTCATGGGATATTTACACCGATCGCCAGGGGGTGACGTTTTTGTGTTCAGCTTACTGTCATAAGATTTTTTTTTTTTTTTTACCATTACCCCAAGGGAACTTTGATTTTGAATTGGAATGTGGAAATCCTTAAAGGGGACATATTATGCAAAATCAACTTTTTTAATCATTTAAATCATTATATTTGGGACTCTGGAGGCCCTATCAGTCGGCAAAGACTGGCTCATGTTTTTGTGATCCTCCTCAGTCTAAGTACAGGAGATAAAACACGCGATGTTGACTTCCGCGCTCACTGGGACGTCACAATGTGCTAAATTCGTGGAATTGTCTCGCTTTGTCCGTAAAACTAGAGAGTGCTGGCGAGGGCAACGGTATCTGAAAATCAGAAGTCTGTGAAAAGTTATATTCTTGGCTCCACAGTGTTCAACAAAAACTTCCAGCCTCAGAGGATTTATCTGTCCAGTGGATACATGTTATATATGACAGCAATGTGCCTGCTAGAGCCTGCAAATGATCACTTTTCCAAATGCTAACTGCTGTTAGCTCCCAGTAGCCTCTGTGGCTGATTTCATTTCCTGTCCCTTAAGTTTCGTTTCACTTTTTTTTAAGGTGGACCTAAACAAATACTACTAAACAGAGCGTTCTGAACAGGGCTGTTTTGGCAGAGTGATTGAACTGCTGTGGTGCTTCATCCTTATGGTATTTTGACCAAAGCATGTCACAGACATGTTCATTAGGACACCAGAACTAGGTTAACTAAAAAATATTAAAATTATAAATAGAGTATAATATGTCCCCTTTAAAAGTATGCAAGTACTGTATCAAACGGCACCATTCCACTCTGTCGAAACACGCTTCTGTCACCCCACTGGAAAATGTATTACTTCCACCTACTCACCCAAATTTGAATGAGTTGAAAAAAGGCGCCAACTGTTAAAAATAGTTTTGCGCTCTTCCTGATGCAGGACGCACACTCAACATTGTTGATAGTTGATAGAATTTGAATGTAAACACACAGATGTTGAATCTCGAGCTCAACAAACATGTGGAGAAGCAAGATTTTCACCTTTTTATGCACAGTTTAACAACATACTGTGCACAAACAGAGCTGTTGTAGCTGTAGCCCCACAGCAGGAGTCTGCTCTTCTTCCTGTTCTTCTTTTTAAATAAAGTGGCAGAGCTTCTGCCTGATACAAATTTTTGGCACAAAGACAGTAGAGGAGCAGGTGCAGTTACTCATTAATTAACGGGTTAATAAAGTGCACAGTTTATATATCATTAAAGCGTGTGATAAGGAGTTATGCTAACAATGGCTCAGGTGCATCATCATGCAATATTTTTGGCCTAAAATATCTGGAACAAACCTCTTTTCTCATGTTCTTTTGTGATGGGATCGGCGGTTCATTTGAGTACACTGAATCACTTGAATCAGTTCATTGAAATTATTCGTTCAAAAGATTTGTTCACCGAATCGTTCAGTGCTAAGCAGGAGCCCAGTGCCCTGCTACGTGACTCACGTCCTCCCTGAGTGCAGTACGTTCGCGCCGCGGCTCATAGAGTGAGTGACAGTGCAGACGTGATTCAGTACACCAGCTCTCTGTGTGTCAGTTCGTTCCTCAGCCACAGTTCACCAGCTCTCTGTGTCAGTTCGTTAGCGAAATACACGTCCACAGCCACAGTTCACCAGTTCTCTGTGTGTCAGTTCGTTTGCGAATCATGACTGAGTTCGGTGAACACGAACGAATCACAGCAGCATGGCAGACACAGTTCTTCTTACTAGTCTCTCCCTCCTCGCTCGGCGCACGTTGGCTGGCGTCCTTTGCCGAAGATTCACGAGTGAGTGACGGCGTCGACAATCTGATCTGAGAAAACAGAATCGCGAAACGCCCTTTCTAACTCCCAGTTATTTTTCCAGTCAGCCACATGATATGAGCTGTTAGTGCTACCAAACTTGTTTTTATTAGGGGTGTCAAATTATCGCATTAATTGTGATTAATTAGTTACAGTCATCATTAACGCGTTATGTTTTTTAATCGTTAATCTCTTCTTTACTGATGTCCCCGCTACCGGGGGCAGCGTCAGACACAGACATGCTGCATACCCACAGAAAGGTCAGAAACTCAGCTAAACGCTCATATAAACCATTCTTATGATCAACAAACACAGTTAAAACACCAATAGATCAAACCAGCAGGAGGTGTAAGAAAACGTTCCAGCGCACACAGCGGCACAGGAGCGTCAGCGTGATTATGTAAACAGCGGAGAATTCACAGATTCTAACGGTACCATTTTTATCACTCTATAAACAAGATTCACGGATCCAGCCCCAAAATAAGAGCAAAACAACAACTGACTTTCAAGAAATAAAGAGGAAATGTTGTCCTACCTTTGCTGTTTATCAAAACAAGTTATTTCCACTGGAACAAAACTGCTTCTAATGAAGAACTACACTTCCCAGCATGCTTTGGGGACAAATCCCGGTCTGATTGATATTTACTTTTCAACAGTATTATTACTTTTTATTATTAACTATTATTTTGTTGCAGAAAAGAGAGAAATCTTTGGTTATTTATTTATTTATGTTCAAATCTGTTCACAGTGTTCCAAAATATTGTTATTAAATGTTACATTAAGTTGCTATATAATTAAATGTTTAAATAAAATGTTTTTAAATTAAAAAAAAATCGTGGAATGTATCGAATTGTGGGTCAAAAATTGTGATACAAATCGAATCGTAAGTTTGTGTATCGTTACAGCCATAATAGTTATGCTTTAATACCATGAAATGTACAGTAAATACCACAAAACCCAAATGTGGTTTCAGTCTTTAATTAAAATAATTAATTTGCCTCACTCTAATTGTTTTGTTTGTTGAGGACTTGAGACCGGTCAGGGTGTAACCTGCCTTTCTCCTTATGTCAGATCCTGTGCCAGGAGACAAAGTAATTGTAGAACTGTGGCGTACAGTTATATAACTCTATTGTATGTGGCAACAATCTCAATATAGTTATACATTCCTCATGTTTCTATTTATTTTTACGGAATGCCCATTAATCCACCATCTACCAACAATGGAGTCATTGACTGACGTTGCAGTTCATCGCATCAGCTGAGTATGGAGCAGTGCAAGACGCCATTTATCCATTCCAATTAGCTGCAGTAGTCTATGACTTGTTAAAACTCTCATTAGATTACACAGTGGGTTTAGTGTACCGGGGTTAAATTAGGTGCCCTGGATTAAAAGGAAAAAATTCACCTCAAATGCCCTAAGACAGTGTAAAGTAATTGCTTTAAGGCTTTGACACTTTTTGGAATACACATTGCATAGGTTTTCATTTAGGTATCTATGCAGTTTTTTCTTTTTCAGATAGTAATAAAATAATAATAATGGCTTTTTGTCTTGTAGCCAAGATTTGAATTGTTTGGCATGAGTGCTGTACATTGTGGGAAAGGAGTGCTTGAATTATTATGCATTATAGTGCTTTACTTTACAGACTGTGTCACTTTTCTTCAGCTCATTCATGTATTATAGAGGATTACTTTGCTATATTACTATACTAACATGTTAGGATCCAGATAAGCACTGACAAACACTCATTTTATACGTGAAACTCTGCCGGTGTTTCGTTGCGTTTATTGTTTTCCCTCTTTTAAGTTTCTTTGCAGTGTAGTTAGTTGTTGCTGGTGCTTAAGTCACTATTTCACCATTTTAAGACAAAGGCACACTTTGAGATGTGTGATAAATGAGATAAAGTGTAGAATAAAAACATAATACAACTTTTGTCATTTCAATTTTTAAAGGGTTAAACCACTTGACAAATATAAGGGCTGCAGTGGTGTGTGTCTCCTCCAGTGGACATGGCCCCAGCATCTCGGAGCAGAGAATGTTGCTGATTTGTTGCTGAATTTTGCATCATCCTCCACATGAGGGTCATGGGGCTGCTGTTGCAAATCCCAGCTGATATGGGGTGAAAGGCGGTACACCCTGGATAGGTCACCAGTCCATCACAGAGACACAGACGAACAACCGTTCACTCTCACATTCACACCTACACTAATTGACTATTTTGATCGTTCTAATTTTTTGATATTGGTCAATGTCAGAAGATATATTTGTATCACTTTTGAGGGACTTTAAAGCTCCCATAGAGTGGTCCTGTTGCACATATATGTTAGTTATGGAGGTCTACTGACATACATAGACTTGTTTTCATGGTCAAAAACCTCCTAGTTGCTGCTGATAGAAATCTCTCCTTACTGACGCTGTCCTCAGCTGCGGTGTTTCAGACTGAAATCTCACACCCAGAAGACAGACTGTTGTGATTGCCAGCCAGCGTAGAGCCTTCCCAACTGTCACTGGAAGTGACATATTCAGCACACCAGCTCTCAGAAGCAAAGCTCCCCCCTCTGGAACGGTGGATCCACTGCTACTCATTATCAAAACATTGTTTTAGCAATGTTTAAAAATAGTTTTGTCACAACTTCCCACCGCAGTCCCTTTTACCACTTTGACCTGCAGTCAGACCCAGAGTCGGAAGACACTGTCACTCATGAAAAACACCTCCACAACGGACGTTATTCTTCTTCTGCGGTTCAATGTACGCAACCGGATGTGCCCGGACTAGTGCCTGGAGCAGGAGGATCTGCTGTTCAGGAGAACTGTTGTTAATGTAACCAGAAGGGAGATCTCGCTGAGCCCGAGATTACAATAAAACACAGCGTTCTCAGCAATGGCTGAACTTTTTGTTTCGAAACTTCAGGGCTTTGTAAACAAGGTAATGATGCAGATACACACTAAAAAAACAGCGTTAATTGGAACATCCGGTCTAGGTCCGCTTTAAGTTGCATAGTATAGGAATAAAAGTCGACCACCTAGACTAGCACTTAAAATAGTCCCTTCTCATGAGCATGATGTGAACCAAGTGTTGAAACAGCATATTCTAAAGATCCAGAATCCTTTTCGGACCTCTCTGTTTTTCCTCCTGTATGTTTTGCAACCCAAAAATAGTGCCATGGTTTTTTCCATCTTCCATCAGCACTGACGTGACGTGACCCCCGAGGCTACAGCCGTCCTCAGTCATTATCCCTGTGTCTTTCTCTTTATACCTGCCATTATTCATTTTAAGTCATGAAAAGTTACTGCAGTGGTTTTTAATGTATCACCCAGACTAATATCAATGGAGCCTGCACTTGCACACTTGTCAAAGACGGAGCCACAGGGAACTTTGTGGGGGGAAAAATAAATTGAGGAGGGAAATTCCAGTTTTGCACTGCACTGCACTGCACGGTGCTTAACATCCAACCACAGAATGTGATGGAGGCCACATTTAGGTTATTTATACATTTTACAACCGTATTGCCTAAGTAGATTAAAACACAACATTTAGTTTAGATCGCAGGTGTGTGAGCGACACTAAATAATAAGCAGAGATTACTCGTAAGAGTTTATGACTGTTTTTCTTTCTCTTCTTTCAGCTCAGTAAGATGTTCTTCCTCTTTCCCGACCCTCACTTTAAGAAGACCAAACACAAATGGAGGATCATCAGTCCCACGTTGCTGGCAGAATATGCTTACACACTGAGAGTGGGGGTATGTACAAGTCAGAGCTATTTTTAAAATGATCTGTTAAATCAGCAACAAAAATGAACAGACAATAATTATGGGCCAGTGCCGTTGGGTTTGCGACTGTTGGTAAACAAAAAGTTATAAGACTTGTCTTTTTAAATGGTCATGTCAACCAAAATACAAAAAGAACATCCTCCCACTACTGGTATCTCTCTCCATTACAGAATAGGACTGGCGTTGTTATATCATTTTGCGATTGATGACTAATCCCATGAAAAGAAACACCAACAATACACTACGTCTGCCTACGAGTACTTTCCACCCTGCTCCATCTGTCTCATTCCTTCCTACTGAAGACGTCAATCAGTCACACTCATAAAAACAAAGAATGTAAGAATATATTGTATAAGCGTCACAGATATGCTTGTAATAATCTGTCATTTATTAAAACATCTGCACTGTTGCTTTTAGCTAACATTACCAGGAAAAGGTGCATTTGTTGGGGGAAAACTAAAGCACATTTGGTGCATGAGTAAGTATTAACTGCAGCAGTTTCCAACTAAACGACCCCATGTGTGCCCATGTCACCCAGTCTAACAGTGTGGGCTCATGGATGTGGTTAATGTTTCGGAACAATAACGGTGGCTCTGCGGAGAAAGAAATAAGCTTTATTTGACTGCAGCGACACAGACGCATTTGTAAGTGAGACTCATTTTTTTGCTTGTGCGTTAAAGCTCCAGTGTTTAACATACACTACCGTTCAAAAGTTTGGGGTCACCTATAGAATTTGTTTGTGTTTTCCACTTAAAGTCACACTTTTGCTCATCAAAAGAGTTGCAAAATGAATAGAAAATATAGTCAAGACGAGATTAGAAATAATGATTTTTATCCAAAATAATCATTTTGCCCTACAAACTTTGCTTTGGTCAAAGAACCAGAGAAACTGTTTTCAGCTTTTTTCAGTTTTCTAATCATCCAATAGCCTTCTAATGCGATTAGCAAACACAATGTACCATTAGAAGACTGGAAATGGGCCTTTATACACCTATGTACATATTCCATTAAAAAACAGACGTTTGCAGCTAGAATAGTCGTTTACCACTTTAACAATGTATAGAGTGTATTTTTGATTTATTTAATGTTATATTTATCTACAAAAAGTGCTGGGGCCCCTGGGGGGCTGGGGGTGGTGGGCTGTGGATTTGGGCCGGGTTGCCCATGAGTATTTTCCCGGTTGACCGACCCCTGCTCACTCCTCGTCAGAGTTGGGGGCTGGCTGTTTGGGTGAGGGCCGCTATGGTGTCTTGGGGGTATCACTGGATGTGGGGGGGATCAGGTCGCCTTCGCTCGGCTGGGGGGTCTCTGGTGTGTGGTGGGGGTGGTTGTGGCGGGCTCTGGCCCGCTCTCCCGGTGGGCGCTGCTTGGCTCGCTGCTGGGGGTTGGTCGGACAATGACTCGGTCCCCCACTCAGATTCCAACCACATCTAATGACAACACCTGCACATTTACACTTGTGCTCTCTCTCACACACACACTCTCTCACACACACACTCTCTCACACACACACACACACACACACACACACACACACACACACACACACACACACACACACACACACACACACACACACACACACAGTTTCAACATTAGATGTCATTAACTCTTACAAACTGGACCATTTATAAACAATCTATGGTTCCAGTCGAGTTTTGCACCATCTGCAGCTGAAATCCCCTCAACGCTTTGGAAGAGAAATACATTTGATGGCACTCAAAAATGCAACAAATAGATGTTTATCAGATGGATGCCCTGTGTGCAGAAACGTGTGAATTGGCTGAAGTTAACGTGAGCAAGCCATTGTGGAGTGCAGCTGGCTGATGTCTTTACACACCCTGCTGCCGCCTGTCAGGGCTGTCCGTGCAGCACTGGGACACTCGAAGAAGGCTGATGGAGGTGGTGGGGAAACAATGGAAGGCTTGTCTGGATTTCTAGAATGGTTTTTATCGTTTTTTTCCTTTGAGTGAGTGTTGTGCTCTCTACGAAAGGCCTTCAGCAATGGAACACAGACAAAACTGTGCTGTGGGGGGGAGGAGCTGTCAAGAAAAGACAGACTGATCTATCAGCATTATCCAGAATCTATTGTTTTTGTTATCTGTGAAACGTTCTTATGAAACACCTGAAACTGTGAAAAAAAATAAAAAATAAAATAAAAAACTGATGTGATTGACTTACATTTTGTGCCAAAAAGAAAAAAGTAAGAAAGCTACGTGCCAACATGCACTAGTGTGGAAATCTGTGCCATTGCTGAGTTTTCTAAGAAATCCCTGTTCCAGTCACGTTATCTCTCCAGTCACCTAAGTAAACAATGACATCGGTCATTAACCTGTGTGTTGTCTGTAGGTTATTTTTATCTTTTCAGCAGAGACCATTGATCTCCAACAGTGATGAGACCATTTAACTCTTAAGCCAAAATAGTTACCCAAAAAAAAAAAGTATTTTCATTCCCAGAACTGTTTTACTAACCCCACTGTGTTTGCCTGGTCCTGTTAGGGTTTGGTGTATACCATGACTGATGTGGAGGAAGTTCACGACTGGATGGTGACGCACTTTTCTGAACATCCACTGTTTTCACGCGTCCCTGATGAAGAACTGGTAGGTTAATGCGGATCTTTCCATCTCTGGGTTTTACAGATTGTGACAATAAGCCCTTGGAAAGACCACATCCAGTGTACTCTCATTGCTGGTCTCAAGCTTGAATTAATGAATGGTCATTTCCATTACACCAAAAAAGAAACACACGACAACACTACTAATTCTGTCCATGATAACGATGGTATATGATGATACAGTGATTCTGAGATAATCTGTCTATTGACTATTTAATTAATGATTTATCATGATAACAGTTTTTGTAATTATTCACAACATGCCATCTGTTCAAAAACTGACAGCTGAAACCTGAGAACAATACCAAAGTGCACAGTCTTAACTTACTGCACTCATAGCCATAAATTGGATTTCTGGACTTCAAATATTTGGGAAAAGGTCTAGAACAGGGGTCACCAACCTTTTTTGAGACCGAGAGCTACCTGAAGGGTAAAGAATAGTATGGAGGGCTACCATATTAACATTTTATGCACTATTTTTTTTTTTTTACCATTTAAATGATTAATATTATGCATTTAATTGCATACACATCAATTCCAGTGCTTACTCCTAACTATTATCAGTTTTTATAAACAATATCAATGATATGTTACGGAGTGATCATATGGATAAATGCAAGTGAGGTGAAGTGAAGTGAGCCCGCGGGCACCGTATTGGCTGCCTGCGGGCTACCAGGTGCTCGCGGGCACCACGTTGGTGACCCCTGGTCTAGAACTACTTATTTGGAATATGTAAGGGATATTTTACTTTTGTTTAATGAAAGAATTAAGCATTGATAAACCTCTGCTCACTGATGAGCATCATGTTTTTGTCAGTTGTATCACTTTGCATGCATGTCAGCTTAGGACAAAACAGAATCATTATATTTTAATATAAATTATCCAAAAACTGTGTTGATTCTGATTACTTTCTATAAATTCCCATTATTCCCATTCAAAGTTTCCAATGTGGAATATTTCTGAAATTGCTGAGTTAGTTCCCATGGAAAGTTTCTTGAAATTTATCAGCAGCGAATAGCGAATAACCTTACATTTTGAGAAGCACACGTCTTTCAGTTTCTTAGTCACTAGATAAATTTAACAGATGTCTCAGACTCTCACGTCTCTTAAAGGTAGGAGCGTACTTGTCTGTACGCGTACTCCCGTACTTTTGAAAACGTCATCAGTACGGTTCTCGTACCCAGAAGTGTTCTCGCTCCGCCCATTTTACCAAGTATGCATTGGGTGGTGACTTGAGCGTACTTGGGAAAGCCATGTATCCCAGAAAGCATTTCGGCGGAACACAGCAGGATAAAATACAAATATAAACCTGAAATAAATATTTTTCTGTGTCCCGGAACGCAGTTTTGAAATCATTTGAGGTGAGAAATTAGTCATTAAGAATCCAAACATGTGGTTTGTGTATTAAGATATGATGTATTTATAGTATGACAGCGGCGCTGTCGGAGGGTATCAGCTCCGCCTCTGTGGACGCTCGGTGCGCACAGTGCCCGGCACAGAGCAGCGTTACCTCGGCCTGTCCTGGTGAAATTATCCACTGACTCAGACGGCTCCGTCATTACATACTTGGTGTGATCCATAGATTTGTTGTTGACGCGTTGTTTTGTTTTTAATGCAAATGTTTTGACCTGACAGTGTGAACTTTTGTATAATATTAATGTTTAATTTATTGTAACTTTGAATTGTCTCACTGTCATTGTATATGTATATAAATATAATGAGTGTCCATTATATTTAAATACATATATATACACATAGATATTTTATATGCATGTGTGTGTGTATATATATATATATAGTGTACATATACATAAGTCTTATATGGTACTCTACACTGCTCTAATGTATCTATTTTCCACATGGTACTGTATATTTTAATAAATATGAATTCATAAATTAAGTTAAATATTTAAAATATGAAAATAACAACAATATATATGCATTTATTAAAAGTATTTTATATGATCATTCATCAAGACTGTAGGTGGTGGTAATGAGGCTTAAGTGCTTGGCATCAACCGCCATTCAAACAGTAGAACAAGGAAGTACGCTGCTGTTCCAAGAGATCGTACTTGTGTACTCCCATACTTTGCAAGTATGTAGTCCAGTCGTACTTCTCACGTATGTACTTCCCAAGTATGCAAGTACATACTGGCATACTTGCGTATTGAGAAAGGGCCACAGTGTGAGCAGGGATACATTTTGAATTCAAAAGTCCAAGCCCCTTTCCTTCTGAAGCTCCCCCTCCAGAGCACAGGAATCTGCAATGCTTGCTCATGAAAAGCATTTGGTTTCACACAATTCATGAGAAATTTTTTGGATACTTGTTCAAATGACGACGTGATGCCCAAAACAACAAATACTCTCAAATGACCACAAAGACATAAAGTTAACGTACAGGTCCAGTAGAATCAGAGCCACCATGTCATCACTTTGCAGCAATGCAGCCCTTTCTGGGCTTTCAGTTGTCGCCACCGTTCAAACACAGCATGTTGTTGACACCTTTTCTGCCATAACATTGCTGCAACTGTCTTCTGAGCATGTGCGATTAATGCACAAAGACAGGTACGAGTATAGGGGGCAGTTTGATTGTTGCATCACGATCCAATGAATTTGCTGGGCTGGGTGTGAAGAGGATTTTAAGCAATACAGGAAAAAAATGCTCCAGAAAATTATCTCACACCCCACCTTTAATTGCTTTATACCTCAATGACACACTGAAGAAGAGATCTTACTACCTTACTCTGTTTAGAAGCTTAAACTTTACCACTTTATTGATTCCCTGTATCTTCAAATATAAATGCGTTGAATTGACTCTCGGCAGGTTGAGGACGTCGTCGTCGGTCGTTTGGGTTCATGTACAGAAGAAGGAAAGAAAGTGCAGAGAAATGGAGGGAAGAATTTCCTTGCTGTTTTCCGGAGGATTGAGGATCCAAACTAAGACCAAACACCTGGAAGAAGCTGGGAGAGCTGTCTTATGTGGACATTCATGAACTGCACAGATGACATTGCTCTATTCCCCAAACACGTGAACAGTGATTGTTGTTTTTTTTGTGTTCCCTTTTTTTTTTTCTCACAGAAGATTTGTCTTGAAGTTTGTCACATACCAAACTTCTCCATTTTTAATGATTGCATTTTTATATTTACTTTTGTAGATGGTTATCTTTAATTCTCTAAAATTGACAGTGCTCTTTTGGATTTTCTGCAAACCTGTACATTCAGTAAAACTACACTGAATAACTTTAAAGTTGTATTCTTGTGTTGCAGTTACTCTGTCATGAAACAGAAAAACCAAAAAAAAAGTGTGTATCACTTTTGGAACACTCATCCGTAACCTAGATCTGAAGGGGGTTTATGTTTTAGCACAGTCTCCATGAAATGGAGCCTTGTGCATTTAACAATGATTTAAAAATGATTCCATTTTCTATGCAAGGATCCGATCATAGCCTCGTGGATGTGCTGCGTCAGTGACTGAATGCAAAGTGTGTCACACAGGGAAGTTTGTCAGCAATCATCATGTTCATGTAACTTGTTTGCTTTCGGGTCATTGTTTGGTTTAAAGATAATGTTGCAGGCTGCAGCACATCCTGTGCGGATGTAATACAGATGTGTTAAAGACATTTCCTCACTTGTTCTCTTTAATGTCATTTACAGACATAATTCACTTCATTTAAAACCACAACTGATGTTGCTGCAACATTACATTGTGTGTGTGTTTTTTTTTTTATCAGTTACACACATCTGGGAAAGTTCTCAAGTCATTATTGTGATTTTAGCTGTATATTACAGGTTGGTAATTTTGTCCGTCAGGACTTTCAAAACGGGACAGTGCAAGTTTGAAGCTCTGTAGCTGCTGCAGGGGCTGGTGATTAAGAACAGGACGACACATGCCCTAATGAAAGAAACGCTGACACTGGAAAAACTATGACGATATTGGAGAGTAATTAGAGGACTCGTAAACCAGGAGTCATAATAATATTAAGGACACATATGTGCTTTTGTACTCTTTTGCATAGATTGTGTGCATTCTGGAAGAAATTGTGTCATTTTCCACATCATACAGTGTGCCAAATCACCCTCCGTGTACTTTGTACTTTTCAAATCAATTTGTGCTCTACAGCTCCTTGTACTGCAGCACACATTGCACAACAAGAGAGCTGCTACTACAAGCTCTACATGTATAACTATGTTAAGAGAGCTATACACACTGCAGTCATACAAATGGAGGAGAACATGGTGATCAGGACACGTTTAGGCCCTGGGTAACGACTGCCTGAGGGTCGCTTTGCTTTCAGTCACACACTCCTGTGTTGCTGTGTCTCATCAGTGCTGATGTAGAATACATGTGCATATTAAAGCAGAACTATGCAAGATGTTTATGTTAAAGGTCCCATATTATATCCTATTTCTCCAAGTGAACCTAGTTCCCTGGTGTCCTAATGAACATGTCTGTGACATGCTTTAGTCAAAATACCATAAGGATGAAGCACCACAGCAGTTCAATCACCCTGTCAAAACAGCCCTGCTCAGAATGCTCTGTTTAGTAGTATCTCTTTAGGTCCACCTTAAAAAAAAAGTGAAACGAAACTTAAGGGACAGGAAATGACATCATCCACAGAGGCTACTGGGAGCTAACAGCAGTTAGCATTTGGAAAAGTGAGTGGAGCCAAGAATTGAACGTTTCGCGGACTTCTGGTTTTCGGATGCTGTTGCCCTCGTCAGCACTCTCGTGTGTTTTATGGACAAAACACAACAACACAGAATTGTGCCAAATGGAGTTTGCTTTAAGGGTTCAGTGTGTAACATTAAAGCTCACATAGAGTGGTCCTGTTGCACATATATGTTAGTTATGGAGGTCTACTTACATACATTAACTTGTTTTATGGTCAAAAACCTCCTAGTTGCTGTAAACGAGCCGATAGAAATATGAAGAAATTCTGAAGCTGTCTTGAGTCGCGATATTTCAGAGTGAAATCTCACAGAAGACAGAGTGTGTTGTGATTGACCAGCCAGCGTAGAGCCTTCCCAACTGTCTTGTGATTGGCCAATACCCGGAAGTGACATAATCAGCACACCCGCTCTTCTGAGTTTCCAATCTGATTTTTTCCAGGCTTTTCATAGACGAACTCTTCACATATTATTAATTCTCTTCCTCTGTGTTTGTGACTCTGCATATTCAGCTTATTACTAAGCTTCCTAGTATGAGTTTGAAATGCCCCCTCCTCAACCTGCTGCTTCCCCTCAGACTGAAATGACTTTGGCTGCAGATAATGAGCCACCCTAACATTCTATCTTATATTGCAAGAAACATTCATTTGTGTTGTATTTCCTCTACCTTTAAAGCTCCACTGTGCAACTTCTGTCGTTTACATGGACACAAAATTAAATGATCTGATTCATTCAATCAAATTGATTGACACGGCAATGTGGACTGCTCAAAGTCAAGTATCTCTTTCTTCAGGATTCAGATTATATAGGCTTTTTTGTTTCATTTCCTGCAGCCACATGTCAGAAAACACAGTCAATCAAATTAGATGTATTGTGTTTAACACAATCACTGAAACAATACAGCTCTCTCTGATGTGCACCATATGTCCGCTGAGGTAACGTGATCTGTCTGAATGTTTCTAAGTAAACTCTGTTGCTGATGGACACCAGTAATTAATTTGAAGTGAAGAGCAGCTGCAGCCTTGGTTAAGTGTTTACACCTGCTGCTCCTGACATGTGCCCCTGCTTCATTATTGAAGTGTCAGATGACTAAAATATGACACAGTGCCAAGTGGTCATCTGTTATGTCTAGACCGCTGCATGCTGGCTATAGGTTAAGCTCAATCTGACCTCATTTTGTTTTTGGCACAAGATGTGGACGGAGTGTGATGATGATGGCCACTGTGATGGAGGTGAATGAGAATTCTCTTCTGGTATTTAGTGTCTTCATTATGAGCCTTGACTGCCATTATCACAATAAAGCAAAATAGTTTGATTCATAGCTTTTTATCACCACATTATCACCACTTCATTCTTGACACTTTGTTTTGGAGATCTACTGTACTATGGAGGCAATAAATTATTGTTTTGTTATTTTATTCTGCCATTACTCTTAGGCTGGCTTTACACGGGTGAAAACCAACAAAATATTTTATCAGATGTGCCTTTCGTTTAGACGGCGACGGGAACAAACATGTCGGATTATATCCATCAGTCGGACATTCAAGTTGCCTTAGCTGCTCTGATACCTATCCAGCAGTCATTTCAGCATTACGTCGAGTGGGCTACTCAGTGCTACTAGAGAGAAGTAGAAGGAAGTTTCAGCGCATGCGCATTCTCCTGGTGCTGTTGTATGACCGTGCTTCACAGTGCCACCTAGCCACCTGGCATGCATACTACATCAAATTTCACACACTTTAGCGTCACCGTGTGCATGCAGATTTCCACCCAAAGACGCTCGTCTAGACGCAAAATAAAAAATGGGAACGCAACGCCACTTTTGCGGTTTGTGTTCAGATCGTTGTCGTGTAAAGCCAGCCTTATTGTACATACATTAGCACATGGTTATTGTTTGACATTTAGATTCAATTACAGATTCTCAGAGCTGTTATCATTTCAGTAAATTATCATTATTATGATAGAATCTGGCATGTGCAGCAAATTAAAATAATTTCCACAAAATAAAAGATAAAAAAGAGACTGATGTGTGGAGTGAATTGAACTGTTTTTGTCATTCATATTGCATTTACAGGCGAGTCATTGTGGTGATTTTTAAGATTATTTTAATAATCAATGCTAAATCAAGGAACCAGTAGATCTGTAATGTTATTATAGGCAATCGTGAAATTTAAATACTAACGTAAAAAGGAATACAGTAATACGCAAACACACAAATAAGGAATCATTTATCACAGTCTGTGTGATTAATTCCTCCTTGAATCTGAAGAAACAATTACTCGCAAAACCATACACACTGAAAAACATATATAGACGCACACACAAGTTATAAAGTACAAAATGTCCAACACAAATCAACTCACATAAGAGTAAAAACAAGCTGCTGAGACAAGAACATTCAGTGCTACTTGAAATGGGAAGAGAGAAAAACAGTGGAGACAAAGACTGTAATCAGGGTTTTAGAACAGTATTTAGGTCAACTATGTTGATCAGGCAGCAGAATGCAAACAAAACATGCAATCAGAGTGTATTTGTACAAGACGTCTATAGTATAGAGCTCATCACAAAACTGTGATAGTCATCCTTCCGATAATATGATTGGATGTAATGGATATAATCACACTTAGCCACAAAGAGCTGATTGTGACTTTGTCGCAGGTTTTGTTGTGGGTTTTTCTGTTTAAAGCTCTTCACGTTTCCTGCTGAACATGATCGAGTAGAGCTTTTACAATTGTCACTGTGCAATTATTCTTCTGTTGTTATTTTCATCCCTTCATTATGTACAGTAGCTGTGACGCCCTCCAGATTGTGCCGTAAACAAAGAAGGTCCACAATCTGTCTCTGTGATGACACTGGTGGACACACACACACACACACACACACGCTCAGGTTTACACAGTCTTAATCAATTATGACAATAAAAACAATCATACTTCTTTTTTTGTCAGTCTTCATCACCACATCCGCACATGATCACTCGCAGTTTAAACACATTTCTGCTGCCTGGACACAGTGATTCCTAAAGGCAGTTGTACCCTATCTGTGTTCAATATGATACAGATATCTGTCCGGTTCAGGGTTTTTTTTAAACAAAACTACAATTGTCTCTTTTTTTATCTGTTCAAATTGTGTTGCTGGTGCTCATTTTTCTTTTGGGTTTTAGATAATCCATCCATCCGTCCATCTTCTATGGAAGCTCTGGAGCTGTGCCAATCTCAGCTGACATAGGGCAGTAGGCGTCCATCACAGGGACACATAGAGGCAGCAACCTATGTGGACCTCCATTTTCCCTAATCCCGATATTGCTTGTTTTTGGACAGTGGGAGGAAACCGGAGAAACCGCAGAAAACCAGGTTCATGCAAACTTCATACAGAAAGGCCCTTGTCGCTAACCCGGACCTTCTTGCTGCAAAGGCAAGAGTGCTAACCACTACAGCCATATGGTCCTGGAAATTATTTCTCTGCATTTAACCCATCCTCTACTAGGAACCTTCTTAGAATTAGGAGATCAGGTGTACGCCAGCCCTTTGGCCTGGTGGGGACTCGAACCGACTGGTACTGGCAACCCTCCGGTAACAAGCCAAGTTCCCTTTCCCTTTGGTCATGGCTGCCCTTACGTTTTTTTGGATAATATATGTATTTGTCATTTCTCCTGATATATGATACATTGGTTGGTGCTTTACTGTGGTGAGGTGGATATTATGCACTGGATTTGTGAGGTCAGGGTAAAAACAGACTGAATGTGTTTGAGCATGTAATAAACGTGTCAATTCAAACACTGTGTACTTCAACAGTAGTCAGGCTAACCCTAACCCTAACCCGAGCCTGATGAGTGATGGAAAACAGTTACCACAACCGCTAATTCATGTGCACCTCTATACACATATTGTGTGTGTGTGTGTATCTCTACTGATATCCAGACAGTCAGACTGCAGCCATGAACTTTAACACACTAGTGTGGGAGTATAGCAGTCTCCTTCTGGGCATGTGGCCAATACAATAAAGGGAAATACCTCTTTGGCTATCGCTGCCATGCTCTATAGCAGGGGTCACCAACGTGGTGCCCGCGGGCACCTGGTAGCCCGCAGGCAGCCAATACGGTGCCCGCGGGCTCACTTCACTTCACCTCACTTGCATGTATCCGTATGATCGCTCAGTAAAATATCTTTGATATTGTTTATAAAACTTGGTAATCGTTAGGAGTAAGCACTGGAATTAATGTGTATGCAGTTGAATGCATAATATTAATCATTTAAATGGTAAACAAACAAAAAAATATTATATGGTAGCCCTCCATATTATTTTTTACCCTTAAGGTAGCTCTCATCTCAAAAAGGTTGGTGACCCCTGCTCTATAGCATGAGCTACAACTGGGCCACATCAGCTCATGCTGCATGCTAGCACAAAGAAGCCATTCTTTCACAGGATTTCCAAATATATTTTCACAATCAATATTAATCTCCTGTTACTCAGGCAAAACCAGATTAATTAAAAAATGTCTCGCTTTTGGGTGAGTTTAACTGTTGCACGAGAGACCAAAGATGAGCATGTGAGCCACTGTGCCAGGGCGAAATGTACTAAAACAATGTACATCCTTCCTCTGGAGAAGAAAGAAGTGTAACTTTTTCAACCTGATGTCAAAAAGAAAAAGTCTTAACAGTCTCTTGTCTAAGACCAATGTTATTACCCCTCATGTTATTACCTCATTACAGCTGCAGCTGTCGTCAAGTTCATTAACGTTTGGCTCCATGTTTGTGCAGCCACATCTTTGAGTCCTGCTTTTCAGACTAAATAATCTAACTAAATAACAGTTATCATCAAGAAATGTGTAAAAAAAAGAAAAGTGAATACTGTAGCTACACATATAACTTTATCCTTGTTGTCATGTGACATATGACAGCATGATGGAAGACTCAAGCAATGAAAGGCTCAAGTCTGTGTCCTCCAGCAACATTAGACATGATAAAAAGAATCAATAATATTGATAATAAAAATTGCAAAAAAAAGTGCAGCAATGGAGTACACCCTGTTCATACTCTGTGCAGAAAACTGCAGGTGACTTGTTTAGCCAGATAAATCAGACGCTTTTTACTTGACTTTTATAGCGGGCTGAAACGAGAGACCTGATCCCTTTAACTTGACAGCAGACTGGATGGACATGTGAAAGGACTTTCTCTGAATCACTGTTTCGTTTCAGGCAGCGAAACTCCACACAGCCAGTTAACGTCAGGGTCTGAGCATATCAGACCTGCAACATGGCTGTGAATCTCCTGCATCACACTCCGTGCTCTGACATATCGTAAGCAGACAGAAGAAAAGCTAATATGTCATTTTTTGAAACACCTTTTGTCAGCTGCTGAGCTTAGATTCTGGCGCCAAGCCATATTCCTTTCACCTTCAGGCTGCACTCATTTATATACGCGCCTTTCGGATTATAACATTTGGCATGCGTATTGTAGTCATAAATTATGATTTAAAGAGCTATGACATAGTACTGCAGTAATAGGTCGCTGAAAGGATGATTAATAATCACATATTTCAGAGAAAGTACACATCACTATCATCAAAAAAAAGTACAGTATGAACCCAAGAGGAATATTTGCGTACAGTACTTCTTGGCAAAGCAGTGAAATCAATTTTTTAGTACATGCACTGATTTGTCTTGATTATTATTATGATGTAAAAACCCTGTGTATTGATGTTAACACTGACTATTTTTATTTTAAAGTGAGCCAAGATCTGGTTCATTTTTATTAGTGAACAGTAGTGTTTTTATTTTAATGTGTGGGTGTAAAACACATTGCACAATAGTTTATGTGGATTCCTTTTGTCTGTATGTATGCTCTATTTGAAATATCTATTTCATCCTCACTGTGATATGCTGAAGGGAATATGATTAATTGTATGAAAGAAAGGTCATTCATATAACTATAACTACTGTATATAGCTAGAAGGTAGATTAAGTTGATTATCGCTGTTTGGTCTCAGTGTTGCTGTGGTCGGAATGTGTTCATAATTAACATCATGTTCTATTAAATTATATTTACATATAGAGTACAGTAGAGGTAAGTATATTCATGTCTGCAGGTTTATATGTGCAGGTAGTATGTATATGCTTGTATGTATGAATGGGTAGGTAAATATGTATTGTTGATCTGTACCGATGTATTTATTTATATATGTTTTTTTTTCCTCTCTGTTTAGTAATTGTCCTTACTTTGTTTATTGTTATTTCTTTGTATAGGATTGTTGTTGCTTTTTTGTTGTTATAGTTTGTATTGTTGTGTTTTTGCTTGTTGTTATTGTTCTTTGTTTGTATTGTTTGTGTGTGGGTGTTCCAGCAGGTCCTAAAGCAGTCCAACATTCGTTTATAAAATAAATTCTTGGTAGTCATCACGATACAGGATGAGTTCAACAGACTCATCCTGACAAAGCAAAATCTGTCTGACACAAAAAGACATCCAGATGCCTATGCTGATTGCCTCCCTGCTGGACAGGACAAGGGTAAAAAAAGAAAAGGTCATTCATATACTTTATATTCACTTCCAATATGTGTTGAAACGTTGCAAACACCACTTTACATTCTCCAACCACTTTGTTAGGCACACCTCTTCAACTGCATGTGTCTAATGATGTGGTTGGGCTTTCAGGAGTCGTTTTAAAAGGGTTCTCCTCATACCTCTGTGTCTTTATAAATCAGTTCCTGTCTGAATTGAGACATCTTACCTCTGGGGTACCTCAGGGTTCTGTCTGGGGCCCAATGTTTTACATTTGCTTCCTTTAAGACAGATAATTAGCAAGTACAGGGATGTGTCTTACAGCCTGTATGCTGATGACATCCAGCTGCGCTGTTCTTTTAAGAGTTACACAAATCAATTGTTTGTCCAATATCAGTCATTGATTAACTGATAATTACTGACAACTGAACTCTGACAGTGTAATCCCTCTGATGTTGGATAAAACAGCCATTTAGCTCTTCTGTCCAACCTAGGTGCTATTTTTGACTTTCCTTTGAGCAACATTCTAAACAGTTAATAAAAAACGGTTTCTTCCATCTCCATAAATTGAAACCCCTTTGTTTGTCCACAACTCTGCTGCAAGACTTTTAACTGGAACTGCCTGCTTTAGCCTCTCTTCACTGATTACCAGTGAATTTTAGAATCCATTTTAAACACCATGACCCACAGTCTGAGATCAGCAGGTCAGATGTTACTTGTGGTCTCAAAGACCCATTTCAAGACTCGAGGTGATCGCACCTTTGAAGCAGTAGCACCTATACCAAGGCTATTCAACTAAAACTTTTGGAGAGCCAGCTTTTCAGGAGGCTGTCCAGCCAGTGGGCCGGTCAACCTCTGTACTACTATTTCATGTTGCATGTGCATACGGATACAAATAGATACAAAATGTTATAAATTATTTAGCACTTATTTATTGAAATGGCTGCTAGTTTTGTGCTAAAAAGGTAAGTAACAAAACCACCAACATTCAGGTACAATACAGTTTGAGTATAGTGCAGTAGTTACAGTACCACCAACATTTGGGTAGAACAGTCACAATTGGCTCTTCCAATATTGGAGGTAACAAAATAAACAACATTAAGATGCAATGGCCACAATAGGCTATTTTGCAGAAATATAAGTAACAGTACAAATAATATTCAGGTACAACAGCTACATTTGGCTCTTAGTGCAAAATATTCTGGTACATACATAGGCTGCCTACAATTACAGCTGTACTATTTGCCAAAAAGGGACGCAGTGTTGCAAAGTGCCAGAAATAGGCTTTTTAATAATACATTAATTATTTATGGGTTAATGGGCCGTGGGCCGGCCAAAATTGCTTGAAGATTCTAAGTTGAATAGCCTTGTACTAGACAGTGGAACGCTCTCTAGACACTGCTGACTTATTTAAAAAGCAGTTTTTTTTAAACTGTCCTATGTTTTTAATTCACCCTGTTGGTATTGTATGTATTTTACTTGTGAAGCACTTTGTGATTCTGTATCTGTGAAAGGTGCTATATAAATTAAATGTACTTACTTTACCTATATGAAAAAAGTGAGTTAATTATGAATGTGGTGCTGAGATTAACACACAAGGCCAAACCTAATTATGACATACCAACCAACCAGTGCCACTTCGTCCTCTGTTTCTGTGTTAGCAAGATTCCGAGTATAACCCTGCAGTTGTTTCTTCACAGTTCACACACGTGGTGCTTTGGACAACGTCCAGTTCAGTAGAAATCAGGTCAGGATTTTCTCTATTGCTCAGAAATCTTCCAGGTCAGAAAAAAAAAATTAAATCTGATTATCACGTCAGCAGGTTTGGAAAAGAGACACAGTTTTTGATGCTTATATTTAAGGCATACACTACATTAAAATGATGTTCCACTATCGTTCTATGACTTTATCCTTTTTTATTCACATCTCATACTTTAACATCTACAGTTCATGATCCAGTAACCACAAGAGATCCAATATCTCTTATGTGGGCACCAGTGTTTGGCAGAAGAACCCAAGCCATCATGGGGCCTCAAGCTAAATTTGATTCTGGGGGAATTCTGCGATTCAAACATATCATTATCTTGACGTCTTTTGTTATCCTCTGCTTTCTACCTCTATCTTTTTTCACCTACAGAGGAATTTACATTTTTCTGAGACATTTTCCATGCTCTTCTCTCTCATCAATTGCAAGCAGTGATGCACATGAATGTCATGTTTGTCACGACCTAAACTCTAAAGCAGTCAGAATCGCTACTCCAAACGCAGTACCATGTATAATATTCTTTAACCTGTTGTGTTTTTTTAAAAACAGTGCCCTGCCTTGGCTTGGGTAATGAAATTCTCTAAGGGTCATGTGACCCTAAGCAGGTGCTAAGTTTGCTTTTTGGACCAGCTCTGTCAGTAACTACACACCATCAGAGAGATTTGAGAATTAAGATGCCTCGACGTCTGGACATCAGGGTGTCCTGACATCAAATATAAAAGTCTGAACAGTTTTGGAAGCCTTAAGATTTGTGATTTGGATGGCACAATTCTGTCATTTTCCAAACAGAGGTTCAAAGATGACACCAACAACTGCCTTTTGGATGATACCAGCTGTCAATCATACTAGTGTCCACTCATATGTGCCTCTAACTGGACCATAATTTACTAAGCGCCTCTCCACACAGAAATGGAACAACATTTGTATTTTTCTTTGTCCTTTTTTAAAGTCAAGTCAAGTCAAGTGGGTATTCAGTACACGCACAATAGATAAACTTAAAGTGCAGTTACTGCCTAAAGCTGTACATTTAAGACAGAGACAGTGGACGGAATAACAAACAAACATAAATAATAAACAGGGCAAAAACAGACTTGTAAGTGGAAAATGTTTCATGTACACCAATGATTCCCAAAGAAACATGGTCCCCTAAAAAGTGGGAGTGACATATAGAAAGTGTTGTAATTCCTACACTGTTCACTTGATTTGGATGTAAATACTCAAATTAAAGCTGAACGTCTGCAGTTAAAGCACATGCTTGTTTGTTTCATTTCAAATCCATTGTAGTGGTGTATAGAGCCAAAAAGAAGAGGATTGTGTCGATGTCCCAATATTTATGGACCTGACTGTAGCAGTGCTACAGAGCCAACATTTTCTTTTCTTTTAAACCAATCATACACGTACAAACATGTGTATGAGTATAAATCTGAATCAACCCTTCTTATTGTTACACTCTGTACATTTAAATTGAATGACCCTTGTTATGAAGTTTCTTTTGAAAAAGAGATGTTAATCTGAATGACACTAAGGGTTATATTTGGACTGACAGTATAGATCCTAAGCTTCATGACTTTCCATGTGGGGCCAAAGTTACCAAAACCATAAAGGACCTGCATAATTTGACCACTTCAAGCCCATACCCAGCTAGTTCCCAGGTCGCCTGGAAAGGGTACAAAATGGACCTGGGCGTGAAGTGGGCAAACACGGGTGGAGCCACCTGTATAATTAGGTCAAAGGTTAGGGTTAGGCTAGAGAGAGCATTGTGTCTCTGAATGTGGTACAATAATGTGTTGGTGTGTGTGTGTGTTAAGATGTTAACAGACTGAAAAGGTTTCTTATGTTCAACATATTTAAAAAATAATCTAAAACTGCCTCATGTAGGACTGTCAGGAACAACACCGCTGTGGGTAGAGGCGTCACGGTTAGGTCTGTGGGTCAAAAGGTCCATCACATGATGTCATGTGATGAGTTCTTAAAGGAATGGGGCCATCTATTCATCTAGTACAAGGCTATTCAACTTAAGGCCCGGAGGCCAGATCAGGTCCTTCAAATAATTTTGACCGGACCGCGGCCCATTAACCCATAAATAATTAATGTATTATTAAAAAGCCAATAAAACCATAGCTTTGCCTATTTCTGGCACTTTGTGTGACACTTTGTGACACTTTGTGTCCCTTTTTGGCAAATACTAGTACAGCTTTAATTGTAGGCAGCCTATGTATGTACCAGAATATTTTGCACTATGAGCCAACTGTAGTGGTACCCGTGTCTTGTTGGTACTGTAACTTTTATTTTTTGCACTAAGAGCCAACTGTAGCAATTGTACCTGAATATTATTGGTACTGTTACTTATATTTCTGCAAAAATAGCATATTGTGGCCATACCATTGCACCTTAATGTTGTTTATGTTGTTACCTCTAATTTTGGAAGAGCCAATTGTGACTGTTCTACCCAAATGTTGGTGGTACTGTAACTGTAACCTTTTTGCACTATACTCAAACTGTATTGTACCTGAATGTTGGTGGTTTTGTTATTTACCTTTTTAGCTCAAAACTAGCAGCCATTTCATTAAATTAGTGCTAAATAAGTTATAACATTTAGTATCTATTTGTATGTGTTTTCTGTACATGCAACACAAAATATTAGAACAGGAGTTGACCGGCCCACTGGCTGGACAGCCTGAATAGCCCTGATCTAGTATAATCAAATGATAGGGGTCGAAAGGTCAACATCATTAATGGTCATCAATCAAAAAAACGGACAAACTTTGAACTGTGGAGGGCAGCATTTCACTTCCCAGACATCAGCCTGCTGTGATTTACTATGAGAAGAAGCAGACAGACAGACGGTGGTGTATTGTGTGTTTATCTCTAACAGATAAGACTGGACACTTGACATGGAAGTCAAGTATTATTTATTCAGCACCTACACGTGTGCAGTCCCTGGGATGGTCTCAGCTCTGGCCTCTGATTGGACACACCTTCCTCCGGACTCACGCCCTCTCGCTGTTATCCGGACGGGGCGGGGCCTGCACCGCATTTACACTCATGATTGGCTCAGAATCAGAAAATGTACAGCTTTATCTCCGCAGGTTTGAGGAGAACGCCGCGCGTTATAAATAGAGCCAAAATGAGCACCGGGGTCCGGCCACCGCTCCATGACCACTGTGAGAAGGATGGTGCAGCAGGCTGTCCGAGTGTCCGGCCGCTCCGTCTTCCCGCTGCTCAAGTGGATGGAGAGGTGGAGCGAGGGCGCGGCGCGAGGCGCGCTGCACGAGCTGAAGACGCTGCAGCAGATGCCCGGACCGTCCGTGTCCAGCTTCGCCTGGGACCTGTTCGCCAAACGGGGGCTGTCGCGTCTGCACGAGTTACAGGTAGAGACATGAACGTTTGACACGAGTTCAGTACAGTAGAGTCATTTTTGGACTTTTTGCATTTGTTTTTTTAAAAAAAAACAGAAGTTCATATAATATAATAGGATGTTATATTGCATCATATTTTATATCCATTGTTTTGATTCTCTGGTTGAAGTGTCTTTATTCCTTTAACTCCCTCTTATTCATATATTAACTAACACTGTGCACTACAGGGAGAATACAATTTCATTATCTGATTGTTCCTATAATGACAATAAAGTGAGAAACGTATGCATTGCCGGCCCAAGAGTAGCCAGATTTTGACTATTGATACCAATATAAAACTTAACATTGCATTATTTATAGTTGTGTTAATCTTGTTTTATTTTAACTTAGAGGGCAATGGAATCACAAAATATGAAATTGCACTTTCGTATGAAGTGTGGTGATACTGAACTTGATTAAGTTTAAGTTTAAACATTATGTGCAAATGTGCACTAAATCAACTCCAAAATAAAACCAAATGAAGCTATCTCAACACTATCTAGATATCTAAATTGATCTTAAGATATCTAGATTTATTTAACATGTTAGAATGATTGGGGTTTTTTTTTCTCCACACAATGCTCAGCAGCTGCTTAGTTTGCTCAGGACTTGGGATGGCTCTGATCTTATCTAGTGGGATGATGAAAAAGTAAAATAGGGATTGCACAGGGAAAAAAGAAAAAACACATGATAATAATAATAATAATAATAAAACATATAACAAAAAGTTATACATTATTCTAAAATTCTATTTCTGATATGTTGAGTATGACATATATGTCCATATTGACATATATTGCCATATGTATGTCCCCTTTTCATGCTGCATGATGATTGCTTCCAGGCTAGATGCCACATAACATGCTTGTTTGAACACGTTTTAAATTCAAGTGTAAGGTGAGCACTTTAGATGCAAATTAAAAAGCCTTCTAGGTTTAATGTCTTAACACTCTACTCAAATATCACTCGTTCACACATGCAGCAAAGCAATGACAAGGAAAAGACATTTTGAGTGAACTGGAATCTGTTGGGAATTAATGGATTTTTACAATGTTTAAGATACATTAAAAGATTTCTGTTACATCCCATAAACTGTGCACTGGGTATTACACACTTTACACAATCTAACCACCTTCTCTGAACACATCTGCCAAGTAAACATTTTCAGATCAAAGTTATTTATCTTCACTAAAAAGATCTAATAGCTGGTTTTAAACAAGCCTGTAGGCAGCTTCATGTCTGCACTGAGCTTTAAACTAAAAGAGTGTATCCAAGAGATGATATCCCTGTGTGTTTCTTACCAAATCTAAACCACTGTCTTGTGTCCCAGCTGGAAGGTCTGCAGCGCTATGGCCCCATGTGGAAGGCAAGTTTTGGTCCCATCCTCACAGTGCACGTGGCTGATCCAGCGCTCATTGAGCAGGTGCTGAGACAGGAGGGTCAGCACCCCATGCGCTCTGACCTCTCCTCCTGGAAGGACTACAGGAAGCTCAGGGGGCATCACTATGGACTCTTGACATCGTGAGTGATTCATCATCATCCACACACCTATTCTTTGTCTCTCAGGTGTTGAATCAAATTTGATATGAGGTGGAACAATCAATCCTTTTCAAATGGAAATTGGAAAATGGTAAATCACAATTTTGCAAATTGGGAAAGTTGCAATCTATTAGTTATATTTTTCATCATCAGTAAAAAAAAAAAAAGCATTTATTTATTTATTTTTATTCATTTAGTTATATTTTTCATCATCAGTAAAAAAAAAAAGCATTTACATACATTAGAAAAGTTAATATTTGGATGTTGTATTGTGCCTAACCCTAACCCTATTATGAGCAAGTGGCAACCACTATAATGCAAACCAATCAGAATTCTTCAGATTACTGAATTCAGAGATTAAAGTCAGACTTTGAATTCTTACTTTTTCCTCACTCAGAATTCTTGTTTTTTATTTTTCAAATTTTATTTCCAAAATAATATTCACATGTGACCCTGATCCTCTTCCAATTCACTATTTGGCCAATGCCATGTTGATCCATAAGTGTCACCTGCAACCTATTTTACACTAAATTTACTCAATCAACATCAGTTGAAAAATAGCCAAAACTAGCAACTGAGACCATTAACTCTTCAGGAAAGTGTTTGCTGTAAACCAGATGAGATGTGGACTCATTATCCTGTAATGATATATATCCTTTCATTCAAACTCAGTTGTATTTGCAACCAGTGCAGTCGCCCCCTGGTGGCTATGCAGCATTTTCTTATTTCACAGAGTAACCCAGGTGACGCCATTCATTTTTTCATCATATTCATATAATCACATTATCTCTGAGGAAAATTGCAATTAGACATTTCCTTCAAATCATTCAGTCCTAATGTGAGATATGAAGTTTGACCTGATTTGAGTGCTACAGTTCAGCTGTGACTCTTCACTGTGTGTTCCCAGAGAGGGGGAGGAGTGGCAGGCGGTGAGAAGTCTTCTGGGGAAGCACATGCTGCGGCCAAAGGCAGTGGAAGCTTATGATAAAACCCTGAACAGCGTGGTCAGTGACCTCATTGCCAAACTTCGCTTCAGCAGACACCCACGAGGCCTCGTCACTGATATCGCCAGCGAGTTCTATCGCTTCGGCCTCGAGGGTAAGGATTCATGTATTCTGATGAATGGAAATGTCGGCCATCACTCCAGGGTGTACCACACCATGTCAGCGGTGGTAATTAGTGCCAGCCGCGTGTGGGAAGCAAGATAGTGTGATATTACTGATATTTGAAAGGCACACGCGCGTCAAAGCCTGACATGCTCTGATAGTTACACCCAATTTAAAATCACCTGTCCACTGGAAGGGAGAGGAAGCGTGCAGATTAGGTTCAGTTTGACACTTTAAATTGACTGTAGATGTGACTTATGTCAGCTTGGATACTTAAAATAAGCACAAACGACTTACTGTACTGCTGTCAGACAAGTGTAAAGGAGTAAAAGGCAGAGATTTTTGTTGGAAACGGTTGGATTGATCCCACCAGCTTGTCTGGGTAAATCGCTGTCTCAAGTGACGGATTTAGGGGTCTGGTTCACGAGTGCGTGAGTGAGTGACAGAGAGGGAGATTGACAGACAGATTTGCACACCACAATTATTAATGTGGATGGTAACTTTAGTTTGGGAATTCATGAGAATTAACAGGACATTTTGGAGAATTTTCAAGCATGCAACATGATACTAATTAATTAAAAAAACAATCAATCCTTGTTGCCACAAAGCAAATCTTTAGATTTACTTGTCTGTTCACAGTCTAACCCTTTTATTTCCTCGTATTAAAAAAAATGGCACCACAGATATAAGCAGTCAAAATGACTTTCCTTTATAGGGTGACAGGGTTTCAGATATGGTAAGGAGCCATATAATGTGGTTTATGCACCATTTATTGGAGGTGACCCAGGAATATTCAACGAGAGAAATTGACCTTAGGGCACACCCAGAAATCAGTGGAGGGATTATAAATCCCATCTGGCCTGGGGGCGCCTCAAGATCCACCAGGAAAAGCTGGTAAAATAGCAGAGGAGAGGGAAATCTTTCATGCAGCGCTTCACTTTTTGTTATTGTGATGATGAAATATATGGTAAAATGTTCCCTTTTCCAATGTCCCCACTGGAAAAGAATAAGTACATGTGCTCTTAAAGCACAATACATCAGTTAATTGCAGCAACTTCCAGTCTTCAGCGTTTTCCAGAAAATGATGGAAGAGCTTTCCATTTATCTGCAGTCTAGTTTTCTTTTTTAGGTTTAAGGAAGAACATGGATGTTTCTCTCTGTTTCAGGTATTCCTGTAGGGAGAGAGAGAGAGCACAACATTCATTTATTTTCCTGTCACATTTTCTCAGACTAAACACAGACTCAATCCAGTGACCGTGTAGTCGCGTTTTTCACAGCTCTCTCACAGCTTTATTTGATGCCATAGTATTGTTGAAGAGAAGCTCAGCTAAGAACTAGACTGTGACATTGAAAGACATTGCCAAAGCAGGAAAAAACAGCCATCTTTATAATCAGAATAAATGAAAGATTCCAACATTAAACCTCTATTTATAATAGATACATAACAACTTAACAGTTTAAAGACACATCAACAAAGAAGTAATTGCTGAACTAGAGAAATGCACCAACATCCGTCATTTCTTACTTTTTGGGCCATATTCTACATAATGCACCTGTGCAGAGCCTCTATCGCCCCCTATGGACTTTTGAGTAATGACCAAAACAGTGCAGTCTCTGTGACCTAGTTTTCTCACACACACAGAGTTTAGTTAGACATTAAAAGTGTGATTGTGATAAAAAAATAAATAATAATAATAAGATAGTGAAGTGTGTGTTTATTTTTAGCTGTGGTTGAAGCTTTTTGTGGACACAGTGCTACTATGTGACATTGCCTCTCTTCCTGTGTTTAACAGGCATCTCCTCAGTGCTGTTTGAATCCAGAATCGGTTGCCTGGATCAGGTCGTTCCCAAAGAGACGGAGCGTTTCATCCAGTCCATCAACACGATGTTCGTGATGACACTTCTCACTATGGCGATGCCAAGCTGGTTACACCAGCTGTTCCCCAAACCCTGGAGCATCTTCTGTCAGTGCTGGGACTACATGTTTGACTTTGGTAAGACGTTTCTCCTAAACTGTGGAAAGAAAAACCTGGAGAGAAAGAAATATACACTACTGTTCAAAAGTTTGGGGTCACCTTTTGTGTGTTTTCCATTAAAACTCATAATTATTTTTATTCAAGATAATCATTTTGCCCTTCAAAGTTTGCTTTCATCAAAGAACCAGCAAAACTGTTTTCAGCTGTGCTAACATCATTGCACAAGGGTTTTCAAAGGTTTTCTAATCATAGCCTTCTAACGTGATTAGCAAACACAATGTACCATTAGAACACTGGAAATGGGCCTCTCTGCACCTATGTACATATTCCATTAAAAACCAGACGTTTGCAGCTAGAATAGTCGTTTGCCACATTAACAATGTATATAGTGTATTTATGATTCATTTAATGTTATATTAATTGAAAAAAGTGCTTTTCCTTGACCTCAAACTTTTGAATGGTAGTGTATAATTATACAATAAAACGCCTTGACCAGGACACATTCTAGAGCAGGGGTCACCAACCTTTTTTGAGACCGAGAGCTACCTGAAGGGTAAAGAATAGTATGGAGGGCTACCATATTAACATTTTATGCACTATTTTTTTTTTTTTACCATTTAAATTATTAATATTATGCATTTAATTGCATACACATCAATTCCAGTGCTTACTCCTAACTATTATCAGTTTTTATAAACAATATCAATGATATTTTACGGGGTGATCATATGGATAAATGCAAGTGAGGTGAAGTGAAGTGAGCCCGCGGGCACCGTATTGGCTGCCTGCGGGCTACCAGGTGCTCGCGGGCACCACGTTGGTGACCCCTGTTCTAGAGGATACTATAGAGAAATATTTGTCATGAAGGTTTTCTTACAAGATTATGTAAGGAAATGGAGTCTTCATCATCAAATTGTGGTAATAACCAACCTCCTCGTGACTGTTTTCCTTAAATATGTTAAACAGTTTTTTAATAATTCTCTTATTTTACACTATAGGGCATTCTGCTGTGTCTCAGTTTCTTTCACAATAATGATCGGTGATGTCTGTGCCTGCAGCGAAAGGTCACATCGACCAGCGTATGGCAGCGGAAGCAGAGAAAGTTGCTCGAGGAGAGAAGGTAGAGGGCCGCTATCTCACCTACTTCCTGTCCCAGACGGGCCTGCCCATAAAGACTGTCTACAGCAACGTCACAGAGCTGCTCCTTGCCGGAGTTGACACAGTGAGTGACTTTTCCCGTGTCCTCGTCTTCACCGCTAATCCATCCATTGGATTGCTAAATCTCTTTGACGCCGTGTCATTTCAGATCTCCAGCACTATGTCCTGGTCCTTGTATGAGCTGTCCCGTCACCCCGAGGTACAGGAGTCTCTCCGCAGCGAGGTGTTGAGCGTACTGCAGGGGCGACGGGTGGCAGAGGCGGCAGATGTGGTTCACATGCCTCTCCTGAAAGCTACAGTCAAAGAAGTGCTCAGGTATGCATGTGCATTGAGAGGTTGCTGCTGTAACATACGTCTGTGTATAAATGATACAGTACATGAGGATTTATGCCTACTGTGGTAAAGGGGACAAATCAGTTGCTAGTTTACTTAAAAAAGTATAATTTATCAGCACATTTGTGCTGTATCCTGTTGAGAGTCTATTCATTTTGGTGCTCTATTTTTGCACTACTGTGAGCAAGTGCTGATTACACTGAACACTGAGTGGGCAAAGCTAAAAAAACCACTTAATTTCCTACCTGGCCTGATTGTATGTTATTATTAGCATGGGCAGCTAAATATAATAATAGGGTCACACATTCTTTGCAAGATTGAGTAAAATAAGCCGTTTGGAGGCAGCCTCCATTTAGTTTCTGACAGAAAAGTGTATAGAAAAAAACACCAGTTAGTCACATATGGAGACCCTGAACTAATGGAATAATAAAAAATAAGCATATATGACAAGAAAACATAACAAAATACTCTACTATAAATAAGAATCTCAAAGCACAAGGGATGAAATGGCATATCACAGCAACACACAACAGGGAAACGTACAATTGAAAACAAATGTTCCACATGTCTGGCATCATGTAAAACAATGACATTATTGTGGAATTATAAATATATGAACACATATTCCAATATAATGATTAGGGGTGCAACGGATCAAACAACTCACGGTTCGGATCGTTCCTCGGATCAGAGTCACTGATCTGATTATTTTTTCGGATCAGCAAAAAAAAAAAATAGATAGAATAAACCTAAGTTTTGTCTTTTAGTTTATTAACACTTTTAAATTATTAAATTAAAATATATTAAATCAACTTAAAGTACACAAGGCATAATATCTTCTTTTTCAACACAATTAATGAAAAACAACTTAAAGTTGCAACTGCAACATAAAAAGGTATAGCTCCTTCCTTTTCAAATTCAAATTGGGTGAATTCAAATTCACTGCATGTGCACAGCACCCTATCTGTGGGCCCAGTCCTGCCTCATTCACTGCATTTATTTGATTTTTGGCATTATCAGTTCTGACTGGGATATTAGTAGTGGACCTCTTTATCTTCCATTCCTCCAAAAATAAAAACATGCATGTAAAGGAAATACATTTCAAATTAGCCCACAAGAAATGTTAGCCCGGCCCCAGACACTGACGTTGGTTCCCCGGCACAGTTGCTCTCTCCCGGTCAGCGTAATGCGCCGGGTTTACCTGCGGATTTATCCCTGCACTGCACTGACGCTGCCCACACGCATCGACAAAAAACGTCATAAACCATGTCTAACTTTAACAAACACAGACACGCTGCACACCCACAGAAAGCCCAGAAACTCAGCTAAAAGCTCATATAAACCATTCTTATCTTCACCAAACACAGTTAAAACACCGACCGATCAAACCAGCAGCAGCGGAAAAAAACGTTACCACGCACACATGGAAAAGCGGCACCGGATCCAGCCCCAAAATAAGAGCAAAACAACAACTGACTTTCAAGAAATACAAGCAGAAATGTCGTCTTACCTTTGCTGTTTATCAAAACAAGTTATTCCCACCGGAACAAAACCACTTCTAATGAAGAACTACACTTTCCAGCATGCTTTGGGAACAAATCCCGGTCTGATTGATCATTACAGAACGACATTAGATCGTTCTGATTAGAGAAAGGCGCATGTCCGCACAAATGCGTCTTATGCATTTGTGTCCTTTTGACTCGCTAATGAAGTGATTCACACGCATTTGGAGACCGGGGTCTGATTCTACCGGTTTAGAGGTTTAAAACGAGCTGTCAATCCCGCTAATTGACCAAGGTAAGCCAGAGCTATGGCGCTGCGTAACTGAAGACGCTGCAGACTCACAGAGTAGTTATTACGCACCGCACAGGGAGCATCCATTTCTTCTTCTTCTTCTTTTTTCATACTTTCAATCAAGTTCTTTTTAGACCAATAGTGACATTTAAATAAAATTAAATGGGTTTTAATAATTTGGTACCTAAGAAATCTCAAATGGCACAGATGGTGCCAAACTGAATTCTGTCTGGTGTAGGCCTATGTCAAACTGTATGTTAACAACTTTTCTGCTGTTTAATATAATGATTAATTGTGTGGTGCAATAGCGCCGATATGCAAATACATTTTTTGTCTACACTGATGTATTGTGTACAAGCCTTTATATAGCTCTGATGGTAGAGCTTGTGTTATAGGCAGTATTTTGCCGTCATAGCCTTTGTAATGTATAATATTACAAAGTAAAATAGTCATTGTTTTTCCAGTTTGTCTATAGTTGTCAGTTTTCAAGTTCTAATTCCTTTTTTTTGGGCAAAGATGGCCCACCCACTTTTCTACTGGCCCACCCAAAATATTATTTCTACCTACGCCACTGCTATAAACACACCGATAGCATTTGCAATAGCGTTTGCGATAGCGTTTGCGATAGCGTTTGCGATAGCGTTTGCGATAGCTTTAGCCCGGTCTAATGGGCTGGTTAAATGCCACGGTGATAAGCGGGTGTTGAGCAGCTTTCGTTTTCACTCATGTCAGTGAAACACCGGGGTGATGTCGCTTCAAATGCGTGGCCATGCTAGATGTGTTTCCACTGTCCTATGGCTTTCTTGTGCTACAGTGCCTACACACCGTCACGGTTTTCCCCACGGCGTTCAAGCTCCTCCGTTCCTCCGCTCGCCATGACCACGCTGTGTGTGGACTGAACATGCGCACAATTTTTTTTTTCATAAATCAATCCGTGGATCATGTGTGTACCGAACCGAAATAATTGATCCGAACGGATCACGGATCAATGATGATCCGTTGCATCACTAATAATGATTGGCATTGTGACGACATACTGTGTCCCATTTAATTTAGATACTACAATCATCAATAGTAAAATCAGAATCACATTTTAAATAGAAGTGGCACCAAATGATTAAGCTGTGATGAAAGCATATCTTCCCAGTAATAACGCCTGTGTTATTTCACCGTGGTTTTTCCCAGGTTATACCCTGTCATTCCTGCAAATGCAAGAGTCATTACAGAGCGAGACATCCAGGTCGGAGGATACCTCATCCCAAAGAATGTGAGTATGAAGGAATTAGTGTATATTCGTAGTCATACCCTGTGATTTTACATCCAGTGAAGACATTAGAATGGGTCTTAATTATGTGTTCTGTTCACCTCTACAAAGCGACGCACGTCCTGACCCTAAATTCTCTCCATCCAGACTCTCATTACCCTCTGTCACTTTGCAACGTCCCGGGATCCAGCAGTGTTTCTCAATCCAGATGAATTCCAGCCTCATCGGTGGTTGAACAAGGACCAGACTCATCACCCGTACGCCTCTGTACCGTTTGGTGTAGGGAAACGCAGCTGCATTGGCCGTCGTATCGCTGAGCTGGAGCTCTATCTGGCCCTTGCCAGGGTGAGTAACTAACGCGAGCAGGTTTTTAATCTCTAATCAGTCATTCAAGTTGATGATGTATATAGTATATAGTATATATGAAGACATACAGTCCAGGCCACAGCAAGTGTTATATCTACGATGAAATACCATTTATCAGCTTAACTGCTGTGTTTCCAACAAATTCTCAGAAAGTGGTGTAAAGCATTGTACTAATCTTGCTCCTGAATGATTTCATTTGATTATTTAATCCAGGGATTTTGGTTCACTATTCTACACAAATGATTACTTTTTTTATGAGTTATATTTTCAGTCACCCAGCACTAAATCTGCTCTCCCTGTTTCTGCCCTCATTAGATCCTCGTAGAGTTTGACGTGAAGCCGGATCCAGAAGGGGTTTCTGTGAAGCCCATGACGCGAACACTTCTAGTTCCTGAAAATGTCATTAACCTCCAGTTTGTTGAACGATGACCTATTCAGTCGAGCTCCAACAGTTATGTGACTGCGAGGGAGACTTAGCGCACTGCCAGGTGGCGTTATCACAGGAACCGTGAGCCTGGTGCACATGGATCATGTCAGAGCAGACCACCCTCCAACACCACTGAGACCAAAGCCCTCCACACTCCTGTTACCTCCTTTGTAGAGGCGGACATGCAGTATGTAGAAGGACAATCATGAGTGATGACTCACAGACTAAAGCTTTCCACTAGGAGAGGTGAAGCTCTAACTTAAAGGAATTACCATTAAGCACTTAAGTATGTGCACAAGCAAGTCTGTGATTTAATTAATTTCACACAGTTCTGTCCTTAAAGAGAGTCAGACTAGACGTAAAAGGACGTTTAAAGTAAGCCCTTCCTAAATCTGATCATGAGTTATGATCATATGGATTAATTAATTCATTCATTCACATGCACAACAAGAATGCAGTATCAAAAGTTCCCTGTGTCCAGATCTGTCTTATTTCTGTCTTCCATTTTTCTTAAAGTCTGAGATACACACAGTGCACTGTAAATGCTGCACATGGAGACACTGTTTCTAATACTTCCAGCTCTTATAGCTATTGAGAGAGGGTGAAAATGTAGATAATCTGTTTGATTTATCGATCAAAGTGTGTTTTGTTAAGGTGCGACTGCACTACAAATGTACAAATGTAAATGAATGTCATGATTCATTGTTACAGCACAGAGCTGCAAAGTTGATCTGTCTTTAATTTGCTTGTATTTTTTACATCTCAACCCACAAGTGACATGTAGTGTCACCATTTTGTAAACTTGTTAGACTTCTGTATTTATTTTTTTTAATTTAACACATGTTGAAACTGTTACTGTAAATGTAAATAATAAAAAGGTTTCAGATTGCACAGTCCATAATATCATGTGTATCATTCTTTTGTGTTGTCTCTGGATTGAATCCTCTTTTAACACCGTCTGCTGCTTCAGATTTGGTATAATGCATCAAACACATTATGTCATAGTCATGATGAACAGCCTTGTGGCACACGGTCAACAGTTTCTCAGAAGATGAGTGTCAAAGTTCCTGTGTGACATGTGGATGGAGAGTGGGCTGAGGTGCTGCAGCTGTGGCTCAATGTCTGCACACACACAAATAAAATCACTCCACCACAACCTCGTCTTCCTGTCCTTAGAGCAGAACAATTATGTTAAACTCACTGAAAATCACTTCAAAACAGAAGTGTGTATAATATATAATAGAATATATAATCTGCAGATGACTAATATGCTCCTTAATACTCTGGATTATACATTTCTTGTAGCATCCACATGTTCATTAGCTCCAAACAAACATAATATATCGCAATAATATCACAATACAAATCAAATCCTTTCTGTAAGGCTGGCCGATAAATAATTTAGGCTATAGCTCAAGGCATACTGGGATATAAAGCTGCACACAGGTTGTTTCTCTCATGAAAACAACAATGGTATACAGTTTTTACCTTTCATTTGAAATAGTACCTGGTTTATTTATTTGGCTTTTCAATGATAAATGAAAGATATTTGTGTATTTGAAACAATGAAATTGCATATAAATATGGTGAAATTCTGCTATATCACAAATAATTAGGCTGAAAATGTGTGAAATGTCTGAAAAGTGACTTTTTCTATACTATAATTTTATTGATTCCATGGATTTAATCAATATATACAGTACGTTGCAAACGTTTCAGGCACCACCAGCTCTGTTTATTTTTCTGTCTGTCAAATTCTGTGATCATGTGAATTTAGAATGAAGTGATGCGACTTAAAGCTGCTCTTGTATATTAGCGAGCTGTCAATGACCTTGAGTGTCATGAAAAGGCGCCTTCAAATATAATGCATTATTATTATTATTATTATTATTATAATATGTGTATGTAATGCTCAAGCATGTCTTGAATAAACCTGGCGTAATAGACGTTTTTACAGCAGATATTTCTTTAAATGAAATAGTAGGACAAACACAGGATTTACCAGTAACATGAATGAAGGTTCCACTACAGTATTAACAGAGCTGTGTTATTGTTCAAGTGTAAGGGTAGATCACGCTAAATACTTTTTAAATAAAAACAACAAAAAACTGCATACATTTTCTGGATGTGTTCCAGTAAAGTGAAATAGAAATAATTATCCTCTACTGTCTTTATAGCTAATCTAATGGTGGCCTTAGACTTCTGCACAGTATAATATACACTATTTATAATAATATTTAAGTGTATTGCAAATGATTGCATACGGATCACAAATGTAATCAGTATAATACATATCATGGTGATCGATATCCAAAAAGACCATAACATCACATAATAATAGATCAAATGTGGAGGTATTGTCCAGCCCTACTAAAGCCCATGATGGATCAGTTTGTGACTGAAAGAAAACTGCTGCTCTAAGGACCTAATACTGCAATAATACTAAAAGTCCTGGAAAAACCACAGTCCTGCAACAACATTGGAAAACTTTAAGATTCCCGTTGGGGAAAGGAAAAAGGGACCTCAGTAATGCGGTTGGAAGAGTTTCTCTGTTATATATACAACAGAGTAACTCATATAATATATCTCCAATGATGCAAGAGGTGTGCAGAAGACGGAAAGTAACATGACTAACTTTTATTTTACTTTATTCATTAATTCAACTGGTATTTACAGATCTATACAGTTGACAGTTTACTCTTTATACAACAGTCCTGTGGCAAATCCTCCCTTAGTGAGTCAGTGATTTAACTGCAAAATCCTTTTGGGGATTTAACTTGTAAGCTGTATTACAATGGGGTGCACGAGATATTACCCGCTGCCTCCAGAAACCAACAAATATCTTGAAAGACTCATCCCACCCTGTCCACCATCTGTTTGACCTTCTGCCCTCGATCAGGCAGATGGTGCAGGACACTTAAAACACGCACCACCAGACTATTCAACAGTTCTTACCCAAACCCATTAGAATGTTGCTATGAAAACTGGAATTCATTCCAATGTCTGCTGCAGGGTAATACCTTCATCATGTTCAATAACTGTATTACTTTTTATTACTTCCACCATGTGCAATAATGTGCAACGATATTTCTTTATTTTACGTTTACGGTACACTTTGGCTCTGTATGTGTGGGAATGTGTGTAGAGTGTGTACTGTGTGTGTTAAGTGACTTGTTTATTAAACTGCTTTTAACTTTTCATAACTGATGAGTCTTTGCATTGTTGCACTACAGTTTTGTTGTATCTTTCTTACAATGAGAATTAAAGGAATCTTGAATTTTAAATCACAAATTACTGTACATCCTAAGCTGAATCACGGTCCGGGTTAAAGTATAATCCGTTTTTTTCACAATACCAACAAACGAGAACACGGAAATGTCCTTGTTTCGTATTGAACCAAAATACGAAAAAACGGAAACAGTGCTCCTTTTTCCTTTTTTCGTATTTAACCAAAATACGGAAAGACTAAAGAAACAAAACAAAATAACGGCCCAAATTTGTTTTCAGTCAAGACAGACATGGCCAATAATAGTGTTAATAATTATTTGAAAATCAAAACTTGTGATTAAGTTATTATGACTTCAGTGTCGATGTTTAGCCACAAGGTGGCGCCCGCATCCACCCAGGGATTTATTATGTTTTGTCTTATAGCCTATAACCCTGTATGATTTGGAATACAAATATGCTGAGATGGAGCTATAGGTCCGGGTACTAAAGTATAATCCGTTTTTTTCACAATACCAACAAACGAGAGCACGGAAATTTCCTTGTTTCGTATTGAACCAAAATACGAAAAAACGGAAACAGCGCCCCTATTTCCTTGTTTCGTATTCAACCCAAATATGAACAAACGGAAACAGTGCTCCTTTTTCCTTTTTTCGTATTTAACCAAAATACGGAAAAACGAAAGAAACAAAACAAAATAACGACCCAAATTTGTTTTTTGCAAATTCCTTCTTTTGTTTTTCGTTTCTTAATTCTCGAGACGGCGGCTGACAGACCGGAAGCGGAAGTGAAGTGTAAAAACTTCAAAATAAAAGTGTGCTAATTTATTGTCATACAGATTATATACCATTCTCTTTATACACTGTAATGTAGTACATGTATTTTTGTGAAAAGTGAAACTATAACAGCTGGTTGTTTGGGAGAAGGACATGTAGGCTATAATTATTATTTTAGCTGAGTGTGTGAATGGATATTGTAGAAAACGTTTACCCTGCCGAAATAAGCTAGCATCTAATGTCACCAGCAGAGGTCGCCATCACCCGCAGTCAAGACAGACATGGCCAATAATAGTGTTAATAATTATTTGAAAATCAAAACTTGTGATTAAGTTCTGATGACTTCAGCGTCGATGTTTAGCCACAAGGTGATGCCCGCATCCACCCAGGGATTTATTATGTTTTGTCTTATAGCCTATAACCCTGTATGATTTGGTATACAAATATGCTGAGATGGAGCTATAGTATGTAAACTGGCTGGAATACAAATCAAACGTACCTGTCTCAAATGGATCAACATCTATGGAAGTCTTGTATTGTCGTCCCAGGGCAAAATACAGTAATGTAATAATATATATCTTTAGATGCATATTAATTATTGAATGTTTTTATTATTTAATTAAGGGTTTTCTTATTCACGCTCAAGTTCAGTTTTGTTCCCTCTGTTATAAACTCTTCCAATTGGTAATATTGTGTTGTGATCAGTTCAGTAATTAAGTAAGTAAGTCATTTTCATTTGACAAATGCGCTTTTAGACAGAAGTCAAGTGGAAAAGGTCACCTTGTGTCACTGGAGTGTGACACAAGGTGAGAGGGAACCCAACAATCTTCAGTGTTGCTTTGATTACACCCTGAAGCCTCTTCCTGTTGGTCTCAGGTCCAATACCATACTGTGATACAGAATGCCAAGGGGCTCTCAACACATGATGGTATTGAGAGCCTGTTACAGTAAAATACACCTGACATACAGTTAAGAGTGAACATGTCAGAGCCTGTAATGTGACCGTACATTTTGCTCATTTGAAAACAGCTTTAAGGTTGCAGGTGTACTGACAAAGGGGAGTATCATTTCAATGGTTTGAATGTGTGAAAACAAAGCAATTTTAGGCTATTCATATCTGTGTATTATGTGATTAACTAATAGAACTAGCACTTGAACCCCAACGCACAACCCAGGAAACAAATAAGTACTCAGTCAACAAAAGACTACAAACAAATTGTCATTAATCTAATCCATAATCTCAACTGAACTACTGTATATAGCACATACATGAACTTTCCTGTTTTGAACTATAACTAACAAAAACTACAAGTAAAAAAACAAACAATTATAAAAAAATCAAATTAATATTTTCAGTGAATTAATCACAAATAGTGTCTTACACTATTCTCCTCAATCCCTGTTATTGTCCTGTCATGAAAACATGTTATGTTCACCCTTAACTGTATGTCAGGTGTATTTTACTGTAATCTCCAGCGATCCAGACATGGACCCAACAGTGAGGAGCACGGGACCTTTTTCACTTGACTTCTATCTAAAAGCGCATTTGTCAAATGAAAATTTTCACTTACTTAATTACTGAACTGATCACAACACAATATTACCAATTGGAAGAGTTTATAACAGAGGGAACAAAACTGAACTTGAGCATGAATAAGAAAACCCTTAATTAAATAATAAAAACATTCAATAATTACAATGCATTTAAATATATATATATTATTACATTACTGTATTTTGCCCTGGGACGACAATACAAGACTTCCATAGATGTTGATCCATTTGAGACAGGTACGTTTGCTTTGTATTCCAGATGATCTGTCATGAGCCAGTTTACATACTTTCGCTCCATCTCAGCATATTTGTATTCCAAATCATACAGGGTTATAGGCTATAAGACAAAACATAATAAATCCCTGGGTGGATGCGGGCGCCACCTTGTGGCTAAACATCGACACTGAAGTCATCATAACTTAATCACAAGTTTTGATTTTCAAATAATTATTAACACTATCATTGGCCATGTCTGTCTTGACTGCGGGTGATGGCGACCTCTGCTGGTGATATTAGATGCTAGCTTATTTCGGCAGGGTAAACGTTTTCTACAATATCCATTCACACACTCAGCTAAAATAATAATTACAGCCTACATGTCCTTCTCCCAAACAACCAGCTGTTATAGTTTCACTTTTCACGAAAATACATGTACTACATTACAGTGTATAAAGAGAATGGTATATAATCTGTATGAAAATAAATCAGCACGCTTTTATTTTGAAGTTTTTACACTTCACTTCCGCTTCCGGTCTGTCAGCCGCCGTCTCGAGAATTAAGAAACGAAAAACAAAAAAAGGAATTTGCAAAAAACAAATTTGGGCCGTTATTTTGTTTTGTGTCTTTCGTTTTTCCGTATTTTGGTTGAATACGAAAAAAGGAAAAAGGAGCATTGTTTCCGTTTGTTCATATTTGGGTTGAATACGAAACAAGGAAATAGGGGCGCTGTTTCCGTTTTTTCGTATTTTGGTTCAATACGAAACAAGGAAATTTCCGTGCTCTCGTTTGTTGGTATTGTGAAAAAAACGGATTATACTTTAGTACCCGGACCCTATAAGACCAAACATAATAAATCCCTGGGTGGATGCGGGCACCACCTTGTGGCTAAACATCGACGCTGAAGTCATCATACCTTAATCACAAGTTTTGATTTTCAAATAATTATTAACACTATTATTGGCCATGTCTGTCTTGACTGCGGCTGATGGCGACCTCTGCTGGTGACATTAGATGCTAGCTTATTTCGGCAGGGTAAACGTTTTCTACAATATCCATTCACACACTCAGCTAAAATAATTATTATAGCCTACATGTCCTTCTCCCAAACCACCAGCTGTTATAGTTTCACTTTTCACGAAAATACATGTACTACATTACAGTGTATAAAGAGAATGGTATATAATCTGTATGACAATAAATTAGCACGCTTTTATTTTGAAGTTTTTACACTTCACTTCCGCTTCTGGTCTGTTAGCCGCCGTCTCGAGAATTAAGAAACGAAAAACAAAAGAAGGAATTTGCAAAAAACTAATTTGGGCCGTTATTTTGTTTTGTTTCTTCCGTTTTTCCGTATTTTGGTTAAATACAAAACGGAAAAAGGAGCACTGTTTCCGTTTTTTCATATTTGGGTTGAATACGAAACAAGGAAATAGGGGCGCTGTTTCCGTTTTTTCGTATTTTGGTTCAATACGAAACAAGGAAATTTCCGTGCTCTCGTTTGTTGGTATTGTGAAAAAAATGGATTATACTTTAGTACCCGGACCTTATAGCCTATAACCCTGTATGATTTGGAATACAAATATGCTGAGATGGAGCTATATTTTGTAAACTGGCTCATGACAGGTCATCTGAAATACAAAGCAAACGTACCTGTCTCAAATGGATCAACATCTATGGAGGTCTTGTATTGTCGTCCCAGGGCAAAATACAGTAATGTAATAGTAATTATTGATTGTTTTTATTATTTAATTAAGGGTTTTCTTATTCACGCTCAAGTTCAGTTTTGTTCCCTCTGTTATAAACTCTTCCAATTGGTAATATTGTGTTGTGATCAGTTCAGTAATTAAGTATGTAAGTCATTTTCATTTGACAAATGCGCTTTTAGACAGAAGTTTTGCCCTGGGACGACAATACAAGACTTCCATTGATGTTGATCCATTTGAGACAGGTACGTTTGCTTTGTATTCCAGATGACCTGTCATGAGCCAGTTTACATACTATAGCGGTCCGGGTACTAAAGTATAATCCGTTTTTTTCACAATACCAACAAACGAGAGCACGGAAATTTCCTTGTTTCGTATTGAACCAAAATACGAAAAAACGGAAACAGCGCCCCTATTTCCTTGTTTCGTATTCAACCCAAATATGAACAAACGGAAACAGTGCTCCTTTTTCCTTTTTTCGTATTCAACCAAAATACGGAAAAACGAAAGAAACAAAACAAAATAACGGCCCAAATTTGTTTTTTGCAAATTCCTTCTTTTGATTTTTGTTCCTTAATTCTCGAGACGGCGGCTGACAGACCGGAAGCTGAAGTGAAGTGTAAAAACTTCAAAATAAAAGCGTGCTAATTTATTTTCATACAGATTATATTATATTCTCTTTATACACTGTAATGTAGTACATGTATTTTCGTGAAAAGTGAAACTATAACAGCTGGTTGTTTGGGAGAAGGACATGTAGGCTATAATTATTATTTTAGCTGAGTGTGTGAATGGATATTGTAGAAAACGTTTACCCTGCCGAAATAAGCTAGCATCTAATATCACCAGCAGAGGTCGCCATCACCCGCAGTCAAGACAGACATGGCCAATAATAGTGTTAATAATTATTTGAAAATCAAAACTTGTGATTAAGTTATGATGACTTCAGTGTCGATGTTTAGCCACAAGGTGGCGCCCGCATCCACCCAGGGATTTATTATGTTTTGTCTTATAGCCTATAACCCTGTATGATTTGGTATACAAATATGCTGAGATGGAGCGAAAGTATGTAAACTGGCTCATGACAGATCATCTGGAATACAAAGCAAACATACCTGTCTCAAATGGATCAACATCTATGGAAGTCTTGTATTGTCGTCCCAGGGCAAAATACAGTAATGTAATAATATATATATATTTAAATGCATAGTAATTATTGAATGTTTTTATTATTTAATTAAGGGTTTTCTTATTCACGCTCAAGTTCAGTTTTGTTCCCTCTGTTATAAACTCTTCCAATTGGTAATATTGTGTTGTGATCAGTTCAGTAATTAAGTAAGTGAAAATTTTCATTTGACAAATGCGCTTTTAGATAGAAGTCAAGTGAAAAAGGTCCCGTGCTCCTCACTGTTGGGTCCATGTCTGGATCGCTGGAGATTACAGTAAAATACACCTGACATACAGTTAAGGGTGAACATAACATGTTTTCATGACAGGACAATAACAGGGATTGAGGAGAATAGTGTAAGACACTATTTGTGATTAATTCACTGAAAATATTAATTTGATTTTTTTATAATTGTTTGTTTTTTTACTTGTAGTTTTTGTTAGTTATAGTTCAAAACAGGAAAGTTCATGTATGTGCTATATACAGTAGTTCAGTTGAGATTATGGATTAGATTAATGACAATTTGTTTGTAGTCTTTTGTTGACTGAGTACTTATTTGTTTCCTGGGTTGTGCGTTGGGGTTCAAGTGCTAGTTCTATTAGTTAATCACATAATACACAGATATGAATAGCCTAAAATTGCTTTGTTTTCACACATTCAAACCATTGAAATGATACTCCCCTTTGTCAGTACACCTGCAACCTTAAAGCTGTTTTCAAATGAGCAAAATGTACGGTCACATTACAGGCTCTGACATGTTCACTCTTAACTGTATGTCAGGTGTATTTTACTGTAACAGGCTCTCAATACCATCATGTGTTGAGAGCCCCTTGGCATTCTGTATCACAGTATGGTATTGGACCTGAGACCAACAGGAAGAGGCTTCAGGGTGTAATCAAAGCAACACTGAAGATTGTTGGGTTCCCTCTCACCTTGTGTCACACTCCAGTGACACAAGGTGACCTTTTCCACTTGACTTCTGTCTAAAAGCGCATTTGTCAAATGAAAATGACTTACTTACTTAATTACTGAACTGATCACAACACAATATTACCAATTGGAAGAGTTTATAACAGAGGGAACAAAACTGAACTTGAGCGTGAATAAGAAAACCCTTAATTAAATAATAAAAACATTCAATAATTAATATGCATCTAAAGATATATATTATTACATTACTGTATTTTGCCCTGGGACGACAATACAAGACTTCCATAGATGTTGATCCATTTGAGACAGGTACGTTTGATTTGTATTCCAGCCAGTTTACATACTATAGCTCCATCTCAGCATATTTGTATACCAAATCATACAGGGTTATAGGCTATAAGACAAAACATAATAAATCCCTGGGTGGATGCGGGCGCCACCTTGTGGCTAAACATCGACGCTGAAGTCATTAGAACTTAATCACAAGTTTTGATTTTCAAATAATTATTAACACTATTATTGGCCATGTCTGTCTTGACTGCGGCTGATGGCGACCTCTGCTGGTGACATTAGATGCTAGCTTATTTCGGCAGGGTAAACGTTTTCTACAATATCCATTCACACACTCAGCTAAAATAATAATTATAGCCTACATGTCCTTCTCCCAAACAACCAGCTGTTATAGTTTCACTTTTCACGAAAATACATGTACTTCATAACAGTGCATAAAGAGAATGGTATATATTCTGTATGACAATAAATTAGCACGCTTTTATTTTGAAGTTTTTACACTTCACTTCCGCTTCCGGTCTGTCAGTCGCCGTCTCGAGAATTAATAAACGAAAAACAAAAGAAGGAATTTGCAAAAAACAAATTTGGGCCGTTATTTTGTTTTGTTTCCTTCGTTTTTCCGTATTTTGGTTAAATACGAAAAAAGGAAAAAGGAGCACTGTTTCCGTTTGTTCATATTTGGGTTGAATACGAAACAAGGAAATAGGGGCGCTGTTTCCGTTTTTTCGTATTTTGGTTCAATACGAAACAAGGAAATTTCCGTGCTCTCGTTTGTTGGTATTGTGAAAAAAACAGATTATACTTTAGTACCCGGACCAGGGGGCCATACCAGTCCCCAAAATGTGAAAAAACAAGACTTAGTCATGTTTTAGTTATTCCACTTAGTGTAAGTATAGGCGATAAAACACGCAATGTTTAAACCTCCCTCGGAATGACGACATAGCAAGCATTTCACCGTGAATGTTGGCACCCCGCCAGGCAGAGTACTTCGCAGCTCCACCATAGCTCCTCCTCGTGAAATAAGAGACTGCAGGCGAGGTAGGAAGAGTGGCTGCACAGCGGAGCACAGTGTTTTACACAAACTTCCAGCCTCAGAGGACTTGTGTGTCCAGTGGATATATTTTATTTATGAAAAAAATGTTCACAAGCTTCACAAGCCCTTTGTTGTTGATCGGGTATGTAAATTCCTATGCTAGAAAAACACCTTGAACGCACCACTTAAGTGCCGCTGCAGTAATGTGGCCTTTAGCAAGTGACATGTGTGGATCAATAATATGAAGAGCACTCGTTTGAAAGCACTGCAGAAAGATGTAGATGTTGTCCTACATTTCTTCTCAACCAAAGGCTGCCTTTCTGTTGTGTTTCCACGTTCTCTCCTCATTATTGATCCACACACGTCACTTGCAGCTGCAGTAACACTGGTGCATGGTAATGAATATGCTTGAATTGATTCAAGTTAAAGGTCCAGTATGTGACATTAACGAGCAGTGTGCATTTTGAGGCATTAGCGTGCTGAGAAAATGAAGAAAGATGTCCTTTATTGATCCCGGAAAAAAATGGGAAATTATTGTCACAGCAGCACAATTTTGAGCACTGAAGAATACTTAAATATAATATTTGAAATATATGAGATGAATGCAAACTATACTTATGAGTGGAACATGTTAGAGAAAAGATGTAGACAGATGTAGACAAAACTAAAAATGTTACAATAAAATATAAATATACTATAATAAAGCTCTACAAGGAAGGAATTAAAAACATATATAAATAATGCAACGGTCACTGTAAAAAAAAAAAAAAAAAGGGTGGAAGAGTCCTGTTTGTTACAGTCTGCAGTCTCATTAGATATTAAATATTAAATATTGTTTATTCTTAGACACTGATGTTATCAACTGTATGTGCACATTCCCAGCTTCTCTCCAGGAGGTGGCACTCATACCTTGTTTGTACTGTACTGGGATCTGACCTGATGATCTTCATGACAGTAAAGAAAGAATCCCAGCCACTGCACCACCATGTGACCCAAATAATATGAAATAAAATAAATAAAACAGTTTGATTCAAAATAATGATGTAAACAGAAGTAGAAGAGAGACTATTGTGACCACACTGGTAGTCCCAGTGGCTCCGTGTCTTGTCTTCACTCCAGACCAGGAGGAGGCGCTAATGTCATACCCATACAACCATACCTCACAAGGAAGAAAATAGCAGAGAAGCTAATGCTAACAGCGGTTCGTCAATGAAGCATTTTGGTCAGTCATGTAGGTCGCAGTTGAGCTGTTACTAAAATACACAGACATACTACAGACTCAATTTAACGGACCGGGTATCACAAGTAAAGTAAACAACAAGGAAAGGTAAGTCACAAGACTCGGTAGCTCATTGTGTTAGCTTGCTAATGGGCTAACTGTAGCTACCGCCTGAACGCTGTTAGCTAAGTCTGTCCTGGCTGGTGAACATAAACCAGCGATTTCTAATTTAAATTGTGCTGTTTAACCAAATAAGCTATCATTAAATGCAGTCTGGATTATATATGGGTCTGTTTAACACGTGTTCATATGGTTTAGAATGTTACATGGTAAATGTAGCTACAGTGGAATATGTGGCTAACGTTATATGTCAACAAAAGATGTGGCTTATGTTGTTTAGCTTGTCCTTACTCCTGACTGTATTTCACGTTCAATACACAAACACTGTTTGAAATAGGCCTCACAAATAATTATATTACTTCGGGCCATAGTCTGTGCTTTTACTATCAAGTAAAAAGCCAGAACACCACGCTGTCACATCGTTGTTTACTATCACATGATTGTGATATTATTACCGGATATGTACAATCTATGACTATAACGAAATGTGAAACCTCAGACATCCTGTTCACCTCATACTTGATTTTTACATATTGTCTAATATTGCATGTTATAATAAGCAGAAGAGTACAGTGTATTAAAAATGTGACATTATTGTGGGGCAATTTGTTTCGCATACAGAAGACGATACATATTCTCTCTGGCCACTTAATTAGGTACACAGACACCTCATAACGTGGCACCCAGTTTGGTCTTCTACTGCTGTAGTCCATTTGCTTCAAGGTTCACCGTCCTGTGTGTTTACAGATGTTCGATGACCTCTAGCATCAATTTTGCTTGAGAATTTACACTCAGTGGATTATTTTTTCTTTGTCTTTTTCTCTACTAGTGCATCTTGGCCTTAAACTAACTCGGCATCACATGCATTGACTTGCATGTCCTCTCTCTTTTGGCATGCCTGCGTATAGTTTCATTTGCGATAGAGCTGTCACATCTACCACACTGCACACACTTGAGCCCTTAGTAAGTGTTATGACCAGGCATAGCGGAAAAACCTGATCACAACAAGAATGAAGAGACTCCCTCCTCCCAACTCCCAAGAAACCATCAGCAACACATCACACTTCACTTGCCAAGTTAGAAGCCTGTCAAGCAAACCGTTGGACAGTTATGCAATTAACAGTTGGACAGGCAGACCTGTAATTAATATATGATATTACTCTATCATATCAAAGTCATCAGTATTTTAGATAGGCATGTTCATAACCCTGCTAATTACTGGCACAGATAGATTGAATTTGGGGATAAAGTCAACTTTGAAGAGGTCATCCAATCTGCAAGAAGTGAATTTAAAAAAAGATCTAATCTTTTGTTTAAACAGAAACTACTGACAATTTAACTTCTATCAAATCACTAGAGACAAAACACAAAAGTTAAGAACCATAACAATAAAATGCACATCATTTTAGAGAATGTTATGACACATATTTACATTTTATAATATGTGACAAAGAAGACTGTTTGTTTTTTCCAGGTTTATGCTCACTGGAAGCATAATGTGAGCAACAGATAGGATTTCTAGTCAAACCATATTTTCAGTCCTGCTCGTCGGAATTATTCCCTGATGTATGTCATTATGTTACTGAACAGATGCAGGCAGGTGATCCTTTGGTTGGTGCATCTATGGCAGTAGCTGGTGCCCAGAGTCGGTCCGAGGATGAGGAGTCTCTTGGAGTTAAAGATGTGAAAAGGACAGCAATGCAAGCATTTGGCAGTGGTGTCCCCAAACGTAGAAGCTCATCCAGGTTTGTTTTCTTGTAAACTACTGTCCATTCTGGTTAACAGTAGAATAATGGGTTATTAAAAATTGTATTTATTGATAAAAATAATGTTCTCAGGTCAATAAAGAGGAAGAAGTTTGATGATGAACTTGTGGAAAGCAGTCTTGTAAAGTCATCCAGTCGAGTCAAAGGCCCTCAGGTTATAGAGCCAGTCCGCTGTTCCGGGAGTGAACTTTCTTCTAATGAGAAGAAAAAGGTAAATATGACACTGAAATCTACTAATTCCCTCAGGAAGCAATGGCTGAGGTTGTAGCAGAGATGTGATGGATCATTTTTATGCCTTTGATGTATTTGGTCAGGTGACAAAGTCAGGAACGACTCTCACGCCGCCTCTCGCTATGGTAATAAACCCTGCACCTATCACCAAAAGAGTCAAGAAAAGCAAGCAGCCTCTACATATTACTAAAGACCTGGGGAGATGGAAACCCACTGATGATCTGCTTCTTATAAATGCAGTGTTGCAGGTGAGTTCCGCAGAAATCTTTGCTCACAAATTGCAATTTGTCAAGAAACTTTGCTACTAGTTTGTATTAATCTGTTTATGTCAGTGTGTTACATTCTAATTACAAATCTTTCTTTCTTTCTCTAGACCACAGATCTGACCTCGGTTCATCTGGGAGTCAAGTTCAGCTGTCGTTTTACTTTGCGGGAAATTAAAGAGCGGTGGTATGCCCTGCTGTATGATCCTGTCATCTCAAAGTAAGGGCAACAACTTGATCTTTACCCCCTGTCTAATGTTTTTGTATCCAACTTGCTGTTGACTCCCTACATGAACTTTAAATCCCATCCTCTCTGTTGTCTGCATGGTTAGGCTTGCATGGCAGGCTATGCGACAGCTTCATCCAGAGGCCATTGCAGCAATTCAAAGCAAAGCCCTCTTTAGTCAGACTGAGGAGGCACTGCTTGCCAAGATTGGTTCAGTATGTACATTTTGCTTTAGAATCATCATAACCATAGTTCTACTTGCACATGTACTCATAAGCAGTTTTGTGTTGTATTTGTCATTGGACAGACCAGTCAGCCCAAACTGGATATGTTCCAGGAGCTACTGAGCAAACACCCCGGTGTCTTTCACCCATCTCGCAATGCCAAGAGTCTACTGGTGCACTGGCAGCTGCTCAAGCAGTACTACCTACTGGACGACCAGAGTGGTGAGTTCCAGTGGAAGCATGTACTTTTTTTTGTACTTAAATGTGTTTGACATCTGACAGAATGTTATTGACCCACAATTAGCACTCAGAGAATGCAAAAGTCCGGCAAAGTCGGTCAGTTTCCCAGTCATTTATACTTTGGGCCGTTACCTGCATCTTTAGTAATGCCATCATAATCACTTCTTAACGTTTTAAATTATGCTTCTCATAAACAAGAGAAATATAGGAAAATATTTCTGTCTTTGTCCAGGAAATACTAACAGAACATTAAAGCGGACCTAGACCGGAAGTTCCAATTAACGCTGTTTTTTAGTGTGTATCTGCGTCATTACCTTGTTTATGAAGCCCTGAAGTTTCGAAACAAACAGTTGAGCCATTGCTGAGAACGCTGTGTTTTATTGTAATCTCGGGCTCAGAGAGATCTCTGAAAAAACCCGGTCCGGTTACGTAAACAGCAGTTCTCCTGAACAGCAGATCCTCCTGCTCCGGGCACTAGTCCAGGCACATCCGGTTGCGTACATTGTACCGCAGAAGAAGAATAACGTCAGTTGTGGAGGTGTTTCACAAGCGACAGTGTCTTCTGACTCTGAGTCTGACTCCTGGTCAAAGTCATAAAAGGGACTGCGGCGGGGAGTCGTGAAGAAGCTATTTTTAAACATTGTTAAAACAATGTTTTGATAATGAGTAGCAGTGCATCAACTGTTCTAGAGGGGGGAGCTGAGCTTCTGAGAGCGGGTGTGCGGATTATGTCACTTCCGGGTATTGGCCAATCACAAGACAATTGGGAAGGCTCTACGCTGGCTGGCCAATCACAGCACACTCTGTCTTCTGGGTGTGAGAGTTCAGTCTGAAATATCGCGCCTGAGGACAGCATTAGAAAAGGGATATCTATTGGCTCGTTCACAGCAACTAGGAGGTTTTTGACCATAAAAACAAATTAATGTATGTAAGTAGACCTCCATAACTAACATATATGTGCAACAGGACCACTCTATGTGAGCTTTAATAACATATTATTTATTCTTACTTTATGATTCAATCAATCAATCAATCAATTAATCTTTATTTGTATAGCCCACAGTTTACAAAACATAGTTTGTCTCACGGGACTTCACAGGGTTGGTAACATCCTCTGTCCTTAGACCTTCGATCAGGGAAAGGAAAAACTACCAGGGAAAAAACCGTTATAACAGGGAAAAGGGTAGAAACCTTAGGGAGAACCACAGGTGAGGGATCCACTCCCTGGACGGACAGATGTGCACTAGATGTTACCCAAAGACATACAATACACAATGACAAAGAGTAAAAAGTGAAAAAGTCTTAAATGCCAGGGTCCATCTGGATCACTGGGTTTGCCTGTAGTGAAGGCTGTTATGGTCAGAGACTTGAAGATGACGGAGTCCTCTTTCCTGTCCTGACCTCATGTCATTCACTGGTGTCAGCAGAACTGTAAGAGATTAAACATCAGTTAGAGATTTGCTACATGTGGATTTATGTGCTACATCTCATGAGGGTACATCGGGTAAATGGTGAGGGATGAAAAATCGAGTACGGGTTAGAGAAAGTGCGGCTCGTGCAAAGTCTGTGTGCTCATTCTAAGTGGATGATGGGAAATTCCCCCAGCAGTCTAAGCCTATGGCAGCATAAGATAGACTATTCTAATCAGGACATACCTGATCTAGCTTCGACTATAGGCTATGTTAAAAAGGTAGGTTTTCAGTCTCACCTTAAAGGCGGAGACCGAGTCAGACTGTCTGACTGAAAGCGGAAGTTGGTTCCACAGGAGAGGAGCCTGGTAGCTAAATATTCTACTTCTAGTTATTTTAGGAATAACCACTAGACCTGAGTTCAGGGAGCGCAGCGGTCTATTCGGTTGATATAAAGCAGGGGTCACCAACGTGGTGCCCGCGGGCACCTGGTAGCCCGCAGGCAGCCAATACGGTGCCTGCGGGCTCACTTCACTTCACCTCACTTGCATGTATCCGTATGATCGCTCAGTAAAATATCTTTGATATTGTTTATAAAACTTGGTTATCGTTAGGAGTAAGCACTGGAATTAATGTGTATGCAGTTGAATGCATAATATTAATCATTTAAATGGTAAACAAACAAAAAAATATTATATGGTAGCCCTCCATATTATTTTTTACCCTTAAGGTAGCTCTCATCTCAAAAAGGTTGGTGACCCCTGATATAAAGTGATTAAGTCACAAATGTAAGAAGGTGCCTGATTATTCAGGGCCTTGTATGTAAGTAGAAGTATTTTAAAAATCGATTCTACTTTTCACTGGGAGCCAGTGAAGAGAAGCCAAGACAGGAGTTATATGATCACGTCGTCTGGTTCCAGTCAGTATCCGTGCTGCTGCGTTCTGGACAAGTTGAAGGCTTCTCAAGGACTTACTAGCACATCCAGACAGTAAGGAGTTACAGTAATCCAGCCTAGAGGTTATAAAGGCGTGGATAAGTTTCTCAGAGTCTTGTCGTGATATAATATTTCTAATTGTCTTGATGTTGCGAAGGTGGAAGAAGGCTGTTCTACATATATGTTTAATGTGTTCATCCAGTGATAAATCCTGGTCAAACAGGACTCCTAGGTTCCTTATTGTAGTGCAAGGGACTGAGGTGTTACTGCCTAGGTTTAGAGCTCCACTTGAAAGTGCTGTTCTTATATCTTTTGGCCCGAGGACCATGACCTCAGTTTTTTCTGTGTTAAGCATCAGAAAGTTCCGAGTCATCCACATCTGTATGTCTATGAGACAATCCTGGAGTTTAATAGATGGGTTTGGGTCGTCCGGTCATACAGATACATATAGCTGGGTGTCGTCTGCATAACAATGAAAATCTATGTTGTGTTTCCTGATAATGTTGCCTAATGGCAGCATGTACAGGGTAAAAAGAATAGGCCCGAGCACAGAACCCTGAGGAACTCCGTAGTTAACCTTGGTGAATATGGAGGATTCCTCGTTTACACTAACAAACTGAAATCTGTCCGATAAATAGGACTTGAACCAGACAAGTGCCGATCCTCTAATCCCAACATCTTGTTCGAGTCTATGTAACAGGATCTCATGATCTATTGTATCAAATGCTGCACTGAGATCCAGCAGGACCAGTATAGAAGCCAGTCCTTTTTCAGAGGCAATAAGAATATCATCTTTTACTCTGAGGAGTGCAGTCGCTGTTGATTTTGTGGTTTATTGTATATTGTTGTTAATAATGTACATTTTTCAAAAAACACATTTCAAATGTTGATTAGCCAAAGCTTAGAAGCAATCAAGTCCACCTGACTTGAGGCAGAATGTTAGTCAAATTGATTAGAGATGTTTTCACGTACAGTATATTTAATGCTGTTATAACTACAGTAAATTGTCTGTATGCCGGCCCTGAGGACACCTTATTGATTTCACCCAAAAAGTTGATGGTCATCTGTTTCTTGAATTCCCTGTGAGTTTAGTTTGTTCATTTTACTTTGACTGTTGGTGTGTGATAAAACCCCTGTTATGGGTTTTAATTGTGTGTTTCAGTTCAGCCTCTTCCTAAAGGTGACCAGGTCCTGAACTTCTCTGATGCTGAGCAGATGGTTGACGATGTAAAGTTAAAGTAAGTCTTAATTTTTCAACAGCATTAATTTCATGGTTTTTACCCTCATTCAACTCGCCTAAATATTGTAACTTTGTAATAGTGACCACATTACTGTTTGTGTTCACACAGGGAGAGCAGGGATGAGGTTTTGGAACACGGTAAGATATCATTATAAAAAGTTTTATTCAGTGAATCTTGTATAGCTTAATTTTAAATGAACATATAACATAATAGCAAAGCTGGCCTTAGTTTCAGTTTTCACTTTGTAAAATAAATTTAAATTCTTCTTCTCTTTCCTCTCAGAGCTAATGATTTCTGATCGGCACCAGAAAAGGGAGATCAGACAGTTGGAGCAGGAGTTGCCTCGTTGGCAGGTCCTCGTTGACAGTATCACAGGTATGCAGACTGTTTTATTCTGGGTCCATTTATTTCAATGCAGATTTAGTCTGATGGAACTTATTTGTGTTTATGTGTGTCTGCAGGGATGAGTATGCCCGACTTTGACAACCAGACACTGGCAGCACTACGAGGACGGATGGTTCGCTATCTTATGAGATCACGAGAGGTAAGTAATCATCTGTCAGGAACCACAAAAGACATTTGTGCAGGAATTGTTTGTCTTTGGAGATGCATTTTCACCTTGAGGCTAATGACTTTTCTTTCATATTCATGCAGATTACTTTGGGCAGGGCGACTAAGGACAAACAGATAGATGTAGATCTTTCACTGGAGGGACCGGCCTGGAAAATATCAAGAAAACAAGGTGATTAAATCTACATGCAAATTAATCTTCTAAAATGTGTTCTTGTTGGTAACTGAAACCACCCAAGAAAATATTAATAGCTGAACAAAAAGCAGGAAACTGTCTCCATAAGTGGAGCTTTGTGAGCATTTTGTTTGGATGAGCAATTTCCTCAATTCTTATGCAACCAGGTCACATCATCTTGAATAAACAAAATAGTCACTGGAAACCTTTTCCAGGAATCCAGTTTAGAAAACTGAAAAGGTCACTCAGAGATTTAGGCCAAAAAAAATCAAATTTCTAGCTTTTGTTCTAGTTGTGTCCTCCCTGAACCCCTCTAGACTTGAGCAGTGAGGCAAACTACTTAAGACAGAGAAGCTAAATAAAGTAGAACATTTCAGTCATGCAGAATTTGCACTGTAAGGGCCTGATTTACTAAAGCTTTGCGCGTGCAAAAATGTGTGCAAACTGGATTGCACACGCAGATTTGCATTGATGCTGATCTACTAACAGGGCGCAACGAGGAGTGCGTCTCTCAGACGGGCAAAATAGCACTCGCAACCCATTTAGCGTTCTTGCCTTAATGCATATGCAATGTGGGGCGTTTACATGCAATTTTGCGTGTGATGGGAGGAGAAAATGTAAATATGTTATTTTAGCACGCGCAAAGTGATTTATCAAACCTGAAACTGATTGCGGTGATTATTTCTGCGTCTATATTTAGTACGTTTGAAAGGCAGGTCTTAACTGGCACAGCAGTGTGCGCACATGGCTGCCGTTACGCACATATCCTCTGAGAAATACATAAACGATAATACTTTTTGTAAATCAGGAAATTACGCTTTTCCAGAGCATGTTCAACTACGCGTTCACATATGACGCACAATCAGAGGTGGAAAAAGTACTAAAATATTGTACTCAAGTAAAAGTACCACAACTTTGCTGAAATTACTTAAGTAGAAGTAAAAGTAGTCATCTGAAAATGTACTCAAGAAGTAAAAAGTAGTTCATTTGAAATGTACTTTAAGTAACAGTTACTTAGTTACTTTGCGTTGGGTGTGAGGGTAGTAGAAATATGACAAGGGGTCAGAAGCGCCTGGCGCGACACAGGATATTACGTCACTTTTGCACATCATCATTTGTCTGGTTCTGGTGTATATTTCCCCCCTGTAGGTCTTCATTGTGCTGAATTTTTATTTTTACTCAGTAACAGATAGGATTTATAAGTTAACTAATTACAATACTTGAGTCAATACGTACTATACGTAAAATACAAAATCCTGATTTTAAATTGTACTCATAAAATACAAAATACCCAAAAAAAGTATTCAATAACTTGAGTAAATGTATTTTGTTACTTTCCACCTCTGCGCACAATTATTTCTTATTTGGTATATATGAATAAATTAAATATAGATATCCAGAGTAGGAATGTGTGTTTGTACTGGTATGGGCTTACCTTGGTCTGCAGTTTGTGGTTCAAGGAGGGGTCGTACCTATGTTCCCCGGTTAAGACCGGAGGAACGGGGAACCCCGCGTTACCTTAACAAACCAGCTCTAACCTGGTCTGCTCTCGGTGCACGGCGAAGCGCAGGCGGCACAGTGCGCACACGTCACCAAAACCTCACAGCCAGGTTTCCACAGTTCCAGGCACATTTAAATGCAACACATAACCACACCAAATTCTATTTAATGTAACTATCTGAATCAGCTATAGATATATCATCTATATCGATTGTCCAGTCGCCTCTGACGTCAGATCAAAGGCTGTTGGCACGCGTAATGGAAACTCAGCCTGACTGAATGAACACAGATGAAACCAGGGACGGACTGGGACTAAAAAGCCGTTGTGATGATCTGCTTTATTTTTTTATTTACTTTATTTACAAAAAAGTCACTCATCCATTGAAAGTAGACCTATGTGTAATCTTGAGAGAAACAGCAGAGCGCTCCATGGCTGCTGTCAGTGAGCTGCAGGTGAGTCAGGAGGAAAACGCAGCACCTTTTTTTTTTTTACGTCAGGTAATGATGGAGCTGTCCAAAATACCGACGCAGGATTAAAATAATAATAATAACTAAAAAAAGTCCTATGGACCTAGAGAACAAGGATGTCATATCCCTCGATCCCAGTTATCTGCTCATCGCAGAACGTCAGCTGTACTTTCCGTTCAGTGGCTTCAAATTTAATTCTGCCCTTCCGTTGAGTCTGCTCTTTCTCTTTCTCCATGTTGACAACTCTTGACTCGCGCAAAATCCTCATTTAAATAGGGCGGTCTTAACCACTTCTGCGCCTGTAGTCAATTGTGGTCACAATCTTAGTATTTCACCCGCAAAACTTAATCCAGTAACAGGCGCAGTCTTTATGCTTGCGCACGCAATTTAGCGCTCTCTATTTGGAATCATAGTAAATCAGGCCCTAAGAGTTTTATGTGTGACAAACGTTTGATTTCAAAAGGTCAAGGCTTTTCTTAACCCTTAACTGACTGATGATTATTAACAACACAAATACAAACAAAACACTTGCTCACATTTTCCATCGAACAATGTTAAAATTTAATCAAATTTGAGAGAAATAAGCCCTAGAAAATGTACATCTTTACTTCACATAATGGAAAAGTGTTTATATTTTTGCTGAGTGTAGATCAGTTTGGTTTTATCATCATATTGAAGCTGAACATAATCAATTATCTGATGTAATTAAACTGTAATAGAATAAACTAGGTGGAAATTTGCCTTCAGCTCGCCAACGCAATATCACAAGACGCATGGAAAGTCATTAAAGCAAAGCAGTTAAAATGAGATAAGAGCTGGTCATAAAAAACAAAGAGATAAATAAGAGACGATTATAAAAGACATGAGAAAGAGGGAAAATAATCATAAGAAACCAATAAAAATGACACAGATGGTGTTAAAGAACATTAAAAACTGCAGCTACCTATACTTACTGCGTTTGTTTACAGGAATTATTAAACTGAAGAATAATGGAGACTTCTTTATCGCTAATGAGGGCAGACGGCCCATCTACATAGACGGCAGACCAGTGCTGTCGGGTAACAAATGGAAACTCAATAACAACTCGGTGGTGGAGGTGAGTCGGTCACCGATAAAAAATTAAATGGCCACAATACTGAGTGAGACTGGGGACTAACACTCTGTATTTCTTCAGATCGCAGGTCTTCGCTTTGTGTTTCTAATTAACCTGGAACTCATCTCACTAATAAAAGCTGAAGCAGCTAAGATGACTCAGCAGTGAACCTCAGCCATCGAGCAGAGGAACAGATGCATACAGGACATACTGGCAGACGAATGGACATCAGTCGTTCTGTGTAGAACGATGGATTTAGTTTGTTCTTACGAAACGCAGCAACGATGACGGCCATGTTAACCTTAAATGTGAGACTGTAAACAAGGCTACATAACATGTTTTTACATGGTGGTTGAACATTTTTCATGTTGTAATGTAGATAATGTCCCGGTAGAGCTTTGTTTTTCCAGTTTTTTCAAAATGTTGTATTTAAATTCTGCAGTAAAGCTTTTTCAAAATATCAACCTTGGTTACAAACTGTTGTTTTAAAGTCCAGTCTTTTTGTTGCAAGATTTGAATGTCACAAAATAACAAATGTCCCACTTTTGAAAAATGTCTAACTTGCAGTCAATGTTAAAGTAATGATATTCTCTGACTAATGTATACTCATGAAGATAGAAAAACAACTTGGAATAATTTGGCCTAAATCTTTCTGCAATTAAACATGTACAAGGTTTGTTTTTACATACTTGGAATTATTTTACCACAAATTATTTTAGAAATGTTAGATGCTTCGTTGAAAGACCACCATGAGTATTTGCTTTGGCTCTTTCTTTTACATCATGAAAAGGCAAACAATTGAACTCTGAGGCAACTTGAACACTTAAGAGCTTAATCTTCCTTTTATAGGAAATAATTTAAAGCCCTGTGAACCTTCCAAAACCCTCAATTCTAGCAAGTACTCATGCTGTATTTTGATTAGAATTTACTTTTAACAATGAAGTGTTGATAAATCTGTTTGTTTTCCAGCTGGGATGGGGAGATTATATAGAAAACAACTATAGTGATGTTATTGTGAAGGACTGGGGTGTGCAGCTATCCTGTTAAAATCAGATTTAACAATTGGCTCCAGTTAGTTCATGACACTTCAGATTTCACCTGTAAGTTTTAATTTGTCACAACCGGACTGAAGGTTAGACTCTAACTGAAAAGTGTGTTTTATTATTTATTTTAGATTAGCCAAAATACAACCAAAGCCAAATATTTTAGAAAAGTATTTATCAGGTTCCTGCAGGGTGAGGCTCAAATAGTAAGTACAAAAATGATAAGGACATCAGATATGTGCATACTCAGATATGTACTTTAGTACAGGAAGTGTTCCGCTAAGTTGATCCAGCCTTCAGAAATATGACAGTTTTCCAAATATACTGCCCATTGTCTACTGTTAGTCCAACATAATTATTTATTTGACATTTGTGAAGTTTCATTTATGGCCTCTTTGCTGGCTGGTATGACACACAGTGTTTGCATTCCACAGTAAGCCAGACCTCTGCTTCCCTTATTATAACTAAAAGTATGTTTTGTATTTGTACGAGTTAACTGTGCAAAACAGGATCATCCGGTTTTTGAAGCTCTATAATCTAAAGGAGTCAAAGTACAATGAACAAACTAAACTCAGGGAAATCAAGAAACAGATGCCTGATCGTCAGTAGTGTTGTAAGACGATTTACCTATAACCAGGTGTTATTTTATTTCTTTCCTCCAAGAAAAAAGATCTTTTAATTTCTTCTTAAAATTTAAAAAAGTCACACTAACCACAAATAATGATGCAAAACCTCTATTATGAAATAGATAATTATTAAAAAAGTGATTTCTCTACTTTTTTTCTGTCAGAAATTTAAGAGAAAGCCTCATAATTCATTTTATCTACTCGATGACACTCATAGGAGAATGAACACTTTGCAAATTAATATTAGGATGTGTTGACCCAGCTAATCTTATTTGCAATTACACTAGAGAAGACATTTTGTTCAAAATTTGGAGTGTTCCATTTTATAGAAGCCCATTCAGATACTGACAAAGACGTTCATGCACATTCATAGCATCTTTTCTGTGTGCACAAGATGTCAAAGGGGCATTTCATTTGAAAAGCAATGCCTTTATTTAAAACTCTGTATCAAAATTTAAAATATTTGTATTGTCTTTGGAAAATATTTTACATAATCTTCAGTCTGAAGTAGCCTCTTGGTCGTTGTATCTGTATCTGGTTATTGATGACTGAAGACTCTCTCGGCCATATGTGACCATTAAAGCCAATTAAAAAATGCACCACACAGGCTGGAAATAGTGTGATCAAAAAACAGACTGTTAATATATTGTTGCCACAGCAACTCCGTCTTAACTCAATGTGCAACACCAGTTTCTGTTTTCACTGGGACTTGGTGAAAACATAACCTGGCAAAGTGTAAACAAGGGGAAAAAGACTCTGTCACATTTTACACAGCAGTAGTCAAACCACACATGGCTCCTTAATACTGTTCTGCCTCTCAAATACATGTCTATATTAGATACTAGATTTTCAGCAATAAAAAATATCAGCTGTGTTGAGAGTGCAATGAAATTATCTGCTTGGAGGCCAGCTATTTTTTGCTTGGGCCCCCCAAAATCTCTGTGAAAAGGTAAATAGAAGAAAATAAGAATTTACCTACATTATACAACCTTTGAGAGGTAAGATGACACAATTCAACACATGTTGAGTGGACAAATGTGAAAAAAAACACTAAATTGCAGCCTTTTCCATTTGGTAATTGTATTATTTCATACTGTTCAGCCCTGGGCCTTACATGCAGCTACACCACCTCTGCTGTCCCTTCATCTCTCTCTCCGAACAGACATTGTGCTGCTGAACAGTGCATACTGTTGGGTATAATATGCTTTATGGTGATGGTTTAATCATTAATGCACTTTGTGCCACCCAGATATTCCTGGAAGGGATCAAAACCTTTTTGCCACAACCTGGCAACCCAACATTTGATTCTTACTTCCTTGCACCACATTTACAGCTTCAGTAAACACGAATGGGATAGTTCACATGAAACCAGTAGAATAGAAAGGGTTGCCTTTATTGTCATTGCACAAGAATATGCCACACATAAAACATTAAAGCATTGCACTAAAATAAATTATTGATGGAAAGTTTTGTCGGTAAATAGTAGTAAGTGTTTGCCACTACTGTTTACATTTGTTGCCAGCTGACGCTACTGTTCTCCTGTGCTTGGATGTTGATGAAGATAAGGTTAATATTTAACCTGAATGCCTGACGGTCAGTAAACGCATCACAGGCACAGACTGTGCTACGTAGGCATCAGCGGCAGCTGCCTCTCGTTGTGTCGGCGTGCGTCGGTCGTGGTGGACAGAAGCGTCTGGGTACAAGCGACTGGGTACAAGCGGGGGACTGTCACAGTTTAAGTGAGTGTAGTGTTTGTCTGCTTTGGTTTAAGAACAGACACTGGTATGAATTTTACTTCGTGTATAAACATATTTGACTGAGTGGCACAAGTTAGCTGGGACCGGCTCGGTGTCAGTGTAAAGCGTGCTAACTTGAGTCTTAGCTAAGTTTAGCCGTGATGATGATGATGGCGCTGATAAAACACTGTGGCTAACGGTCCTTTACGTTTATTCTCTTAAAGCTGAGGGAAAACCAAATGTAACACCGTGTTTACTATTCAGCTTCTGCTACTTCTGTGCTAAAGTCAGTATATACGGAGTACATTTTGAGACTCATTTTCACTGGGTTTCTCGGGAGTTAAATGTGCCATATGTAAGAATTTGGCCATGTTTGTTAACGCTTTTTGTCTGTACTGTTGTTGTTGGTGAGTTCAGTTTGTTATATGAACATTATTCCTGAGTCTCTGTGACATATTAGGAGGATTTTATGGCCAGTTGCTTTAGATTTATTACATAATGCACCTTTAAATATGTGACCACAGAGTTGAGTGTTCAATCAGGACACGCTCACGCCTTAATATGTACACACACACACACACTGCCCTGCCCAGAAACAAATAATCATAAAATAAAGTCACGTTCTGTAATATTTAATTGGGCCGCATTTAGTCAGATTTCCGGTATGTTAGTATTCATAGATGTCCTGAACACAAGCTAGTCAGTCTTGTCCAGAACTTATGGAACGTTTTGTTTTTTGTGCATCTCAAAGTTTAAATTTTTTTTAAAAAATTTTAATTTTAAATTAAAAAATTGCTAATACGAGACTTTTAATTTGAAATGTCTTTAAAGCGTTACAGTGAAAATGTCTGATTTCCAGCAGACTACTAGTCCTGGATGAACACAACTTTATCAGTCTTGTCCAGAACTTATGGAACATGTTGTTTTTATTGCATGAGAATGTTTTTCGAGAAAACTGCATATGTGAGACATTTCATTTGAAATTTCTTTAAAACTGTACTGTAAACATGTCTGGTCTGCAGTACACAAGTAAACACAACTTTATTAGTGTTGTTCGGAACTGACAAATAACTCTCTGTATACAGTTTATCAGAGTCCAGTTATTAGGTCTCTGAAACTTGACAGATGTGAGGATTTTCATTATTTTTCAAATGTTCGCTCAGACAAAGATGCAGTGCTCTCTTCGTTTTATTTTGGAAAAGAGATATCAATATCCTTACAAATCAGATTGGTTCATCACTTTTTATTGTGAAAGCCTTTTACAAGAAGGGCATAGAACCACGGAAAAACGAGTGTCAGATAGCTTGACTGAATTATTTTAGCTTTGATAACAGAAGGCATTCACACCGTCATTATGTCAATATGTTTAACATTTATTTCAATAGTGAATTAGACAGACTAATGTGTTTTTCGGACATCAAGAAAACCAAATTATTGTCTTAGTCCCACTAAAATTTGACTTTTAACATGCATGCCAATAGACTTTGGTCACCAAATACCATGTAGCGTGTTATCTGATATTGCTAACAAGGGCTAGCCTGAGATACATTTACCTTTCTGACTGGAACACAACATATGTCTCTGGGAGGTTAGTGACACTATCAGTGTTATGATGGCAGAAGTTAGGGCTGGGCGATTATGGCAAAAATAATAATCACAATTATTTTGATTGATATTGAAATCACGATTAATAAACACGATTATTGGGGCAGCTGTGGCTTAGTGGTTAGGGCTTCGAGCTCGAGACCGGAAGGTAGCCGGTTCAATCCCCGACCAGTCCGCAGCTGAAGTGCTGTTGAGCAAGGCACCTAACCCCCTCACTGCTCCCCGAGCGCCGCTCACTGGCATGGCAGCTCACTGCGCTGGGTTACATGTTCTACACCTCACTGTGTGCTGTGTGTCTTCACTAACTCACTGCAGAATTGAATTTCCCCTTGCGGGACTTAAAGGGTTCTTAATCTAATCTAATCTTAATCTTAATCTAATCTATTCATTGATTTCAAAACTTGAGTATTTATTGAACCAACAAAACTCAAATTTAAATATAACTTAAAAGAACAGTCAGAAATAAATTAGTAACATGTAAACAAGTAAAATAATAATAGTACATTCAAATAAGGATAGCAATAAAAACAATACATCGCTAATAACACAGGACCAAATCAAAACAAAATGCTCTTCTTTTTCAAAAACAAAACAATGCTATACTCCCTCAGCACATCCTTTGCTTCTTCAGCACAACATTTATCATACAAGGCTGGCAGAGCAACTGATGAAATGTTTACGTGACAGCAACACGTGACGCTTGTCCAAAGTCTTAACATGCGTCTTGAATCCTGGGTTGCTTACGGTACTGATTCTTACATGTCCTTTGTTACCATATTTTTTAATTAACGTCACGGCCTCCACTATCTCTTGATGTCTGTGGGATGTGGTGGGATATTATGGGACAGATTATAAAGAGTGTCCTTAATAGAGGACTGTGTTGCGGTGGCGCTGGCTGACGAGCTTTATCGCGTGGTCATAGACCACTTCATGGCTGAACTTTGAGGGATTGAAATGAAGGTGGTCGTGTTGCATTCAGGAGCAGACATGACAGCGCGAGAAACTTTGCAAACAATTTCTTTGCTCAATGTCCGTCACATTGAAGCCAAAATGTGTCCAGATAACTCATATTTTCCTAAGCCTGTTACCTTTCTGCCATATTTTCAATCGCTCGCTCCTCATATTATTGATACACACAAGTCACACGCTTGCTGCAGCTGCACTTAACACTGGTGCATTCAAGGTGTTTTTATAGCATAGGAATTTACATACACGGCGCGCCGTGCGGCGCATTAATCGATTTTCTTCGATTATTAATGTTTTTATGATCGTGAGAAGCTAGAATCGAGTTTCATCACAGTAATAGATGATAGTCTCTTTACAGCAATGTCATATCTGCCAATATCACAAAATCGGTTATGCTAAAATTTGTTTTGAAAGACTTATTGTCAATATAAAATTGTATGAAATCATATGTTCACTTTTCACCATAGTCAAATTTCTATAATCATTTCCCAAAGCCCATATCGAAGCATTATGTCGATGAAAAGTAGCAAATAATAACATTTAAAAAACTAATTCTGAATGAGAACTTTGGCCACACAGGTCTGCTGTGATTCATTTGTAACACTGGAGATGTTGTTGTTGTACTTTTACTAATGTTGAAAAGATCAAGCCTCAAATGCACAGATCCAGTCAAATTTAATGGATTAAACATTTACACTTTCCACATGTATATCGTAACACTTTTCATGCTTTTCACCTAATTTCCATGCACATTCATAATACACATTATCCTTTTTAATGAATTATTAGCTATTTTTTGTGTGATCATGGGTGAGAAGATGCATCAATGTGCTTTATGAGTGTGTGTGTGTGTGTGTGTGTGTGTGTGTGTGTGTGTGTGTGTGCGTGTGTGTGTGTGTGTGTGTGTGAATGGTAGTGAAAAGCATCAGAAAAAAGCTAATAATTAACATAAATTATAAATGATAATGTTGTGTTAACATTTCTTGTTCCATGGTTTATTTGGAATGTTTGTGTTAATGTGCATACATGATACAACTTTGGACCTTGGATTAGCATGACAGCAGCTTCACAGCTTGTAACTCTTCAGTTAATACTCTAAATATCATTTTTGTTGAATCATTATGTGCTTCAGTTTGTTAACTGGGTGTTGGGCCATGTTTACTTCTGTGGTTGGTGATGAGGCAACAGAAGCTCAGCTCTCCTCTTTTCCTCTGGTCACTCCCCCTCAGCTGGTTGGTCAGGGCAGTAGGAGTAGAGTTGCTTAACTGATCACTTTTAAACAAGATCACATGCTATAGATGAACTGCATTATAATGAATGAAATAGCCCACAGTCACAGTCAGATGTTGTTAAAGGTCTGAACTCTCTCTGACCTTCTGCTCAATCTTCCGTTTTATTCATTGCACATTTTTAATCAGTGATAAATGCAACACATGAAGCTGCTGGAGGTTGAGAGAAACAGTCTGGATGTAAAATAAACATTCGCCCCCAGTTAAAGGCAGGTAAATATTTATTCAATGTTTGCTTTTGGCCATTGATTTACAAGATCAGGGGCCTCATGTACAAAGATGTGTGGATTTCCTACTAAATCTTGGCGTACGCCAAAACCCAGCACGTTACCTTTGTACATCCCAAATCAACGTGGAATTGAGCGCACATGCAGAGGTGCCAAACTCCTCCCTGTCCACGCCCCATTTACATATGCAAATCAATTTAAATAGGCCCTGCGGTTTACCTCTTTGATCAAATAACGCACTGAACAAAGGAAAGTAAATGAATTTCACACAGTCAGAGCAAGAGATTCTAGTGAATGAATGAAAACGCGCAGGAAGATTTTGTTTGGTAGCCTGTCAACAGGGATAAATATGACAAAAAAAGATGTGAGTGGGAGCGTGTGCGTGAGTCTGTAAATGCCGTGGGATCCGAGCAACACACACACACACACACACACACACACACACACACACACACACACACACACACACACAGAGAGGGAGAGAGAGATTATAAAGAAATTGTCAGATCTCAAGGTGGAGGTGAAGCAGAGGGTTTCTGCTCACCGCCGAAGCAAAGTGACCGCAACAGATCATACAATCAGCTGCTCACACATCGCTCATGCGTAAATATGGCAGGATATTAAACACTTTGACTCATGTTTATTTTATTTTTTTTATTTTTTCACTATTAATGAATGCAGAAGTGCGCCACGGCTGACATTTCCAACTTTACGCCCGCTTTCACTGGCATGAATACACAGAAAATAAAGAAAACCAAAAACATGATATTTGAATGCGCACATGCCCAGATGTACATTGCGATGGTTTACATAAGGGAAAGTTAAAATAAACTATTATAAACTATTTACTCACCCAGAAGCCACCCATCACGCACTGTGCCAGCCTCCAGCCTGTTCCCCACCCTGCTGTTAGTAATAATGAATGAGTCATGCGTTGAACCAGACCACCTTACACGATGTTAGCTGCATTTACGCATCACATATGATTTGAACATTGATGGAATGAAAATGTTTCCTATTAACGTTAACAAATTCTGTGAAGGCGCTTTTATAGCAATGTGTGTGCAGTCAATAGCTCCGATTACATGAGGGAAACCGGCTCTCGCTGAAAATTGCGCTTTAATGTTGGCCTGTTTAACAGCATTGTATGGGAGTTTGATGAACCTGGATGACATTCGGATGATTCTGTCCCACACAGCTGACGTGGCTCGGCTCAGGGTTGACTGGTACACTCCTGACCGAAATCGGCTTCTGAGCCAATTATCATCGTTTGCAAGTAAATCCTCGCCTTCCCTAAATACTCGCTCACGTCGGATTGCACCATTTGCAAGGTGTTAATTGTTCATAAGTGTGTCTCTGATGTGCACATCACTCTGATGACTATGCTATGTACCTTTGAAGGATATTTGTCGAACCACTGTGAAATGATCTTGTATGATTTTTTTCTTTTCTTTTCAGAATACCAATGCAATGCTGCTTCTCAGACGCTGCCTCAGCCTGACTCGATTTGGCCCTCTCAACAGTCAAAGGTACAGCACTGCAGCAGCTAGAGCTGCAACGATTCATCAACTCTCATTTTCTCTGGTTTATTTGTCCCATATAACAAAAACAAAATCATTAAAACTGAGTAAGTTTTGTTTGTGGCTAAGACGAGTCATTTGAGAACATCATCATTTTGAGATTTAGGAGATACTGAGCATTTTATGCATCAATTAATTAAAAAAGATAATGGTAATTATCATCATTATATTCTAACTTTTACATATCTATATATATATATAGTCTCAGTGTTAATATCATTTTATATTGTACTCTTGTTAATGGTTATATATATTATTCTTATCTTTACTGTTGCTGCTGTAATGCTGTAAATTTCCCCACTGCGGGATGAATAAAGGACTCTCTTGTCTTATCATTAGTTGCAGCCTAGTAACAGCTTTAATCACAGGTGTATATATGATGTTGAATGTGTAGACATTTATGGATCCCCCTCACTGACAACTCTGCTATGCAGCATATTCATTTTGTGTCATTCAATGCTGCCTCACAAGAGAACTCAAGTGACCCAGTCTTCCCATATTGACCCATACTCACTACCCTATGAGCTTGGTATGTCTTGCATTGAAATTACATTCAAAGCGTTTCCATTTCCCAGGAGTCAGGTTGCACCTGCTGTATGTGCAGCTCATCTCTGGAGCAACAGCAGTAATGACCAGAGATCGTACCAGCGCACCCATGGCCCCAGCTGGAGACATGGCCTGGCCGGACTATTGGCTGGTACAGGGGCTGTGCTGGTATATGGCCTCCACAAGCACAAGGTAAGACACTTATTAGATCTGAAAAAAAGAGACGTTGCTTATTATAGTTTTATTAGGTTAATAAAAGGTTGTTTTGGATGGAACAGAGGGTGCTTTCAATGGCGCAGCGCAGCCTTGCGAGTCAGCCATATTCACACAAGAAGCCGTGGCGTGCCCGGTGGAAGGGCTCAGATCGATTAGAGTGACAGCGATCAGCTCCTGTGACCACGGCGCTTACGTTCCGCGGCCGTGAATCGCCCGGGGGAAATTGGGGTTTAGTCCGGTTCCGGTGCTGACTGTCTTCGTGGTCTATTTTGGTTTGTTGAGAACTATGCATATGTTAAAGCAAACCGTACCCATGTCTGTTTGCTGCATTGTAGCATTTTTCTGACTGGTGCGGACCAAAGCAATCAAACTATAGGTGTGAAAGCACCCTAAGAAGCAAAGTCAAACAAAAACTCTTTTAAACTGCACTGAACAAAAATATATACGTTGTATATAACAGTGTTAAATATATAAATATAACAGTTTTGTTTTTGCTCTAATTTTTTATAAGCTGAACTCCAAGATATAAAACATTATACACACAATAGAACCATTTCTCTCAAATATCGTTCACAAATCTGTCTAAATCTGTGTTAGTGAGCACTTCTCCTTTGCAGAGATGATCCATCCTATCTCACGTGGGGCATATCAAGATGCTGATTAGACGGCATGAATATTGCACTGGTGTGCCTTAGGCTGGCCACAATAAAAGGCCACCCTAAAATGTTCAGTTTTATCGCACAGCACAATGCCACAGATGTTGCAAGTTTTGAGAGAGCGTGCAATTGGCATGCTGACTGCAGGAACGTCCACCAGAGCTGTTGCCCGTGAATTGAATGTTCATTTCTCCTCTATAAGCCATCTCCAAAGGCATTTCAGACAATTTGGCAGTACATCCTACCGGCCTCACAACCACAGACCACATGTAACCACACCAGCCCAGGACCTTCCACATCCAGCATGTTCACCTTCAGGATCATCTGAGACCAGCCACCCGGACAGCTGCTGCAACAATGGGTTTGCATAACCAAAGAATTTCTGCACAGCCAGAAACCGTCTCAGGGAAGCTCATCTGCATGCTCGTCATCCTCATCTGGGTCTTGACTTGACTGCGGTTTGTCATTGTAATCGACTTCAATGAGCAAATGCTCATATTCAATGGCATCTGGCACTTTGGAGAGGTGTTCTCTTCACAGATGAATGCCGGTTTTCACTGTTCAGAGTGTGTGGCATCGTTGGGGGGGATCGGTTTGCTGATGGCAATGTTGTGGATCGAGCGGCCCATGGTGGCGGTGGGGCGTATGTTATGGACAACGAACACAGGTGCATTTTATTGATGGCATTTTGAATGCACAGAGATACAGTGACGAGATCCTGAGGTCCATTGTGCACGACCCTCACCTCATGTTGCAGCATGACAATACACGGCCCCATGTTGCAGGGATCTGTACACAATTCCTGGAAGGTGAAAACATCCCAGTTCCTTCATGGCCAGCATACTCACCAGACATGTCACCCATTGGGCATGTTTGGGATGCTCTTGATCGGCGTATACAACAGCATATTCCAGATCCGGCCAACATTCCACAGGCCACAATCAACAACCAGATTAGGGCTGAACGATATATCGTTATCGTATCGATATCGAGATATGAACATTCAAGATATTAATATCGAAAAAGCGACGATATAAACGATATAGATTTTCCCCCGCGCTCGCCCTGCATGTACAGCTCCGGCAGTCGAAATAAACATCTTTTTTACGATTGCCCTTGAATGCACCACTACGGCCAGCCAATCACAAACCTTATTTCATGCTTGCTGTGGATCGACAGCTGAAGCAAACCAATGACAAACATAGGAGGGCGGGAGGGAGACGGAGCCTGAGACGCACATTCACACAGACGACATACAGTGGGAAAATCAAAAAAAAGAAAGAAAAGTGACATGAGTGCGGAAGATAATGAGGCCGGTGGCGATTTTGTGCCAAAACATAAATCATCGATCATTTCACCACAACCACGGACCTGTGGTCAAGCCGGACAACCGAACTTTACATCAGTTTAACGATCCATTTTATTACAACAAACTCCGAACTCAAGACCCGCTGTCTGCAGACGTCCTTCTTCCCCGGGGAGCATACAGGTGATAATATAGCGCAGGAGACGAGAGGTGCGTTAGCTGCTAACGGTTAGCAGACTGGGACTTGAAGGACGACCAAGAGGTTTGCGCGATGACTGATAACGCATCGAACATTAAAGCGGAGCTGCAGTAAAACATGTGATGATGATGAGAAATTATTTTTTATTTATTCTTTGGTAACTTTATGTTAATGTTGATGACTGGCAGTGAGTTCTCATCAATAAAACTGCACTTTCCATGTGGAAAGTTTCCACAGTCTTTTGTATAATGTTTTTATTTTTCTGAAAAATGCTTGGTTTTCACCGAACCTGTAGTCATATTATCTGGCATGAATATCAAGATATGAAATTTTGTCCATATCGTTCAGCCCTAAACCAGATCAACACTATGTGAAGGAGATGTGTTGCACTGCATGAGGCAAATGGTGGTCACACCTGGTTTGTAAAGCAAAACTGAACAGTTTAGGGTGGCCTTTTATTGTGGTCAGCCTAAGGCACACCTGTGCAATATTCATGCTGTCTAATCAGCATCTTGATATGCCACACCTGTGAGGTGGGATGGATTATCTCAGCAAAGGAAAAGTGATCACTAACACAGATTTAGACAGATTTGTGAACAATATTTGAGAGAAATGGTTATTTTGTGTATATAGAAAATGTTTTATATCTTTGAGTTCAGCTCATGAAAAATGAGAGTAAAAACAAAAGTGTTAAGTTTATATTTTTGTTCAGTGTATTCTAGCAGAACTTTGGAAGTCTGGTTGCTTTTTTGCCTTTTTCTCGATGGAGTTCCCCCTAAAATTTCGGAGCAGATATTTTTACGACACAACCGTAACATCCATCCACTCTCCAACCCCAGATTTCCACTGGACGCGGAACGACAGGCTATATGACCTGCGTATTGTGTTTTATTTTGAAAGGGGGCCGGAAATGTTTGATTCTGTGTCGGACTTCCTGTCTTGTGCGATCTGCTTCGTTGAAACGATAGGAATCAGTTCTATTTTTTCCGTTGCCGCTGCTGAACCTCGTAAATTTCAACGAAGCAGATCGCACAAGACAGGAAGTCCGACGCAGAATCAAAGTAAAACATTTCCGCCCCCCTTTCAAAATAAAACACAATACGCAGGTCATATAGCCTGTCACAACTTCACATCAACATTACGTCGTCACCGGTGCTGCCAGGTAAACAGTCAATTAATCAGAGCTTCTCGGAGAGTCATAATGTACGACGAGAGACTGATTGTTGAAGTGGAGAAACATAAAATCATTTATGACACCAGATCAACAGTTCTTCCACGTCGGAGAATGAAAAGAAGCTGTGTTGTTGTTTCCTTCATACACACAGTCTATCGCTGGATCTCGCGAACTCGCGTCCGTTCGAGATTATCGCGTGATCTTCCGTGAATACCGCCGGCTCCCAAGGCTCTGCGCCGCTGCCGTAACACGCCCGGTGGGGATTGCCGCCGGGCAGAGGACGAAGCAGAACCGCGCCGCTGCCGTTCCGCGGCCGTTCCGCGTCCAGTGGAAATCCGGGGTAACACGTGTCAAACTCAAGGCCCGGGGGCCAGATGTGGCCCGCCACGTCATTTTATGTGGCCCAAGAGTGATTAATTGGTCTTAAAAATCTTTGTTAAAATAGATCTATGCTGCTTTAAGCCGTGTGTTGACCATAAACTACATTTCCCACAATGCATGGCGATTGCTTTAACTGTAAAGTGACGGCATCCCGCCACTAGATCGCAGTGTGTCATTGCGTATGCATCATGCGATGAGTGAAATTGAGATTGAGACTGTGAACGCAGCAGAATGTGTTCACAAAAGCCACAACCAAAAACGAAGTGGCAGAGAAAGCTAGCTTTATAGTGTTTTTTTTATTGCTGAAGAAATCACCCCTACTTCAAAGTCTTTTTCTGAGGGTGCGTTTCTAAAGCAGTGCATGCTGAAGGTGTGTGAGCAGGTCTGACCCGACCAGATACAGACTCTTAAAACTGTTAGTTTGTTGAACTATGGTGTTTGTTGAAACACCATCGCGGACCAGGTTACATCTATAATGCATACTATTTGTAACCCGAATAGGTAATAAATACAGAAAGTTATTTAGCAATATGTTACGGAGTAGTTACCTTTATTTTACATTTGGTTTACATTTAGTTACATTTATTCTGTATGACCGTTACATCTGGCTCTTTGAGGGTAATCATTATGCTGATGTGGCCCTCAGTGAAAATGAGTTTTACAGCGTTGATAATAAAGTGTTATAGTCTAACACTTCATCATCATCAACTCACCATTCATTTTACCACTAACAGACAGTAAGGGAAGTGGAGACAGCCCCCAGTCTCCCCGCAACAAGCCTTTTAACCATCACAATGACTCGTAGCTGTTAAATTAGCATAGATCTGCTTTAAAATGTCTTCACTGTAGTGACATGGTCATGTTAAACCATTTGAAAACAAACCTGTACTGACACGTTTCAGCCTCAAGCCTCCATCAGGGTGTCATTTCTTGCCTAGGAGTTTTTTTTTGAATTTGTTCACAAATTCGTGTGTGGTGCTAAAAGTAAAATGTAACATAAATTGATATCATTAAAGCTGCACTGGAAAAAGATTAGTTCAATCAGTTAGATTGTTGAGTTTTATCTGCAGAGCATTTATTAATTTGTATTGCGCTCTTCATTAGATAAGCACTGACAGATGCACTCATTGTCTACGTGACAGTTGACCTGAGGCAAACTCTGAAACTCTGTGCTGATATTGACATTTCTCTTTTAGGCTCTGTCCTTTACTGGAAAGCAGCAAGTTGTTTACACCAGAAATGACCTGTGTGTAAAGTAGATGTAGTAGAACAGCCAGTCACAGCGCACACTCTTGTTCTGACCTGCGCATTAATTAATCAAACCCCCCTCCGAGTGGTGATGTAAACAGTGGCCAGAGGACTTGCAGGAATGTCATGGTCTCTTAGGTCACTTTATTTGCAATACATTGAAAGGTTACAATGGTAGTTTGGAACCCCCAAAAGATAATTTTATTGACCCTCAGAGTTTGTGTATTCTCTCTCTTATAGGCCGAGCAGGCAGACACCAACAAATTGCAGGCGATTGAGCCGACCTCCTCTCATCCCATCTTCAGCCAGGAAGAAGTCACAAAACACCGCTCTCTCGAGGATGGCGTGTGGGTCACTTACAAAGGTAGCGTCTATGACATCACTGAGTTTGTGGCCATGCATCCTGGTGGGAATAAAATCCTGCTGGCAGCAGGTGGGCCTCTGGAACCCTTTTGGGCACTGTATGCTGTACACAACCAGGAACATGTGCTGGAAATCCTCTCAGAGTATAAGGTAAGCACACTTTTGGTTTCTGTTGATGTGTTATCTAAATGACTGTACCTCCACTGAGCATTATCATCGAAAAAATTAAAAGATCCTCTTAAAGATGGTTAATTCCATACTAGAGCTGAAACAATTAATCTATTATATATACTAAATGAATCGTCAACTGTTTCGATTAATCGGTTTGAAGCTTTTTCATGATTAAAACAATTTCTGATGGTTTTAGCTTCTTAACCAAACAATTAATCAAGAAAATAATCAACAGATTAATCGATTACGAAAATAATCGTTTGTTGCAGCTCTATTCCATATATACCGCTGTTCCTTTAAATAGTGTGAGTTCGGTGTTGCATCATGACAACTCTCAGAAACACTTGAGAAGCTGGTGAACCTGTCCATCCACAGCATCATGTGCCACATACCATAAAGCATGAAGTACCACCCACTTTAAACTGAACACTGATTTAACTTTGACCTGCTTGTTCATAAGTTATAACTAAGATAATTAAACTCATCACTTCTTTTTACAACGGGTCTAATCATCTGACTGCTCATGCCACTTTACTTTATTGTTAGTGATAAGAATGAGATTACCTACAGAATGGGATAACCCTCTAACTTTATTAGTTTTAGGAGAAGTGACTTATATTTTGTCCTGGTTTGATCATGTGATCTGTTTTGTCTGTCTGTTGCTTTTGTCTCATGGTTTGATTCTTGAGCTCCTTCTCTCTCCTCCTTGGTTCTATTCTTATAAAAACATCTTATTTTGCAGATGATTGTCAAATTTGCGTACCCTTAAAATGGAAAGATGCTACTCTGTTGGTACATTATCAGAGTGTCTTTAACCAACATCAAAATGTGGGTGGAATTACATTTTACACTGCTAATGGCAAAAAAGATCTTCCTCCTCTGGAATGGTGGGCACCTTTTATAAAACCTAGTTACAAACTTGCCTGTGACCTCCAACCATACCACCTATTTTAAATCTCAGAATGCACATTTTCACCTTCATTCGTGTGACATTTATTTTGCTTATTGGTGTGTTTTTGCTTTTTACACTTACCTTTTCTATTGCCTTTTATTATATTTAACATATTTTGGTGAACAGTTTGTTTTTGAAAGTGCTTTCTAAATAAATTTGGACTGGACTGAAGACAAGAATGCACAGGTTTACTGCACATTGAATGCTTAGGAAAAACTAACAGCTGTAGATTCAGCACTGGGACACTCCAAAGTGGCCGCTGTGAAAAATTATGCATGATTTATTTTAGTTATTCATTAGCACAAAAAGTATGTTATGGCATTATACATTACTGTGCAAAAGTCACAGACCACCATTAGATGATTTGATTTTTGCAATGCTATATTGAGCATATGGTGTAATTATTTCTCCCTTACTGTGTTGGAATACATCCAGAATTTTTACGTTCGTAGTTTCAAAATTACAAAAGAATAAAAGAATCAATTCTCATTCTGCTGGTTAAAGTGTTAAGTTTTTAGTGTGACCTGCCCTTACATTTGAACATAGCACGACCCCTGCAGTGGAACCCTAAGTAACCTACGCAGAGCACTTTACGCAGGAGTATAAATTGTTACTGTGTTTTTGTCCGACTATTTCATGTCAACATAAGTCACGTATGAAAGACCAACCTTCACTAACATCATTCCAAAACTAATTCTAGCGCTCACAAAATTTGGCGGCTATAAACAAAACAAAGCTGGTGGAGCACAGTTCTGTTCATAGACTTCTTTATTTTGCAGTAAGGATGTGATTGCATAGCATTGATGTAGTGTTGTTTGTGTCTTTGGTTAATATTAGGTTGGTGAGTTGAGTGCAGAAGACCAGAAGAAGCAGCAGGCTGTTAAATCATCTGACCCGTACTCCTCTGATCCAGAGCGTCACCCAGTCCTGCGCATTAACAACCTCAAGCCCTTCAATGCCGAGCCACCTGCTGAAATCCTCACTGACAACTACATCACCCCCTCTGCTTTCTTCTTCAAAAGAAACCACTTGCCTGTTCCTCAGATTGACACGGCTTCTTACCAGCTCTGTGTGGAGGGACTTCCTGGAGGAGCACTGACGCTCTCTTTAGAAGAATTAAAGGCTAAATTCCTGAAACATACCATCACCGCCACACTGCAGTGTGCAGGTAACCGCCGAGCAGAGATGAACAAGGTCAAATTGGTGAAAGGACTGAACTGGGGCATTGCTGCGATCAGTAACGCCACCTGGAGCGGTGCTAAACTCAGGGATGTGCTGCTGGCAGCTGGCTATGGGCCAGACGTGGACAAGTGGGCTCATCATGTTCAGTTTGAAGGCCTGGACAAAGATGTGACCGGTACTACGTATGGTGCTTCCATTCCTCTAAACAAGGCAGTCAGTGAAGAAGGTGATGTGCTACTGGCTTATGAAATGAATGGTGAGGAGCTTCCTGCAGACCACGGCTTCCCTGTCCGTGTTGTGGTACCAGGCACGGTGGGTGCACGTAATGTTAAATGGTTGGGGAAGATAGTTGTGAGTGCTGAGGAAAGCAGCAGCCACTGGCAGCAGAACGACTACAAGGGTTTCTCCCCCGGGACAGACTGGGATACTGTTGACTTCAAGTCTGCTCCAGCCATTCAAGAGCTGCCCATCCAGTCAGCGATCACCACACCGGCTGACGGTGCTGTGGTCGATCGCGCAGAAGAAGAGGTGACTGTTCAGGGCTATGCCTGGAGTGGCGGAGGCAGAGCGGTGGTACGTGTAGATGTTTCTGTAGATGGAGGTAAAACATGGCAGGCTGCTCAACTTAAGATTAGTGACAAGGGGCAAGGACACGAGCCTTCAACTCCGCTAGGTCGAGCCTGGGCCTGGAAGCTGTGGGAGGTGACGGTGCCAATTCCTCCTGAAGCTCAGGAACTGGAAATAATTTGCAAGGCAGTGGACAACAGCTACAACGTGCAGCCAGACACAGTGGCTCCCATCTGGAACCTGAGGGGCGTCCTGAGTAACGCCTGGCACAGAGTGAAGGTGAAGGTTAGAGAGGACGAAGATGAGGAATAGACTTGATGGTTTAATCCAACTCTGAGATGCAGATTTCAGACCTGGTATGGACATCCATCATCGGTGATCTGCTTACAAATGGACAACATTAAGTCTTAAACTGCTCACACCTGGCATTAAAATGCTTCCTGGATCAATGTGAGAATGGTTCAGGCTTCAACTGCACTGTGATTAAATACACAGCAGTGTATCATGTAGTAGGGCTTCACATGCACCTCTTTGATCATTCATATCAATGTGCCACTAATGGTTAGCACTCAAGTGAGCATCAAATGCTGCAAATTAATCCACAAAAGACAAAAATGAATAATCTACCATTTATTTATTTAGTTTTATTGGGCCATTAATAAGTCTGACAGTACAAATGTTTCTGTTTTTAATGTTTTTGAGTTTTTGTGCGTCGGCGTGTGTAAATGGTTTGTATTATTATATCGTTTTTCTATTCTCAGAGCTGCTTTACACGTTAGCTTTGCCATTCACCCCTTCATTCAGCACATCTGCAGACATCTTTCAGACCCGTTCACGCGCTGCCAGCACAGCTGTCAGACCAGCAGAGCCAGGAGTCTAATCCACAATCTTCAAGTTAAAAGACAATAAGAGAAAAGAGTTGGATGAGTGGATTGGGTCACAGCCCTACTCACACTGCTGTAACATGAAATAAGTTTTTAGCTGATGATGATATTAATATAATATTCCTATTTTTAATACTGTATTTTGAGATGGGTAAAAAAAAGTCTTCACTGTGAAACTGTAAAGGATCATTAGCTCAGGAGGCAGACTGGTTCATGCATGCTTCGGCATGCGGCTACATGTGGAACCAAAATCACCTCTGAACGCTGTTTGTGACTGAATGTGAAGAAGCATTCAGGTCCGATCCAAGCGTTCAGAACTGTATTAACGTAAATGATTGGCTCATTCAGGATGGATGTTAATTCCAGCACTGCACAACGGGGTCAGAGAGTGCACAATGTTTTAACTCTGTCACTTCGGCTCAACAAGAAAATGAAGAATGATTTTTTTGAGCCAGTCTTCAGATATTTATGCAGTCATGTTAACCTGTGAGGCTTGAACAAAACGCTAAAGGCTGTAAATGACTTCACCAGAAGACAACTTTTGACTCACCTACATTTAAAGTTTTGTAGAAAACTTTAATTTTGCTTTAAAGTGCACAGTATGTCCTTTGTGCCACCAAGGGTCTCTCAATGAAAACAATAACAATAGAACTAGTTTGAAGTCCTAAAAAAGCAGTGGTTGAATGTGTCAGGAACAGCTTCTCCACCAGAACGCACAGTAAATGACAGGGATTAATTGTGATCCATTTGAAATATGGATTTAAACATTTTGGCCGTAAGACTACAACTCAACAAAATATATCACATTAGTCGTGTAGTTGTTCGATATTTAATGGCATGAAATGTAATGAAACTGCCAAGTTTGTTGTCATGTTATCACTTAATGAAGGTTTGTTGTTATGGCTGGAATCCTCTAAGATCTAGCTGAGATTTTTGCTCTTTGCAAAAGTCTCCACAGTTTTGACGACGGTGATGTGTCTAGAGCAGGCTTTTAGTGTTTGGTGTCAGCTTTATGAAAAAGGCAAACAGCACAAATACTGGCCAATCAGATCGCTGGGAAAACCAGAGTCATCATTCCTGCAGAAATGAGTTTACAGTAAAGTGAGCAGATATTTTTTATAGTGGAACAGTTTTACTGTTTCACTCTTTCCATGTGTCCACACTCACACACACTTTAAATATGGAGCTTCTGACAAAGGGAGGAAGAGTTTATTGCAATAAATCCATGTATCATTACTGTGATAGTTTCATTTTTATTAGATAAAGAAGGAGAATGATGCCGTCTAAGGCTCACTGAGGTGGTCACTGCAGTTTTTGACCTGAAATCGAATCAATCAACTTTCATCAAAAAAAATCTCCATAAAAGTTTGTTCGACATAAAATTATAAATCATAAAATTGCTCAATTGTAAACTCGGACGTATTTTTATAACTAGAATTAATCTGTTTCTTTTCAAGAGCTGTTCATAATCTTCATGTTCTACCTTGTTATGCCTTTCAATCGTCACGGTTGCCAAATTTTCTTTTTTCTTTGCAGGAATCAGTGTTTGCTCTCACTTTCTATCAAGAGATTTACTCATGCTTCTGTTTATGTTGCTTTTAATAAACATGGCCTTGTCTTTTTTCATCACTTTGGATTCTGGAGTGTCTCTGTCGCACAGGAGGGCTGAGGGTGGGATTCACATGTCTGTCTGCACTGAGACTTTCATAGTCTGCCATATGCTGGATGTAATTCTTTCTTTTAGTTGTTAAATTAAAATGTCTTGTGCAGTCTTTTACAACGTGATTCATAAATGTAGTAAGTAACAGAAACAGGATATAAACTGACCAGAAAAAGTAGCTGACCTTAAGAGTTGTCTTTTCACAAATCTCTTCAGGTTCATCTGAGGTGTCCAGTAAGTCTGAGGGGAAGCGACACAAGCAGTGTCTTGGTGACAGAAGGAAGTAAACTTCATTCAAATCCAAAGTAAGGCAGGGCAGTTTTATTATTTACAATTCATGCAGTGATGCAATGAAGCGTATTCACAGGAAACTGTAAAAAATGGCTTTAAAACAGAACAGCAGGAAGAGAGTTAAAAGGACATTTGAATTAACACAGGTTAAAACTTTCAATTGGAGCAAAAACAAGTTCCAAAATATAAAACCATAAAATGATGAGCTGATCTCAAATATATTCGTATATGGTGTAGTTATTTCAGGACGGATGAAAAAGCTAATCAGATGAGAACATTTTTGTTTTGGAAAACCTTTTTGTTTTATTTAAAGCAGTATTTGAACTGAGATATATTTATTTCTTCCATTATGGGAGTTCTTTTTAAAATGGCTGGTTATGGCTAGGTGGTAAATTCATCAGCACAACTGTGTTATTAACAGCTTATTTAATTAAAGGTCCAGTGTGTAACAGTAGAAAGAGGGTTTATTGGCAAACCCAGTAGTATGTTTGTAACAGTATAAATCATTTATAATATATAATATAATAATATAGCCTCAGAATAAATGTAATATTTTAATTATGTATAATGTGTACTTTTGGCAAGGGCCATGCTTTACGCCATGTTTCTGCAGTGGTCCCAACTGAAAAATGCATGGAAACGCATTGCTACATTCTACAGTGTCACCACTAGATGTCACAATTCCCAGATTTTTTTTGTAATGCTATATTGTACTGATCTATAGCTATGATGATGACTACCACGGCCTTTTCCCCTGAATACGAGATTAAAGTTCTCTTTCTTATGTTACAGTGGAATGCAAAAGTTTGGGCACCCCTGTAAATGTTCATGATTTTTCTTTATAAATCATTGGTCGTTTGAATAAGAAATTTCAGTTAAATATATCATATAGGAGCTTTAAATCACACCACAACTTTTCAATAATATACAGGTCTGGGGACTGAGATGGTCATTCCAGAACGTTGTATTTGTTCCTCTGCATGAATGCCTTAGTAGATTTTGAGCACTGTTTAGGGTCGTTGTCTTGTTGAAAGATCCAACCCCGACACAACTTCACCTTTGTCACTGATTCCTGGACATTGTTCTCCAGAATCTGCTGATATTGAGTGGAATCCATGCGACCCTCAACTTTAACAAGATTCCCAGTCCCTGCACTGACCACACAGCCCCACAGCATGATGGAACCACCAAATTTTACTGTAGGTAGCAAGTGTTTTTCTTGGAATGCTGTGTTCTTTTTCCACCATGCATAATACCCCTTGTTTTGCCCAAATAAATCTATTTTAGTTTCATCAGTCCACAGCACCTTATTCCAAATGAGCTTCAGCATACCTCAAGCGACTCTGTTTGTGGCGGGTGCAGAGAAGAGGCTTTTTCTGCATTACTCTTCCATACAGCATCTCCTTGTGTAAAGTGCGCAGAATACGATGGACAGTGACACCATCTGCAGCAAGATGATGTTGTAGATCTTTGGAGCTGGTCTGTGGGTTGACTGTGATGGTTCTCACCATCCTTCGCCTCTGCTTATCTGAGATTTTTCTTTTTCTGCCACTTCGGGCCTTAACTAGAACTGTGCCTGTGGTCAACCAATTCCTCACAATGTTCCTCACAGTTGAAACTGAGAGCTTGAATCTCTGAGATAGCTTTCTGTATCCTTTCCCTAAACCATGATGTTGAACAATCATTGTTTTCAGGTCATTTGAGAGTTGTTTTGAGGCTCCTATGTTGCCACTCTTCAGAGAAGATGCAAAGAGGAGAAACACTTACAATTTACCTCCTTAAATACTCTTTCTCATGATTGGATTCACCTGTGTATGGAGGTCAAGGGTTACTGAGGTTACCAAACCAAGTTCCAATAATTAGTGCTAAAGGTATTGAAATCAATAAAATGACAAAGGTGTCTAAATTTATGCACATGCTTAATTTTGTTTAAATAATTCTTGATCGCTTTCTGTAAATCATATAAACTTTATTTCACTTCTCAAATATCACCGTGTTTGTCTCCTATATGATATATTTAACTGAAATTTCTTATTCAAACGACCAATGATTTATAAAGAAAAATCATGAACAGTTACAGGGGTGCCCAAACTTTTACATAGCACTGTATCTGCAGTGGGACTCATTCCTTTGTTGGTGGATCTTGGGGGGACAAACCTGCTGTGGACGGGGGTTTTTTAGTCTCTCTGATTTGTCTTTGACTCATAAATGACTACAAACTGTGGTGAGCAGAACACACATGTACACAGTTGTGTTTATTTGACCCAGACAGTGAGGACTGTTGTGTTCTGCTGACATTCTGTTGTTCAAAACCCTGACAATGAACCACACACCACTCACTGAGAAAGATTAACGACAAGATGACACATTTTCTTTGAGAAAAGTATTAAAAATTCTGTCTCATAATTCTTTAGTAATTTGGACCAACTATTTTGAGTAATCATTTTATGAGTTTGAAACACAAACAATGTGTGCGTGTTTTGTCACTTCCTTTTTCAGGATGTCAAAAAACCCCTCTCCTATATTATTCCTACTTTCTGTTCCTTTTTCTCTCATCATTAGTAATGATTCTATCACAACAATGACAGGATTATTCTTTGACTGTGGAGGAGTGTGTGATATAACATCATTTTAGACAGATGATTCTTCCTTGGAAACAGTGTCAGTGTTCGTGTGTCGTCTCAGGCTTCAGTCTGTGTAGTATAGCTGAGGCCATATGATGCCAACCATGCACTGACATCTGGAAGCCGGCTGTTTTACCAGCTAGTACTAGGTTTATACTCACTTCATATGCAGCCCAGCAGTCCTACTGTGTTTACAAGGAGAGGTTCAAACAGTATAGAAACACTACACCAACCTTTTGTTATTTATGTTCACTTAACGTTGCTCTACAGTTGCAAACATATCTGATATAATCACTTATTCACAGAGGTGCAGAGGTTCCAAACTCACGATTCATGTGGCCCTCCAATCAATATCGAGTTAAAAATGTGTTATTTATGGGTTTTATTTTGAAATTCTGTTAAATATTGTCACAAATATTTATATAGCATTATCATGGTGGAATATTGTTATATAATTTGAAGCCATTCCCCCCCCCTTGACGAAGGTCATTTGAGTGTGACACCCTTGTTATAGGGTCTAATATGAGCTAATGTATGTTGGGATTTGACTCTCTACACATTCATTTAATACCGTGACTTTATAGGGGGGGCCCACAGTTGGTGTAGTGGTTAGCACTCTTGCCTTTGCAGCAAGAAGACCCGGGTTCCTGGGTTCGAGCCTCGTTTGGAACAACTCCGGAACAATGGGGATTAGGTGAATTTGGTCACTCTAAATTGACCCTAGGTGTGAGTGTGTGAGTGAATGGTTGTTTGTCTCTATATGTGGCCCTGTGATGGACTGGCGAACTGTCCAGGGCGTACCCCGCCTGTCGCCCAATGTCTGCTGAGATAGGCACAGCACCACCCGCGACCCTCTGGTGGAGGAAAAAGCGGTAGAGGATGGATGGATGGATGGACTTTAACGAGTGGTTGTTTGAGTTTCTGTTGCCCTTATGTCATCTCAGGCTGGACATTGACCTCTGACCCAGAGAACTGCTGCTCACTGGATAATTCATGTTTGTTTTTTTCAGCCTATTTACTATAAAACCTAGAGATGGTTGTGTGTGAAAATCCCAGTAGGTCAATAGGTTGTGTAATACCCAACAACAACCATGTCACAATCAAATCACCTGTATTTCCCCATACTGATGCTCACTTTAAACTTCAGCAGGTTCTTATCTCCATGTTTACATGCTAAATACATCAATACATACTAAAGTTTCTGAAAACTGTTTATAACTTTTAAATATAAACTAATATCAGCTTCACAATTCTCTCTGTGTTTCTTAGTATAGCGGCGTGTAGATCTTTTGTCACCTTTTGCAACATTACTGTTTTCTGTCAACACAGACAACATTGCAGTATCATTGCATCACACGAACACTCCCTCAGTCAGGTCTGATAGTATTACTTTTTTTTTTTTTAGCATAAAGAGCAAACAAAGACAGAACAATAACACCAACAACAACAAAACTCACCAAAAGTTACGCACTGCAGCTTTAAAAAGAAGCTGAATAGGTGTACCTAATAAAGTGGCCGGTGAGTGTTACGACACCGCTGATGTGTTCAGATGATCTGACTCAAAAAGGAATTGAATTTGTCTTCGAGAACAAAACCAAAGTTGTCTCCTTTGGACAGGAATAGTAACAGAAGTTGCTGATGACAGCTGATCACTAAACAAGTCATTCAATTTTTTAAACCTCCACTTCCTCCACATGCTTCAGCTAAACCACTTCCTTCCACATCAGTGGATTATTAAAAATAAATGATACTGTGAAATATAGTCACCATAAATGTGTGGTTTAAGCAAAAAATGTCACAGTGAGATGACGACTGTTCCTTGAAAGTGTGACCCATCTCTTCTTTATCATCACACCATGTGATTTACTTTAATTTATGTGATTATGTCACAGAAAGGCTCTTGACCGAACTGGGATCCAAACTGGCAACCTTCTTGTTGTGAGGCAACAGAGCCAGCCAATGTGGCTATGTTCTTTTGTGAGTACGCCAACTAACTAGTGTAAGTCCCTCTGAGGCTATTACATGGATACATGACATCAATGACTTTTATTTCATGAGAAGTCTCCAGGGGCTGCATGGTTGGTGCAGTGGTTTGCGCTCTTGCCTTTGCAGCAGGAAGACTATTCTTCTTCCGCCTATTGCCCTATGTCAGCTGAGACTGTGGTGGAGTATAAAGTGGTAGAAGATAGATGAATGGACGGAGTATCCATTGTGTTTACTAACTAATGTATCTTAACATTGCTTGTTAAATTATAAATTTCTTCTCTGCTTTGTTTCTTTGCGTAATTTATAAGCTTTGTTTGTTCTGAATTTTATATTATTTGACCTCGTCTGACCCTCGGCTTTAGTTCGACACCCCTGCTCTAATAAATGTGGACATTTGGTGCCTCAAACACTCCAAATACTTAAAGGTGCATTATGTAATAAATCTAAATCATCTGGCCTTAAAATCCTCCTAATATGTCACAGAGACTCAGGAATAATGTTCATATAACAAACTGAACTCACCAACATCAACAGTGCAGACAAAATATTTGCATTAAAAAATTGATGCAGACTGCAAATCATGTTTATGATTTGAAATCATGTTTTGGCATGTGGCGCCACCTACCGCCTTGTACCACTCATTGCAGTCAGTAGAGTCTCAGCTGCCGAGCAACCACGGGTTGCCAGTTATGTCAGAAAACGAAACCAAAAAGACCTCGGTATTTGGAATTTGAATGTAGTAACCGTTTTTGGCAACATTCTAACATATGGCACCTTTAACAATCACAAACTATGTTGTTGAAAACATGTTTGTGTCCTCTCAGGTATGCTAAATAACCAAATAACAAACCTTATCCTGATATAACCTTGTCCTGATTTATCCTGAGTTACCTGAGAGCAGGTACAGGTCTAATAACTGCTGCAGTTAAACATATATTATGTCCTGGATGGGACATGTGTGTGAGAGAATAACAGGAATGTGGAGATAATTGCTGTTGGTGTGTAGGACACACACTTAACAACAGGGGACAAAGAAAATGCCCCAATCATAAAGGAATAATGAGGCAATGATGTTCTTGTTCAGGGTTAATGTCTCTGTCTGAACTGAACCACTGTAGATGTGTCTTCTGCTTCTGTTGATGCTGTAAAATGGACTTTATGAAGTGTGTAGACTGCTGCTGGAGATCCATGTCCTCCCCGAGCATCTGAACCATTTACCAGCAGACGTGTTGGCTGTGGGTCAACTGGCTGCTCTTGTAATCCTCATTCTTCAGAGGTGGATCATCACAGCCACAGGGGTGAGTCATGCTCCGGGGGCCGAGTTAAAAACCGCTGGAGACGCTCACAGAGCAAACAGTGTCTGCTGTGTGACTCAGCTGACAACTTCTCCAGCTTTTAAAACATCTGCCCTGGATATTTGAGACGGGGAGGACGTTGATGAAAACTTGGACATGGACCGTGCTGGACTGCTGCTGCTGCTGCTGCTGCTGCTCAACCTGAGTGGAGCGTTTTGTGCAGTGGTGCAGTGGACAGAGTTAAATGAAGCTGAGGTATGATCACAGTTCCCTCTGCACATGAAACAGTTGTATTGTGCAGTTTAATTGAAGCTTCTGCTGGTTCATGTGTAGGCCTATCTGAAGAAGTATGGTTACCTGGACGAGCCGGCTGACCCTGCTGACCCCCATTACCTGGAGGAAATCATCGGTGCCCTCAGGTAACACACACACACACACACACACACACACACACACACACACACACACACACACACACACACACACACACACACACACACACACACACACACACACACACACACACACACACACACACACACACACACACCCCGTACAGTATACAGGGAGTGAGACATTGCACGTGTTAGATTAAGGGATCATTTATCACACTCTTTGATTTTCTGTGTGCTCATTCATCCAGGCGTCTAAGGATTATAATCCAATCTAAATGTGTTTCTATAGCACGTTTAAAAAGAACAGGGTTGACTGAGGAGCTGTACGTCACATAAATACATAAAACACACAGCAATAGCAATATAAAAGCAATAAAAATGTAATATAAGGAGAATAAATGGCGTTTTAGTTGAGGTTTATAAACAGAGTAGAGCAGAGTGGGAGAAAGTCTAAAGTGGGGACAGCTGGTGATGTTAGCATATTATTTGGCTATCAAATCATTGTTCAATTTGCATCAATAAAGATTCTAAAGTGTGATTTAGGTGTTGCATTAATCCCTTAAATATCCTTTTTTTTTAGTCAATACTCTATTTTATTTTATTTTTTATGAGTTTTATGAGTTTTGATCACCCCCTCCTTTGTGTCCAGGGTCTTTCAGAAGGTGAATGACCTGCCACCTACTGGAGAATTAGATGAAGCGACCCTGGATGTGATGAGACAGCCTCGCTGTGGCCTGCACGACCCCTTTAACAAGAAGTTTAACAAATTCCGAGTAATGGGTGAGTTACACACGTCTGACTGTTCATTCATTACCTTCAGAACATCTGTGTCTTTTTAAGTCGATAGAGCTGGTGTTTATTTATGCTTGTGCCTGTGTTCATTAGACTCAAACTGTTGATTAAATGACTTTGAAGCTGAATATAGATCTGTTAACTTCTTACACAAAGCAGACTTTGTGTTTTGAATTTCACAACTAATCAATGAATCACACATTTTCACAACTGTGTGCCAAGTTGTGAAATGACTGTACATGTGATGGTGTGATGCGTATTGTCACACTTGGATGAACATTTATAGACAGCATTTTCATCATTTTGAGTTTAACTTGTGTACAATCTGTATATATATATCATACTGAATATATTCTGGCAACCTAACCTATATCTCTAATGTATTTCCTTTTTATAGATGTATTGTAGATTTTTAAAAATATATTTTACTTTCACAGATTTGAAAATGCATGTTTATTATTTATTACCTTGACTGTCTTTGTTGCTGTGACACTGTAAATTCCCCTATCTTATCTCATCTCATCTTATCTTATCTTAAGAACAAAGTGGATGGTTGTCTGTGTGAGAGAACAACAGATTTAAAGGTGCGATATGTAAGAATGTGGCCAAAAACGGTTACTACATTCAACTTCAAAATACCGAGGTCTTTTAGATTTCGTTTTAATATTATAATAATAATAATATTTTTTTTAATGCAAATATTTTGTCTGTACTGTTGTTGTTGGTGAGTTCAGTTTGTTATATGAACATTATTTCTGAGTCTCTGTGACATAGTAGGAGGATTTTATGGCCAGTTGCTTTAGATTTAGATTTAGATTTGTTACATAATGCACCTTTACATGATGTCCAAATAAAGAGAGAACTGTTTATAAAAGACAGATGACATATTGTGATGGATGGACAGAATACTGTGGAAGAAAAGCAGGAGAGTTGAAGACTTCATTGTCCATCTTCATGTCACTAAATGTTGTGGTGACATTTCAGTTTAAAACATATTATTTTCCTCTCCTTCAGGTCATTGGAGGAAGAGGAGTCTGACTTATCGCATCTACAACTTCACACCTGACATGAAGCAGACAGATGTCAGAGCAGCCATTCGCTCTGCCTTCAAGTACTGGAGCGATGTGGCTGCTCTGATCTTCAGAGAGGTGGACTATGGCAGAGCGGACATCAAGATCTCCTTCCACAAGAAAGACGGATACTGTCCAGTCCCGTTTGATGGACGTGGTTAGTGTTTTCTTTCAGGATTGTGAAATACTGGCCTTTTTTTTCCCACTAACAAACACAGACATAAATTGTTGATTTGTTCTGTCACGGCCCACAGGTCAGGTACTGGCTCATGCTGAGTCACCAGAGTCTGGTATAGTTCACTTTGATGAGGACGAGTTCTGGACAGAAGGATCATATTATGGGACTAATCTGCGTATTGTTGCTGCCCATGAAATCGGCCACGCTCTGGGTCTGGGTCACTCTCAGTTCAGAAGTGCTCTGATGGCACCGGTCTACTCTGGTTACCGTGTCAACTTCAGACTGCATTCAGATGACGTGAATGGCATACAGACACTTTACGGTGAGTCAGTGTGTTATAAGAAGATATTGTCGAGATATTGTATTTGAAATATACATAATCAATATTATTTTATACATATTAATATGTATATTACAGAACAAGTCAAAAGTTTGGACACACCCTCACATAATATGACCTTTCTTTATGTTCATTTTTTTCTACATTCATTTTGAAGACATCCAAACTATCAAGAAACACTTATGAAATGATCTAGTAAACAAAATGTGGAAAGGAAATCATACATGGAATAATTGGATTTCTAATGTAATTCCCAGCTTGGTGAGAACCATAGAAATACCATGTAAATATCCATGTAACCGTTCAGTAATGAGAATTAACTATAACACTGTAAAAATTAAACATTTTGTAAATCAAGATAGCTAATTACCATATATTTGTGAGTTGAAATCCATCCTCCCTTATGTAGCATACACTTTTTCAAATTTTTACTATTACTTGTGTATTTACCACATAAATAAGTTGCTATTACTGTAATAATAACAACAATTATCAAAAAGAAAGAGAGAAAGTATCTGTTCAATATACAGTACAACAATAAAAGGAGTAAAATAAGGCACAGCATTAACAACAATTACAAAGACTCTTGGAACAATGACCAAGAGTCAGTCTTTTAAATTGATTTAAATTCCCCCAAAGAGATGAATTGTGAAAGTTAAAACTAATTTTGTAAATAATACAACTGCTGCACAGTTTTGTTCTGACTCTGGAGACTGACATTTGCAACTTCTTTAATGAAGAAATGTCAACACAAAAGGTTACGTGTGTTATGTCTGGACAACACACTGACCAACATTTAAAGGCGCCATATGTAAGAATGTGGCCAAAAACGGTTACTACATTCAAATTAAAAATACCAAGGTCTTTTAGGTTTCGTTTTCTGATGTAACTGGCAACCCGTGGTTGCTCGGCAGCTGAGACTCTACTGACTGCAATGATTGGTAGACGGCGGTAGGTGGCGCCACATGCCAAAACATGAAAAAATATTTATTTAATGCAAATATTTTGGCTGTACTGTTGTTGTTGGTGAGTTCAGTTTGTTATATGAACATTATTCCTGAGTCTCTGTGACATATTAGGAGAATTTTATATGTATATATATATATATATATATATATATATATATATAAATGTATGTGTGTGGGTGTGTGTGTGTGTATCCAGTATCATAGTCCAGTATCCAATGAGCTACATTATAATTAAAATGTAAACAGTATGGCTTTTTCTCACTGTGTTCTGTCAATATTGACCACTATATTACATTATATTATATTATTTTATATACTGTGCATAATGAACTTGTAGTTACAGTATCTGATGGCTTGTAAATCTAGGTCTCACTGTTTATTTCCCCAGTACATTGTTTATCATAAAACATGACATAGGTTTAAGTATGGAGAGCATGTGTCTGTGTGTGTTTATCTACCCTAAAACTTGTATCTTCTCTGTTTTAAAGGAAAACGCATCACCAGCACTTTAGCCAGTTCACCGACTCCAGACAGTCTGTTTCCTACAGAGAGCAGCAACCAACCTGACCACATCCCTGACCCCTGCACTGCCACACTGGACGCCATCATGTTAGGTATCTATCTATCTATCTATCTATCTATCTATCTATCTATCTATCTATCTATCTATCTATCTATCTATCTATCTATCTATCTATCTATCTATCTATCTATCTATCTATCTATCTATCTATCTATCTATCTATCTATCTATCTATCTATCTATCTATCTATCTATCTATCTATCTATCTATCTATCTATCTATCAGGTCCTTGGAGGAAAACCTTTGCTTTCAGCGGTGAATACGTGTGGACCATCTCTGACCTCGGACACAACACACCCATAAAAGTCGTCAGGCTGTGGAATGGACTTCCTGGGAACCTGAACGCTGCTGTGCACTCACAGAGAACCAACAAGACCTACTTCTTCAAAGGTACAGTCTTTGCACAACACTGTGACAAAAGCTCCTCTCAGTTCAGCAGCCTGTGTGTGAATGATGGACCATGTGTGGTCACAGGGAATAAAGTGTGGAAGTACACCAGGTTCCTGCTGGACTACGGCTACCCCAAACTGGTGAAAAGGATTCCTCCGAACATCGATGCGGCGTTATACCTGGAGGAGAACAAGAAGCTGATCTTCATTAAGGTATCTGACATCGATATTTGAGAAGCCGGGGCCTTTTCCTCATGTTTTTGCAGAATCTGTTATTTTTCTGAATAAATGTGTATGTTTAGGGTTCAGAGTACTGGCAGTGGGATGAACTGAAGTACAACGACTTAAGTCTGTACCCCAAACCGCTCTCCATGCTCTTCACTGGATTACCGTCCAGAGTGGACGCAGCCCTCACCTGGACCAACGGCAAGATCTTCTTCTTCAAGGGAGACGAGTACTGGAGAGTGAACCAGCTGATGCTGCAAGTCGATAGAGGTTACCCACTGAGCAAGAAGGAGCGCTGGATGCGATGCTAAGGGTCCACCATCAGGGGGCAGCAGGTGCTAAGCGGTCCACAGCAGGGGGTGCGGGTTCCACTCCAGGGGCATTGAAAACTTCACAACCTCAACAGCAGTTGTGAAATATGATCTAACATGAAAAAAAAGGGGGATTTTCTTTTTTCTCTCTCCCTTGCTGGCTTCTCTACAAAGGAGGCTGATCTTTGTGAAGCTCACTTCCTGAGCACAAATGTGCTTCTGTGACAGTGAGATGTCTTAAAGCTGAGTTTATGATCTCAGGGAGAAATCAATAAGGGAGGCCTTCTATTTGCTCTCCCTCACATATGTGTTGCATTATGTGTCTCAATACTTTCAGTAACACGTAATATGATGATGGGAGTGTTCGTGTTTCTGTTCTGACTTTAACATTTTGTTAAGCCAACTTCTTAACTATGTTCACTTGGGCTGTGTTTTTCTGTCGATATTATACAGATATGATATCCTGACACACAGACTACAGTATGATATATTGGCACTAATATAAGCAAATGGGAAAATTGTTTTGTTTATCTAATGAGTGCCAACTAGCTGTCGGAGGGTCAACTACATCACCACTGTCAAGAATGACGCCAATTTACTGATACAGCGCTTAAAAGAATGTATATATATGTATCATGCCATGAAATATCGCATTATTTTAGTGTATCGATGAATCTGAATGAATCTGTGTGCTGATAATTGTAATAACATGAAAATAAACCTTTGTACATCAACATTACTGTAAAAAACATGTCAGCTTTAAAGTTGTCTGTGCACCCACCAGCAGATGAGAAACATAATCCTTACAATGATGAAAGGCCGGCCTGTTCTACATTGTGTTTATCTTGGAAAAAAAACTTGCACCATGGCAACCACAAACAACTACAGAGAAGGAAATCCTCCTCATGACCTATTTATTGCCGATGTAAAACTGAATGAGTAACGCTTTTTATATCAAACACATTTATTCATCTTTGCAATCATATGAACAGTTATGTACAGATCCAGGTAACAAGTGCATTGTCCCTGCAAAACAACAAACAACAACATGGATGATTATTTAAAAAAACTACAAATTAAAAACAAACATGCTGGTTTTTTTTTTTAAAGGTTTTTTGCAACTCTTGGCCATTACATAAAATAAATTATAAAACATTTACTCCACAAGCAACAGTCTAACTTCCTCACCTACTGTGTTCTGACAGGAGCTACCCTGAATAAACACACACCAAAAAATTACAGACATATTTGAGTGCTGCTATAAAACACATCCCACTTTTATTTGCCTCATTTATCGTTTTGCTTCACTTTGTCAGTCTCACCACACTTCATCTAAACAAAAGTACATGATTATCACAACACCTATGAGCATACAGTTAAACAGACAGAGTAAAAAGACAACACTTCATGGCAATAGCTAACTCTTCCAGTACAGTACGTGTGTAACGTCAAACAAACTGCTTATTCACCGTCTCATTCACCACCAAAACACAAACAAGAATTTTAAGGCTCGTACTTGCTGTTTATGTATTTAATACATGATGAAAGAAAATGGAGGACCCCACTCTGTTAGTGTCTGTTTTTTTTTAATGTTTCTCTGAGAAACACAGTGGTTTTAGTGGTTGTAGTTGTTTTTTTTTTTTTTTATCAAGCCGGAGCTTGACGATTCTTCCTTCTCAAAAAAAAAAGCAGCAATCTCTTTCACCGACACCCAGAACTGACACATCAACAGGAGAAAATCCACCCATGCTACAAATCAGTCTGAAGAGAATAAAAACCATTAGCTGATTGGAGCAGTTTATAGGTTCTACTCTACATGAGCGAGGCACAGTTGAAGATCCAGAGAGCACTTAGCACTTAGTAGTCCCTTCTTATGTGTGTGTGTGTGTGGCTCAGACCCTGACCACTGGGGTTGTAGCTGTGAGGGGCACAGTGGAGCCGCTATCGTACTCCAAGTCGATCATGGTGTGGTTGGCGGTGCCCAGGCTGCTAAGGGAAGTGCCTGTGCCCATCTGTCTGTCCCGCAGACTTTGCAGGTAGCTCTAGAGAGAGAACAGCATAACAGAGATATAAGTGAGCTGCACAAAAAAATCTTCTTATCTCCAAAATAACTGAGACACGTGCATGCCTTTTTATTTAAGAACTATAATCTAATCAGCAACTACAGCACACGCCACTTTGGGTGACACTGACCGGTGCCAGTAGATCCCCAGCGTAACGTTTCACTGGGGTGGGTTTACGGCGGTACGTGCCTTCCTGCCCACCTGCCTGCTGTCGCTTTTTGGCGTCCTTCTCCCGAATCCGCATCAGCTGGACTCTCTTCTGTCGCCGACTGATAACAACTACGAGAAGAGAGGAAACACAAAGTTATTAAATCAATTATTTAGCCAAGGACCTTGCATTAGAGAGGCTGCCATTTTTCTACGGTAGACCGAATGGACAAATCAGCCAGAGCATGTGCAGACTCTTTCTTACAACAAACAAAGAGCATCCTTTCTGATATGTGAAGGCCACTGTAGTTCCCTGACACAACAGGGAAAAAGAGAGGCTATTTTGGCAGGAAGGGGCGCTGATCACATCCACAGACATACATAACCAGCAACATACTGTACAGCACATAATATGTCAACATGTCTCTTCACTGGCTGTTTTTTATAGCTGTTGTGCACTGGGATGCTGTGACAGTCGAGGACAGGCTAACAGGAAACAACAGCAGATTCCCACTTGGCAGGAAAAGTAACTTGCATTGAATGTGCATGATACTGGTGTGAAAATGCTTTCGGCTAAAATTTAATGCCGTACCGTATTTTAAAGCGGACCTAGACCGTACCTAGTGTGTATCTGCGTCATTACCTTGTTTAAGAAGGCCTGAAGGATCTAAACAAACAGTTCAGTGCTGAGAACGCTGTGTTTTATTGTAATCTCAGGCTCAGCGAGATCTCTGGAAAAACCCGGTGCATCAATGCAGCAGTGCATCCACCTTTCCAGAGGGGGTAGCTGCACTTCTGAGAGCGGGTGTGCTGATTATGTCACTTCCGGGTATTGGCCAATCACAAGGCAGTTGGGAAGGCTCTGCGCTGGCTGGCCAATCACAACACACTCTGTCTTCTGGGTGTGAGAGTTCAGTCTGAAATATTGCGGCTGGGGAACAGCGTCAGAAAAGAGGATTTCTATCGGCTCGTTTACAGCAACTAGGAGGTTTTTGACCATAAGAGCAAGTTAATGTATGTAAGTAGACCTCCATAACTAACATATATGTGCATGTGAATCGTTTGGTCCATAAAATGTCAGAAAATGTAAAAAAAAAAAGACGCTTGATTTGTACTCTCCCGTTTGTCCTTACAGGCTCCGGTAGAAACATGGCGTCTCGCTGCTAACAGTGGCTATGCAACCGCGGCCCGCGACCATGTTATTACACATGACTTTTTGAAACACTACGAAAATGAAACAAAAACTATTATACAGCTAGACAATGCAGGAGCACATAATATGTATAAAAAAGTGGATTTTGGGTTATATAAACCCATAAATACTACACAGTGTCCCTTTAATGGTTTCTTTGTTATGTGGAGCAAAGAAACCAAGAAAATATTCACATTTAAGAAGCTAAAACAATCAGAAATCTTGTTTTAATAATGAAAAAAGCTTCAAATCGATTATCAAATTTGTTGGCGATTAATTTAGTAATCAATTAATAATCGATTCATCGATAAATCGTTTCAGCTCTAACTATGACATTTATAAATACTTTATTTTATTTGTCGGGGTAATTTTAAATGAATTTTCCCTCGTTTCCTCTTAACTGCAGTTCAGTATTGAACTTAAATTGTTAAATTAAATGAAATGTCTGGATTTTAAATGTGCAGTAAACTCTTACAGCTTTTTTAGAAGTTCCTTTAGAAACTTTGGCTCTTCAGCACCTTCATATGTTTAATTCTCAGACATTCAATAAATGCAAACAATGACTTATGAGAAACAAAGCTTCATGATATGTCATTCTTACCTTCAGTGTGCGAGAAGCTGTCACCCGTCAGTTTATACTGGACCAACACTCCAATGAGGCTGAGGGCGGGCCAGATGCCCAGAATGACCCAGCTGTACCAGCAGAGAGGAGGCCCCGGTGTGAGGCGCAAGCATTCATACACATATGTGGCCAGAGCCAACATCTCCACAAAGTAATCAGCGCACACTGTCATGATAGCTGCCCCGAACACAGCTGTGGAGACCATGGTGAAGAACTTCTGCCACTGCAGAGTCAGCACAGCGAACAGCATGCCCATTCCCAGAAGAACACCGAGCGGCACCCAGACTGTGGTCGGAGAGTAGAACTGGTGAGTGACCAGCAGAGCAGCGAGGGCCAGGAGGAGTCCCAACAGCAGGCCAGTCATGAAGAGGCCGACACTTCGCACAAGCATGGTGACCAGACCACACAGCAGGCCTATGCCCAGGCCGATGCCTGCACTGGCCTCAACACTCAGCTGGGTGTCCAGCACGTGCTCCTTGTGGCACAGCAGGAAGATGATGACAGAGCCGAACATCAGGCCTGACAGAAACATGACGGCCTTGAAACAGCGGTAACCTGTAAGAGGAGACATAGGACAGATACGGTGAGAAAACTGAGCCATGGGAGGAAAATAATGAAAAGTAAACACCCCATTACATAAAAATGATGTATAGCAGCTCTGCTGCACATATGTATCCAACTAAAATGAGTGATGTTCTGACTGTGGTATGTCATCACATGTTACAGCTTGCTTAATGTCAAGGTCTTTGCCAGAGCAGGAATCCTCACCAAAGAAGCAGTAGATGATGCCAAACAGGCAACACATGGAGCAGATGACGGCAGGGATGACATCATACTTCCTCTCTATCTCCAAACTACAGGAGTCAACCTCAGCGGCGCCTGACCCCGCCCCTTCAGGGCTCAGCCCAGTTGGATCTGCCATGCTGGCTGGGTGTGGAAGGCTGTGGGGCTGGCTGAAGTTTAGGACAAGAGTAGAACTCCTTGTAACGTTATCTCAAGTCCATTGGAGCAGGTTTGACGACTGCAAGAGACAGAAGAAATGTAGTTAGGAAAACAATACGTTCACCTTAAAGGTCTAGTGTGTAAAGATTAGTGACATTTTATGTTGAGACTGCAAAATGCAGCAACTAGATGACTAGGATTTTGAATACTAGAAAGGATGTTGCCACTTTTTGGCTGATGTATAACATTCCTGGGGCCTCCTTAGATCCTTAACTAATATGGCATATTCCAAGGTGAAGAGTGCACTGCAGGGCAGACACAAAATGTTGCTTATGATTTGTCATTAATGAACTATTACATGTTATCAGGTGATATTGGTGGGTTTTCTCCCACAGCCCAAAAACATGATGCCCTTAAGTGTGAATGTGGGAGTGAATGGCTGTTCGTCTCTGTGTGTTGACCCTGTGATGGACTGGTGACCTGGCTAGGGTGTACCCGCCTTTCGCCCTGTGTCATCTGGGATTTTGAGGGATGGAAAAATCGGCCAAACATGGGGGTAAAAATGGCATCATATATCGGCCATCTGCTACCCCTGATTTGTAAAGACGGGCATTGGCCATAGAAAACCCCATAATGTTAGTATATTCAATTTCTGCCAATAAACATTCCTAATTGCTATGAACTGACAACATTTATACAGCAAATTGAACCATCTCCAGTGACAAAAGTGGAGCCTGACATCTTCATTACGACTGTAACTTCCTCCTTGCTGATGTGCGTGTGCAGCTGTCACAAACTGAACACACAACACCATGCAACTCATGCCTGCGCAAACACACAAGCATCTCATTCACTCACTATAATCCATGTGCCAGGATCCGATCAGGCTGTTCCCCCTCAGATATGCAAGGTCATGAGGACACAGTCCCCTAATAAGAGCCTCAGTTTTTAAAGGGACACTGTGTAGTATTTATGGGTTTATATAACCCAAAATCCACTTTTGTATACATATTATGTGCTCCTGCATTGTCTAGTCGCTGTATAATAGTTTTTGTTTCATTTTCGTAGTGTTTCAAAAAGTCATGTAAAATAACATGGTCGCGGGCCGCTGTTGCATAGCCACTGTTAGCAGCGAGACGCCATGTTTCTACCGGAGCCTGTAAGGACAAACGCGAGAGTACAAATCAAGCGTCTCTTTACTTGTAGCGGAAGTCCCGCCTCCACTCTCTCCGCTTCGTCTGCTACGGCCGCGGTAGCTCGCCCTCTCCCTCACCTCACGAACCTCATCTGCTGACACGGAGAAAGACGACGAGGACGACATTTGACCAGCTGCGGATACCGTAGCGCTCAGGGAAGGGAGGGGGTGAGCAGATTTTGTAAATTTCAGCCTCTCCTCTAGATGGCACTATAAACTACTAACTTCTCCTTTAACTCAGTGAAATGAATGCAGTTTTAGTTATAGGTAAATTGGTCACTCATATGTGATTTGTACTTGGTCACGTTTGTGATTGCTCAGTGTAAAGATAGGAACATGCTGTAGGAGTAGACATCAGTGATAATTACTAGTGGACACATTATGTCCAGAATTGCTGCCCTGTTAAAACCATCAAGTCCTCTTGAAAAATGACATCTGATATTTGGTCTGGCAGGCCTGTAGAAAGCCACAGAGGGCTCATGGGTGGACTGCTCTTTGTGAGGCAGCTGGAAGGCCTCGTGCATGAGCTCACCACAGCTGAGATCCGATTACAGCTAACTCACGTTTTCGACTCAAGACAAACCGTTGGTTTTACTACTTGTCAGACCTTCTTTTACCTCCAGCTTCTGCCTACCTCTAGTTCTTAACCTGAACCTTTCCCCACATTAACTCTAATTTTACCCCAAACACTGAAACGTGACACTTGTTTCACCCTTTCTCTGAGACACAAGGCTGTGTGTTTTGTGTCCTGTGTAAGAATGACTTTACTGGGAAAAAATGAAAAGTCCAATGGAAAGTTTTCTTTCCTCTTCAGCCACTCAAAGATCTTGCAGTGTCTCTCTCTCTCTCTTTGTTTCCAAATACCGACAACTGTAATGTCCCAATTCTTTGCTGAATGAGAAGACAAACTTCAGGAGAAGTGAATTCAGTTATTTTTTACATTACACAAGTCTAATGTGTTAAATCTAGCTTAGGATATTATTAATGCTATAGTCTAATTAATTAATTAATTCATTGATTATTTTGTTTTTTGGGGAGGTTTCTTTAATGTGTTGGGTATTGAATCAGTGCTCTGGGAAATTCGAATGGATATTTTTCCATTTCAATATTTACTCTGTTAACTAGTTGGCAGACTATTGGAAAATGACAATAATTGTTAGTCGTAGCCCTTTTTTTGTCCAGTATGTATGTGAAACAATCTAAAGTGGATGTATTGTATACAGTATTTATGTGCACACCATGTTCTCCATACAAACCACATAAAACGCATACTCTCTCTCTATAGCAGCGATCACAGCCTGGTCACAACTAGGATGAAAAACAGGCCTGAAATAATGTCTTTCACTTTTGAAAAAGAAAATGAGCAGCAGCTGCAACAATCTCTGTACACTATCTTGACTATAATCATCCAACGTGCATCAGCCAATTTACGATGAAAAACCAAATTCTGCTGTGGGATAACACTTTTTGGGCAAGAGGAGTTTGAGTTTGAAGGCAAATAGGGGGTTGGGGGTGGGGTTCCTGTGTGGAGTTCACATGTTCTGTCCATATCTCTTGAGGGAGAGCTCTATAAATCTAAAAACAAATCCAGGATTAACTTCTAACTTCCAGCATCATTGTGTTTGTCTATATGTGTTGTGACATAATGGAGTCGCCTTGCTTTATAAGACACAAGCCTCCTGTAAGCCTCAACAGGACAGGAGAACAAGGAAAAAAGGATGGACCGTGATAGGAACTTCACTGTTATGAGCTTTTGTCTCCCTCTGGTTTGGGCGTCACTGTGATCTCACTCTCCACATTGGTGTGTCTCTCCTTGTCAGTAGTGGAACACAGCTTGAATGGATGTTTTGTGGTCAGCCTATTGAATTCAGTAAAACCATGAGAATAAGTCATCAATGCTAACAAGCAATAATAAAGGTCCAGTAACACCCGGACTCTCACTGTGTGGTCCTTATCACACATGTTTTATGTTGTAATTCAATTATTAAAACAACTGGTGCAAACAAGTTAATAATTCACCATTAAATAGTAGTTTCACGTACACCGATGGTTACTCTTCTGCAGATCATCCTCATGTTACCACCTATGTGAGTAACAATGGTGTCTTATATCTGACAGGCTGTGCTGCTGTGGGAAAATAGAGCCATTATGGTGCCGAACAAAGACTGTGAGGCCTATGCTGTGACCTCTAGTGGCACTCGGAGGAAACTGGGTAGACAAAAAAGGGGGCCACATAAAGATGGCTGAGAGCACCAAGGAAACTGTTAGATTCTAACTGTTTGCTTTAAGATGTGTTCCAGCTATTTGCCTTCAGGGGCTGGTGAGTGACGGGGGGGGGGGAGGGGGGTCCTAACTCGAAACAGAACTATCTATCTTAATGACTGAACTCTCTTGAGACCCAAAATCCCCTCAATGCTTCCAAGCTTTTTCTGCAGACTGAAGTCGCCTGGCAACAAATTCAATACCAGTCAACAAGGCTATGAGAGTCTATAGTCAAGCTAGCAGCCCTGTTAGGCTCACAGAGTGTGGGTCCAGAGAGGGAAGCCATTGCAAGTGTCTAAAACCTGTATTCTCAAATGACCTTCAGGGGGCGACTGCACTGGCTACATGAACAAGTCAGGTTTTTGTACGAGAAAATGTACTTATATTTCACATGATTTACAATATCTGTAATTTCTTCAGCAAATGTATGATCTTATTTAGGGCAGTAATGCAAATATATTACTTAATTAATCACAGGCTATTTTAATCGATTAATCTGTTAAAGTCGGTATTCTTAATCAAATAAAAACAATTTCTCTGATTTCAGCGTCTTAAATGTGGATACTTTCTAGTTTTTTTGCTCTTCTATCACATTAAAGTGAATAACCTAGCTTTAGTTTGAAGACAAAATACAATGATACATGTTGTTTATTTTAATTTTATGGACAGACAGCAATATTAATATAATTATATTATTAGTTGCAGTAGTAGTTAGTTTAAGGTCTTAGACACAGTATAATGTCCATTTGGTTAATTATAGTCTATAGTAAAACAGACAATACATGGGGTATGTCTTTGGTGTGATTGACAGCAGATGTCACACACAGTGACCTGTCATTCCTTACACTCTAATTACTACTCGCATCTTCTCAGCGTGACCCTTTCCTCCAAGTATGGTCTCTTCTGGTTTCCTTAAACCAAAGTGGTGATGGCCAAACGGAAAAATGTGATGCTTTGAATCAGCTGTTAAACAACTTGAGTGGGTTGCCACTTGGTTAGGATGCACATACTAACACACTTACAGTGACAATTGCAGATATTCCCAATGTTCATCTAAATGATTTAAGGAATGTGCCATTTGGAAAAATATAATAATATATAAAGCACCTTTTCACAGACACAATGTGCTTTAATCAAAGAGCTAGAAGAAAAACAAAAATGCAGATAAAACATGCAGGGGGAGCGGATATAGGTCAATAATGCTAAATGTTATCGGTCTGACCGTGCATTTAGATAGGATCAGAGAGTTAATACGCACTGAGGATCAACTGCTAAGCTCTTGGAATATTATGTTGCCCTCCAAACACAAACTTGTCCAGGAGTTTGCTCCCCTAAACAAACATTGTGTGGGGCTGGGAGCAGAACAGGTTTGAGAGCTCAGCTGCTGATGAACAGCAAGTTCCCAACATAGTTAATTTGGGTGCGTAATCAAGGGGTGGGCGTGTGTGACCACAGCCAGGGCTTCTGCAAGTGCTCCTCCGACATGACGGTCAGGGCCAGCTGAGAAGCTGAACATCTGATGCTCGGCTGTTTGACATCTTTACTGGGAGAATTTCCATCAAGAATGTGAGAAGCACCCGGATCTGCGCTCTGCTGTTGCAGCCGTAAATCATGCCACCCTCAGCAGAACATCCCAAACAGCTGAAAGACTGATCAAAATAGGGACAGCTTCCTGTCCCACCGAAGCAGGAAGTTTGGAATGAGATGAGGAAGTGGAACATCAGGTTTAGGCAGGAAATTACCTTTGTGTTTCTGACACGGGACCAAAGAGTTGGTCCATCAAACCTGAAGCTTCCTCTCAACTGATGAAAACACATATTTTATCTGAGAATATATGACAGTAGGAAAAACAAAGGTACCTTTATAGGTCCAGGTGGATCTGGCAGAAGTACTTTCACCATAACAAAACTGCAGGACTTGCAAAATGAAGAAAATGAGCTTGTAATCTTTCCAGCTTACAGGCTAATCCACATATAACACTCACCATTGTGTCTCCAAGAGCCTCTGTTTGCGTGATTGAGACAATTTTAGCGGTGTGCGTTTGTGTTGCTGTGCATTACCAACAAAGCACCACATGACTGTCATTCTACACATTTAAGTACTGATATTTTGTGAAACTAAATTGTAATTTCACAGGGTTTAAGATCCATATTCAGACCAAAACAATACACTCATTATGAATGTAGGAAAATCTACATGATAACATTACACTCATTATCAACAAGTTAATAACTGACAAAATCCCTGAGCTCATGACTTCTGTCCCAGTCATCAAGCATACCACACCAGGACTTGAAACATTTTTTTAATGTATATAGTTTACTCAAGGCTCACATTTCCCCACTCATACTCAATTATTGCTGAAAAAATAATTGTGTATGCCAATAAATAAAAAATAAATCAATATAATTAAAGTATTGGAGTGAGTGTTTGCTCCCCCTTGCTTGAAATCCTTAAAATAGCATGTAGCATAGGCAAATCAGCAGTTTTTTTCTGTTGGACTGTGTAAACACAACAAAGTTGACTTACGCAGTTGCCGATGGGATACATTTGCTTACACACTACATATGCAAAAGACACATGTCTCTATCAGCCTTTGATAGTGTCCTGAGTGAATAGATCTCAATGGGTCCTTTCAATAAAATGTCTGAAATACATTCCACACCCTTCTACCTCCAATTACATAACCACTGTCCCATTTCCAGGGCATATGTTAACAGAAACATCAACATCAGGACTTATTATTCCATGATGCCATCATCCAAAGCATCTCTTCACGCCTAAGGGTTTTTTGACATGGGATTTTGGACAGAACATTGTACTTTGTGCTGTGAATCTTTTTTTAAATAAAAAGTCTGAAAAGAAAGAAAATAATTTTAGTCCTCATGATTCACATATGTATAACCACAGTCACCACATTTGTGGATTCTGTGCAAAGATATTTCTGATATTTGCCTTCGAAAGCTGACCCACTTTATTTAACCATAATAATTCTGCACACAGCACAGCTGAAGTTTCCAGACTTTGGCCATCACCTTGTAATGTAATTAAACATTGAAATATTAAAATATTCAGTTGCACTGTAGAGCTTTTTGGTCTGAGAAGAAGTGACAACCTCACAACTGGTAGCTGACGATCTTTAACTCCAGTCTTCTTTATCTAAGTGGTCTCACAGTCACAGCCAAATGATTTGCCCTGCGGCACCAGACCCTCACAATGGCCACTGATGAGTGGCAATAATTTATTGGTAGTATGTGACTTCTTTTCACCCATAATCTCTCAGTCTGCATGCATGCTCGAATTTAGTCTAAACAATAGAGGCCTTTCAACTTAAGTCTGCAGAGAGCTACTTATAGTGAGAGATGTGGAAAAAAAGACCAGAAAAACAATGAGTGGCCTTTAGAAGAGTCACATGTCAGTGGTGCACGCGTGCATGCTGCACATCAGAGCGACACATGGTCATTAATATGGTAAAAAAAAAAACATAAGGACTAATATTCATCCACAATTTTAGCACTGCATGCTGCAATGAATTAGAGTTGATATCCAGCAGCAGAGGAAACAGTGTACAGTGTGTGCTCTGAAGGAGGGGCAGTTTTACAACACTCCAGTGGGGTTAGTAGGTGGTGTGGTGGAGTCTGATGTCCGTATGTTAGTGAATGCATGATAGTAAGGCACTGTGTTTGGGGTCATAATATATGCTTCTGGTGAACAGTGGGTTGGTAAATGACCTCAAAGTACCCATCCATCATGGCAACCGTGTCCTTGAGGAAAATGAGGTCCTTTACTGAACATCCTTGAATGTGAAGGGTTCTCTGAACACAAACTAAATCGTTTAACAGTGTTGTGGGGCTGCAACTAATCTGTCAATTGTTTCCTTGATTTATTGAAGAGTTGTTTGGTCAATTAAATGTCAGTATATGTAGAAAAATGTTGATCGGCGTTTCCTAAACCTTAAATATTTCCAAATTATTCTGTTTTAATTATATCTTTGTTATATGGAGCAAAGAAACCACAAAAGATTCACATTTAAGAAGCAGAACAATTTGAAAGCTTGCTTGCACGACACAAAACAAACACTGATGGAATTGTGTCATTTGTAGATAGTTTTTTCTACAGTGTCACAAGGAACATCATGGTTCAGACCTCCACATGTACGTCTACATCACTTCCACTGCAACTCTATCATTAGAAGCAACCCGTTTTGTCAAATTCCAGTCTGCAATAATTGTACCTCCTACAGCGATCTCACAGGCCTAAAATATCATGTATAGCCTTCATTTTCAGAGCAAACCCAACACTCCTCTCATGTCATAACTATAACCAGTGTTTAAGGACCTATAAGTAGTCTATGGATGAATGATTCAAAATGACTGGTATCAGTTTTGTGTGGTTTCCATATGACAATGGGGCTTTTCTTGCACCCAGGAGGCTCAAAAGCTTTCCATCTCAGAGTCCAACACAAGCTCACACTTGTGTTGTTTGTCAGTTCCCAGAGTAAGGATATTTCTGCAATAATCCTTTAAGACGAAGCAACAAAGACACACAGGCTCAGTATCTTATTAACATTTGTAAAGAAGAATGTAGGTCATATATTCACTTCTGTAGATTAGTATTTATTAAATTCCACTTGGGCTAATTTCCAAAACTTGTACTAGGCACAAGAAAAAATTATGAAAAGGGGAAACATTCTGCACCACAACTAAGACAAATATCCTTTTTAAAATTATACTTTGTTTGGCCTTTAGGTATACCCATAAAGTACTTCCCTGAAAGAGGAGAAAGTCAGAGGTACACAGCATAGCATTCTTCTTAGATTAACCACAGCAATGAATCTACTCCACATTCAACAGTGCATCTCTTTCTTTCTTAGCAGTGCTCTTATTCATTATGATGAGCTCATTACTCATCATTATAGACATTAGTCTTTTTGGACACTGGACAGATATTTGAAAGTCTGAGCACATGGTAGGATGGCGCTACAGTGCTAACACCACAACCCTGAAGATTAGATTTCTGCCATAAACTCATCGAAATGACCATTACACAACAGCGTCATTGTGGGCTCACATTTGCATCTTTGGCTTCCATCTCGAATAATGTCTATATGACATGTGTGGCGACTAACAACAGGGAAGATGCTTATAATTAGTGTGCATGACTCGTGATTATGCACTGTACAATACTTTTTCGCATTTCTAATTTTGTATTATTTTGTATATGTATGTCTTTTGTGTTCTTACAATGACAATAAAGGATTTCTGTTCTATTCTTCAGAATAAAAGTACGACCGTAATGACACAAAGCAATGGAGTGGCTCTTTGTCAGAAGGTGTGACAGCTGACAACAAAACTAGAATACTGGTTTTTAGAGTTAGCCGTATTTTGTTTGATAATATTTTAACTTTCTCATATGAAATGGTGTATTTATCTTATTTGATAGTTGATACTACAAACACAATGTTAACCAAAGCCCTTTATCTCAGATGGGTTTGGATATTTTGATAGAGAGAAGTGAAATTGGCCTTAATTGAAAGAATAAACCTTAGCCTATGGCGCTGTTGTCTTAAGGAGAAAAAAAAAACACTGCTTGTGTTTATAAAAGAAAGCAGATGCAAACACAGCAATTACCCAGACTTCAAATTAAAGCTTGTCCTCATAAAATGGGAATTCCTCCTTTGCTTTGTGGGTCAGCTGCTCTTACTCTCTCCCCAAGAGCGCTCTCCTGAAAGCTGCTCTGCGCAGCTTCAATAAAGTTTTGTGTTTTTCCTTTCTTAAGTGTCACACTGTGTTCTTCGTTGATGAAGTTAAGAGAAGTCAGCATGGTGTAGGCATATACTACAAAAAAGATGTAATAAAAACTAGACCCTTGCATTGGTACTAATTAAGAGGTACCACACAAAGCAACATGTGCAGTGTAACTTTCATCAGCCCTGTTCTTCATGCCTTCTTTCCTGTCTTCTCTTTTTTTTCTCCCCAAGTCAGGGAAGGGTTTCCTTTCTGCCGTTACAAAGGGACAAAACCATCTGGTGCAGGCTGAGTAGGTCAAGTAGATTGTGGGGTGGGGGCCTAGTGGGGGTGTACTGAAGTGCTGTAACTACAGACTGCTCGCTCTACCCAGTAAAGACAGGACTTGTAGGCTGTCATGATACTGCCCGAAAAACCAAGAGACACTCCCCACTCTGGATCACACAGCAGAACCACAAGACCAGGGCCTTTTTGCACGCTACGAGGGCCAGAGAGGGACACTAAATGTTTGAAGCATGTTTCTGTCGGGCTTGCATAAAAAGGATGTTTTAGTATAAAGACGCCCTTTAAAGATTTGCCAAACAACCTGTGGAGTCAGATAACAAAAGAGCCAACCTTTACATGGGCAGATATTACGATATTATTCTGAATGAATGAGAAAACAGCATTTTCAAATAAACATGAATAAGATCTTACTGGGGGAAAAAGCCATACTCGATTTAATATGGTCGAGAATATGGTCAATAGCAGGGATGGCTCTATAACACGTTTTGTATCCAATGCTTATGTCACAACCTTAACTAACTACCGATATTCATTCAATAAAGTCCAATAAACAAACAAAAAAACGCTGTGAATAACACAGGTGTGCTGATGCCAGCCATTTCGCAAACTACCAATTCACAGTCATGGGGTGGGGGTGTCAACTTGAATGTTTCTCTTTCACTTTGAATGGGCTGGGACCAAACTGCAAAGACTGTGTTGCGTTGCTTTGCTCAAGGTACGAGCCAATCAAATGATGTGTATCCATTTATACTAAAACTGTATACAGAATGCAGTCAACATTGGCAGACATGGTGGACACCATTTCACAATTACTTCAACAATTCATGCTACAAAGTCAGCCATGACAGTCACTGCTAAATAACTGTGAACCAATATTCTACTCCAACGTGAATATAACTGTATACAAATTACAAAATATATCATTATTCTGATTCTGAATCTGTTAAAATGTTGCTCCTGCTTTTTATTTATAGTTTTACCACAAAATATGACTTCTTCGTTTATCTTTGATTAAGGCCTCACAACTGATATGTGTCCTGCGGTGTGGCAGACACCTCATGACCGCTCATGTTCTGGTCACAGGATGACTTATAGAAGCATTTATGCAATGTTAAAGGTGCATTATGTAATAAATCTAAAGCAACTGACCATAAAATCCTTCTAATATGTCACAGAGACTCAGGATAAATGTTACCCTCATATAACAAACTGAACTCACCAACAACAACAGTACAGACAAAATATTCACATTAAAAAAAACATTTTGCAGACTGCAAATCATGTTTATGTTTTGAAATCATGTTTTGGCATGTGGCGCCACCTACCGCCGTCTACCAATCATTGCAGTCAGTAGAGTCTCAGCTGCCGAGCAACCACGGGTTGCCAGTTACGTCAGAAAACGAAACCTTAAAGACCTCGGTATTTTGAAGTTGAGTGTAGAAACCGTTTTTGGCCATAATCTTACATATGGCACCTTTAACAATGTATGCATCATAACCATGTTACATTTTTACAGATTCTTTTTCGAACATCTGATCCAGTGATTTTGACCAGTATCAGACCAATACCAAGTCTCACACCATCTCATCCCTGATGAATAATCTGATTATCTGTGTAATAAATAGTCATTAAAAATGGATATAAGAGGAAGTATTCATTTAATATCAATTTACTTATCATCACAACAACTGATGAAAGCACAGAGCTGGAGGATTTTGGTCCTGTGGTGATGATCTGCACACAGATAAAGCCCTTATTATCCTGGATCATTATGTCTTTGTCCTCAAAAGCTGATGGATAAGTTGCACCATGCCCTTCAAGTTTAAAATGCTTTAAAGTGGAGAAGGGGAGACACTGCCATGAATCAATGTGTCTGAGATACGTGTTATTACAAAGATTTCCAGCGCTGACTGGTCATCATCTGGACCTGAATCACTCATCAATCATCAATGCTAATATGAATATGCAGAATTGTCTCCACGGACACACACACACACACGCACTCACACACACACACACACACACGCACACACACACACACACACACACACACACACACACACACACACACACACACACACACACACACACACACACACACACACAAACAGAAAGATAAGATATTTAAGTAAAAATGAGTGTAAACACTTACCTTTGAGGAGTCTGTCGGTGCTGTAGCTTCTATATCAGCCCTGTCAAACTGGAAAAACAATCCTTACACACAAAAAGCGACGGCAAGGCACCAGGGAGAACCGGTTCCTCTCTGAAACTTTTCTTTCCCTGGGCTCTTTTTTAAAAATAAAGGAAGAAAAACCTCACGGGTAACCAGTGAACACCGACAACAGCGACATAGTTCTGTTCGTGTCTTTGCCTCGTTCACACAGTAGAAACCTTCACAACAGCACGCAGCTAACAGTGAACACATACACGAGTGAGGTTAGCTCGTGTCCAGGTCAAACAACTTTTAGGCTTCTCCAGGAGAACCTCTGGAAAATGTTACTCGTACTCACTCACTCCTTCCTTCCTTCCTTCCTTCCTACCTCATTCACTTAACTCACACACCTCCCTCCTCTCCTCTCTTCTTCTTCTTCTCCCCTCTCTCTCTTCGCTGCATTTAAAAAACAAAGGAGGAAAAGTTTTTTTCCCTCCTCTCATCTCCTCCTCCGGGGCAGTTCCCCTCACAACCTCCGTCCAGCGTCATCAGTTCGTCCGTTGGCAGAGAGAGGGAGGAGGAGGAGGAGAGAGGGGCCCCGTCGGCTAGGATGAGCTAGCATGCCTGTGAGCTAGCTTAGCTCAAGCCTGAACTAAAACCTCAACTTTTTCACAAAAAGTGGGAACATACAACAGTTTGATAGCGTGTGAGCTTATAGTATAGTCCATTATGATATAACAATAAATATATTCTTGATGATATTTCACAGAATTTCAAAGTGGAAGCACTTGTTTTAATGTGGAACAGTGTATACTTCCCAATAAAAACATATTTATGATGCAAAATAAATCCATTATTAAATACATCCAAAATTAAGTTAATGATATCATTGACAACTGAAATGAAAAAACTAAACAAGTTTAACACTAGAACTACCAAGGGCAGTCATTTTGACTTGATTTTGATTTTTGTAGGGTGATAACTTTGTTGCATTTAAACATATGCGACCATGGGTCCCTGACTTTTCCTAAATGTGTGCATTTATTGTTTTAACAATGTTAAAGGTCCATTATGTAATAAATCTAAAGCAACTGGCCATAAAATCCTCCTAATATGTCACAGAGACTCAGGAATAAAAAAACTGAACTCACCAACAACAACAACAACAGTACTGACAAAATATTTGCATTTAAAAAAATCATGTTTACGTTTTGAAATCATGTTTTGGCATGTGGCGTCACCTACCGCCGTCTACCAATCATTGCAGTCAGTAGAGTCTCTGCTGCAGAGCAACCACGGGTTGTTTTACGTCAGAAAGCGAAACCTAAAAGACCTAAAGGTATTTTGAATTTGAATGTAGTAACTGTTTTTGGCCACATTCTTACATATGGCACCTTTCAATTATTAAAACAACAAAACACAAAAAAAGTTCTGGTCATGTCTACCTTTAACTACCATAGTCGTCAAGTATGTGCTATAAATCATGTAACATATTTATTTTTGGATACTGACCTCGATCTATTTACTTTCAGTTTGTACTTTGATTATTGAAATTATATGCATATTAAGTATGAGTAGTCAAAATGACTGCCCTTGGTAGTTCTAGTAGGTACATATTTCCCGGTAGTTCGAGTGTTAAATATGACATTTAATGGAAGGTAATACATTTAATAATAGTCTTATTATTAGCAAATATATATCATATTATAATCATGTAGTGACCATGTTATTGACATGATATTAAGTGGTTGGCCACATGTAATTGATTGGGGGGCCGCATGTGGCCTGTGGGCCGCCAGTTTGACACCTCTGCCCCAAAGGATTGGAAATGTTTTTACTATGTCCCGCAGTGGAAATTTCCCCACTGCGGGACGAATAAAGGACTATCTTATCTTATCTTATCTCTTATTCCTTGTAATGGCACTTTAGCCATTACAGCAGCCCTTTGACAGGTCACAGTAGGTGTAATTAATTAAATTAGTAATGGCCGAGTTCCAATTAAAGTATTAGGGTGCTGTCCTGACTTACATGTACTGTACAGAGCCATCGTTAACATGACCAGTAACACCTCTGCTGTTTCTGCTACTACAAAATGGCTGTTGTGCAAAAGCTCCATAGAAATGTCTGTCTTCAGACAAGAACTCCAGCTTATGTCCAGAGTTTTTGTTCTGGTCATTTTGTGGATTTTATCGAGGTGAGATGCGTTCACAACTGCAGGAAGTAACACAAAAGAGCTGACAGGAGAATCTCCAATGCAACATCTGCCTAAAGGTTTTCATTTGCACATAAAACACCTCTGCTGAATCTCAAGAGTTTCTGTGCATGTCTAAAAGCAGATTCATCCATCCATCATCTACCGCTTTATCTTCCACGGGGGTGTTGTGCCTATCTCAGCAGACATAGGGCACCCTGGACAGTTCGCCAGTCCATCGCAGGGCCACATATAGAGACATACAACCTTCACTCACACTCACACCTACGGTCAATTTAGAGTGACCAATTCACCTAATCCCCATATCGCATGTTTTTGGACTGGAAGCCGGAGAACCAGGAGAAAAAACCCACGCACACACAGGGAGAACGTGCAAACTCCTTGCAGAAAGGCCCTTGTTCCGAACGGGGCTCAAACCCAGGAACCCAGGTCTTCTTGCTGCAAAGGCAAGAGTGCTAACCACTACACCAACTGTGGTGCACAAAAAACAGATTCAATTCATAATTAATTTTAAAAGTTCCAAGTTATATGAACATAATTTCAGGTAAAAGGTCAACTTTACTTTGAACCAACGTAATTTGTGTGTTACCAACTGATGTCACTTTTTTAGTCTGTCCAAGATTTCAGCCTGATTCTGGAAACTTTTTAGTGACCCTCATTTGAAAACCACAACTCTAATAACACAAGTCTGTACCATGCCCCAACAGTTGGACCTTGGAGGCTATAGTGCTTATGTATTGAGTTGGTGGTGAACGTGGGGCCAATGTTAATTTAGCCCAGAATGAGGTCCTTTATAAGATTAACCCAGTGCTGGTAAGAAATGTATTTTGCTGTAGGGAGTTGTCTTTGTTGCACTCAGTTGAACACGGATCAACAACACACAATAATGTCTCTTCTCTTTTTCTTTGTCGTTGGTTGGCTGTCCTGTGAGAGCCATGGATGGCGTTAACATGTCTCAACTTGTTCAGTGTGTGTGCACATTGTCTCCATATATTGTACTTTATTTGAAGAAAAGGTAAATGAGTGTAACATTTACTGCCTTGGAACATGTACCTTTTTAACAATCAAAAATGCACATGTGCTTACAGGTACAATAATTAGCCATGAGGGCTTATATTTGACTAAATTGTACCTTGAGGTACATACATGGACTTGTAATGTAACAGTGTAGATCTAGGACATTGTGGGAAGACTTTCTCAACTGCTGTTTCACATCAAAATGTAAGTGTTTTATTCATATAAAATTATTTGTTTTTATTTGTTTTTCTCAACAAGAGAACACTATTGGATAATTAATTTTAACAGAAACACTATCTACTTAGTTTATGTTTGTACTGTAATTGTATTATAAACTAAATCATAGAACTATACAGACATGAGCAACATAATGAAGTGTCGGTATGAGGCCTGTAATGAGCCCCACATGTCGGGACAGTGAGCAGAATATGAATGTGAGGGTGGACAAGTTGAATTACAGGCTAAAGTCATTTTGTATTCGTACAATCAGTCACACTCTGAAAAGGCCTGGGAATTTGCTGCACCAACTGGTGACACAGGACCTTGTGGACTGTGTTGGGACTTTCTGGGGGAATGAGCTACAGCTGTGCGTGCTGAGACTGCAGGAGCGCTTCATTGGGCACGACAGAGGAGGAGGAGGAGGTGGCTGTGATTTCTGCACTAAAGACAGGATCTTATTTATTTATAACCTTTGTAGACTCTATGGCCACAGTGCTAACAGTTCAACATCTAACCTCATGTGTTCAGTGTTCCTCACTACTATCAGGGTGTGTTTGCATATGGAGATGATTGTATGGATTAGGGTTACAGTCAGATTTGAATCGACTGAGCAGATCATTATATACGGTATAGATTATTACTTTGGCGTGCCTTGCAGATTCCATGGTTACTTGGAATAATTTGACAACTTACTGGAACCTCATGAAAATTCATTTCCCGGAAGATTTGGCAACAGACAAGTGTTTTGTGCCGGGAGTGAAATAAACTGTTGAATTAGTATGTGGAAAATTTAACAAATCATAGTTTTGTGTGCTCTTTTTAGTGATTTACTGAGGTCATTGTTGACGAGGTCATTGTTGACAAGGTCCAAACTAAGTTTTGCATATTCCTCTATTGGTAAAGAAAAAGAAAAAGGCAGTGCTGAGAGAAGACGCTGTTCTCTTTCTTTGCTTTGAACCATGGAATGTTTCACTGTAGTAGGTATGATGACTCTTGTTGCAACATGCTGTGACTTCTGAGGAAAGAAGAATTAATTGACAGTCAGTGTATTTCCCACCTGCTCATAACTGAACCGACAGGTACTTTACTCCAGAATTATATTTTTCACCTGAAGTAACCAGCAGGAGAAACACTGACGAGTTCTTCTACAGAAGCTTGTTGAAGTACATTCAGCTCCATATTGTCACAGCTTGTCACAGCTTGTCACAGGGGTGGTACCCTCTAAGGTACATATTTATACCCTTGTGGTTTGTACCTTATAGAGATGTTGTTGTTCCCCTATAGTGGGCAATTTCCCATCTTAATTTACAAGCACAAAATACAATCTTTAGTAAGTCTTTCTGTCAAATAGGTTTTGAAGTAAAAGCAAAAACAACCACCACCTGTTCAAGCCCATAATTAAAACACACGTAACACTATAAATTGCATTAATTATAGCTGTATTATTTACACCAAACCAGTGTCATTCTTTATGTCTTACATTAGAAGGCAGTAAAATCAAGTGGCCTGGTATTCATTTACACTTTCATAGTCAAAGCTGAAGCACCAAGTGTGATGCTACTGTAGTTGAATTGAAAAATAACAAAATACAACTGCAGACGTTGAATTTGCTGCAAACTACTAAACCAGTTTAATGACATTGTTTTTTAACTTCATGTGCAATCTACAACGGCAAAATAAAACCAAATAACTTAAAATAACTTAAGATATAAATATGTCGATTTCAAGCTGTAACTATTTAGTTTGCATATGCCTCGGGCTGGCTATGTCAAAAAGGTACAAATATATGCACGTTTTGCTGCTTGGGAACATACATATACTTTTTGGGCAATGAAAAATGTACATACATGTACTTACAGGTACAATAACAACCCTTAAGGGTTTTTATTTGCCTAAATGGTATAAAATGGATAATTTCTCAAAAGCAAACAGACCTTGTGGGAAGACTTTCTCTACTGCTGCTTTATATCAAATTGTAAGTGTTGTGTGAGTTTATCAACTTAAAAAGTTTAAGTTATAATGGCCATAATGTTGCTTTGAGTATAAGCACGTAGTGGCTGAAGAAAACATGCCAGCCAAAACACTAGAGGGTAATTTCTGTCACTTTCTGGTGTTTTTTAAATAAAACACCAGGCCTCCATTTGCATTAACAATAGCATGGTTACTATTTACTGAGAGTTTGGAAGAGTTAGATGACATAATGCATCTGTTACTCACATGTGTGCAAAAAAACCTCCAGTTGTTTCCCTCTGCAGTATATGAGCTCGACACAAAACAATCTCACTCACTGGAAAACTAATGAATTTCAAACACAGTTAAAGTGTCAAAATTGCAACTTGAACAACATCATTTGCATTAAAGAAATTCAGATGACTGTTTATGCCAGCCTGTAGCTTGAGAGCTAACAGTGAGACTCTGCGTGCGTGTTCTTGCTCAAGAGCGACAGAAACAAACCCTCTGGAATAGTTTATGTGATTAAGTCAGGCTGAAAAGTTCACCCTGTGTTTTTAAACAATCTCTTTTATTGAATGACAGTATGAGTTATAGACAGTCTTACTCTTTTATGAACCACAAAGCACTCATGAACCTGCTGTTTTGGAAGGTGCCATACAAATACATTTATTGCTATATTGCTATTATAATATGGTTGTACAACTTGAAAATATATCTCCATTTGTACAGCACTGTTTACACTCAAACACTTTATCACTTAATGCAAACTGGATTATGCTATTAAAAATTACAGCATCATTTTAATATCGCCTCCTATAAATCCTGGTTTGCCCGACACTGATGGATATATTTGTGCAGAGAACGTTCTATACCTTTAATATCTTAGCTTTATGTATGTGACTCGCTCACCACCATTGTACATATGCTTAACTCACAGCAGCATCTGTAGATTGTCAGGTCGGCCTCTGGCTCTGTGGGATGGGGGCAGAGCAGATGCTGTGACAGGAAGTCTCTAACATGGTCCAGATGTGAGGACAAGAGCCCACCTCCAACACAGCTGGAAAATGTGGACAACTGCAAGCATCGACTGCAGATGAGTGAATTAAGCTCCATTAAAAAAAACAAGTTTATGTCTTTTTATGGAAATGAAAAGTCAGACATAAGATTATGGTTTTAATCAACCCCATTTGTCCTTATTCACAGCACTAATAAAAGGTTTTGTCAAATACTTAATACAAGTGATAAGCAGTGTATTAAGGACTTCTAATCAGATATACCATAATAAGTCCGCTAATCAGATGTTATTCATGAACTATATCATTCATCAAGGTAATTATTTAACAACCAACTGCCCTCTAGTGTTCAAAAGTATGCAATGCCAAACAATGAGCACAACAAAGGCAAGCCAGTTTTTTATTTTTTTATTATTATTATTATAATAATAAACTGACAGGAATTTTACAGTGAACATTTCCAAGGACTGACAAGTAAAACATTTTTTATACAAATCCAGTAACTTTGAAATCAAAGATAATTGTTGGTTGACAAACAATGGCCTGTTTTGAGGAAAATAACAAATTAGAACAAGAATGTTGAAACAAAAACAGCTCAATTGATAACCAAAGAGGTAACAAAACCATATGTGTTCCATATTAATCGCTTTTCCACTGTCTGAAATTCAGACCCACCGGAGAGCTGTATCCAGCTCAGAGCAAGGTAGGGAGTATTATGTCTCCCATGTCCATTAAAAGGTTCTCACTAATCCTCATCTTCCTCTTCGTCAATTAAGACCATCTTGCGTCTACGTTTCACAGGAACAGAGACATCGTCCTCTTCTGATTCTGCATCACTCTTGGCATCTATGTCCATCGCAGCAGAGGAGCCATTCTCTGTAAAGATAGAATTGCATTAACACTGTACTTCAATCATGACTTAACGCCACAGAGAGTGATAACCCCAACACTAGTGAAACACTGATTACAGCCCCTCTGATGAAAATGTATTTATATTTTGTCATCTATGTGTTAATTAAGGTTTAATTCATACTAATAGTAAACCCCAACTGTTCCAGAATGTTCCCGTCATTCAATAAAAAAAAAAGTCATTATGGTGGTTATGTTTTGGTCAAGTAGATGTTTTTCTCCATGAGCGACATGAAACCTCTCAGGCTATTTACAAATTTAAATAGATCTGTAGTTCAAAATTTGATCAATACAAAATGGGGGCTTTAATGCTGAACCCTATCTCTGTGGTACATACATGAAGCTTTCAGTGTAAAATGTGCAATAAAACTTAAACCAAGTTCACTTTCAAACACATTAAAATGTGTTCTCAATGTGAGAAAAATACCGTTCTCCTCCTCATCATCATCATCATCCAACACTCTGCTTCTCTTAGTCGAGGTCTTCTCTTGGGACCTGGTGTGTACAAAAATATATTTGAAGGAAATTTAGAAATACAAATAGACATTTCTCAGCTGTGGATTGGCCAAAGTGATAAATAAAACACCTCACCTCGCAGCTGTGCTTTCTGTGTCCTCAGTGGGGGTGAAATCTGACACAGGGGCTAAAAACAAAACAAACATCAACTTAATCCATGACCCACCCATTAATTAGCCGAGGGTTTTCATTGCAAACTGAAGCAGAAAAATGCTTTACAGTGAAGGTTTTCAGTTCCAAACCAAAACAATTGAGGCAGTAAATTTATATTCTGTTCTATTCTTAAAATATATTCTCAGAAAATCAAATCAGAAACAACCTTTTCTATACCACATTCTTGGCCAAAGCAAGCTGTAGCAGAATGTATGTGCAGCATGTAACTTAATGCTAAAACACCATGTGAGAAAGCTGCAATTAACTGGTGCCATCCGACACCACAAAGCAATGGTTGTGCCATTCGCCCCCCACACACACACCTGGACACTCAGTGGATCGGTGTTTCCTCTTGCGTGCGAGCAGCAGAGCTCTCAGAGCCTGATCCCTCTGTTCACCTGAGATGCCCTCATCCTCCTCATCCTCCTGCTGAGGTTTTTCAGTCGAGCTCCTGGGCTCGTCTTGCTCTTCGCCACCTTTTGGTTCATCTTCACTTGGACTAAGAGCTGCAGCTGCACTCCGGAGCTGAGACGTGCTCATTTTTGCTGGGATTCTCCAGAAAGTTTCCTGATAAACATTTATTAACATATTTCAGTCGAAATCTAATCAAATTTTACTTATAGTGCATGTTTAAAAAGAACACAGTTGGCCAAAGTGCAGCACAGTAAGATGTAAAACACATAAAAGACAAATAAGTAAAAAAAGGCTAACATCTCGCACTGTGTCAAATGCCATGGGAAAGGGATGAATTTTAAGAGGCCCATTTAAAAACAGGCCTCATCAAAGAATATATGTATGAATGAATAAATACATACGTCGTGGCCACTGTCTTAATGTCTTAAAAACTAAAAAGTTCTTATTATTAAATAATTATGAGGTTAGGACTCCATGAGGTCCTTACAAGGTCATTGTTTAGGTCAGAGAGGTAACAAGACTGTGTGTGTATAAAGGAACAACAACAACACAGCTTCTTTCATTCTCCGACATGGAAAAACTGTTGATTTGGTGTCATAAATGATTTTCAGTTTCACCACTTCAACAAACAGTCTCATCTCGTACATTATGACTCTCCGAGATGCTCTGATTAATTGACTTTTGACCTGGTAGCACCGGTCACGACATAATGTTGATGTTAAGTTGTGATAGGCTATATGACCTGCATATTGTGTTTTATTTTGAAAGGGGGGCAGAAATGTTTTACTTTGAGTTGATTTCGCTTTTCCTGTCTGGTTGCGATCTGCTCTGTGAAATTTACACGGTTCAGCAGCGGCAACGGCAAAAATAGAACTGCTTCCTATCGAAAGTGCTGGCGCGGCGAGCCGCTTCTGGGACGCTGCTGAGACGTTCCACAGCGTGTCTGGTGGAAATGCTCTCATTGATTAGAATGGAAGTGATTTGCAACGGTGTGAGTGGAAATCCAGGGTTAAGCCAAATATTAACCCTCAAAAAGCCCCTTTAAGAGGTGACGGAATGCAAGGTCAAAATGTCTTTGACCAAAGTTTCTTTGCTCCTCACAAAGATACCATACAAAACACACACACACCTGTTCATCTGCTGGTGGACGTAGCCCCAGTTTACGTAGCAGCCTCTGAAACTTCTTGTTGTCCATGGCATCTTCATTCGTCTCCGTCAGAGGAACCAGTGGCACAGGCTGGGACGAACCTGTGGAATGAACCACAAAGATTTTTTTACGGCACGCTCACTCACAATAACTCAGGCTCTGTAATGAAGTAAATAAACCTCCAAATGTTGTGATAGCTCATAAAGTTGCAGTTACTAACCATCGTCTTTACGGCGATCTGCTGTTTTGTTTAGAGAATTCTGCAGCCACAGGAGCGGCCCACTCATGCCTGTTAAATAGAAACATTTAAAAAACATTTCATTCCCGTTTGTACAAATAAATACATCATCATGAAATATTTACTACCGGTTCGACTTAGCTGGTAACTTCATGTGAAATGAAAATATACATATAAATAATGATAGACCGTGGCAGTAGGCATTTCCTACACGTCCCACTAAAATTAATCTCGGGACGGTGTCGTTGAACGTGCATCGACATGTTAGACGTGTTGCCCATCATTCGTCTTTCTTTTTTTTTTTTTTTTAAAAACCCAAAAAACACTTGGGGTTACTTTAATTAATTAATTAATTAATGATATATTTTTAAAGTGTTGACAGTCCGACAGCTCACTGGTCTGTATCTGGATTGGAAGGAGTTGGAGGGTGTGTGTTGTGAATCGGACTGTTCCAACTGTGACACAGGCTCGTGGGTGGTTTCAATATGCGTATCGTTACAGACTTACTTCTAATCTAATAACAACTGTCCGTATTACTCATTCTCACCTTCCTGTCGCAAAGCATTTACCATGGTGCCCACATTGGGTCTCCTCTGCCCTGTGGATACCATGCTTTGGCTTTTCCTCATGCTGCCATTTTGTGACTTTGCCCTTGTCTGCTCTTCATCTTCCTCATCCTCACTCTCTTCAGACTCATCCTCCACCTCATCATCTTCATCTTCATCATCATCATCATCTCTGTCCACCTCATCATCTGGAGAACCTTGCGTTAGTCCCGTCAGGAACTCTTCTTCAGTCTGTTGCAGAAGACACAGTATACAGCCTTTACTGCCAAGTCAGTTTTCTTAAAATATACCTGGGTATATATTAGGTAATGGAAGACAGCATTGACATATTTTAAAGTTTTTTACAGTCTTATTTAGGGATGCACCGACCATTTTTGGGGCCGATTCCGATTTCCGATTTTTCAAGAAGTTTGACCTGCCGATACCGATTTCAATTTTTAAAACCACTTTACAGCATACAGAAATATATATATTTTGCATATTTTCTTTAATAGAACATTTTAACATAGTGTACAATCAGTTCACATCCAATATCCAACTAAAAAATACAAAAACAAAGCACTACCTGTATGTGTAGTTTATTTAAGTTTAAACATATTTCACAACATAGTACCTAAACACAAATAAGTAAATTAACTAATGACCAAGAGCGCACATCTCTCTCTCTCTCTCTCTCCCGCCCCGTGCCTCGCGTTCTCTGCGCACACTGGTTTAAATAACAAACAAACAGATGCTGAGTGCTGATCAAACGTTTTGTGCAAGTGATTTAAGGTCCTGACTCTTGTCCCAAATACGACCGGCTTCATTCAGTGATTGAAACAAATATATAAACATTAATGAAACGTTTACATGCAGACCTCTCACTCGCAAAGCAGATAGCAGCGCCGCAGCTGCGCGCATGTTGTGTAATCAAATACACTGGTATGGGGGTATATTAAAAATTCATATCATAACGGTGTGAACCGGTATACAGCCCTACACTCTACTACATGTGCGTGTAGCTGCGTGCACGTGTTGCTGATGCTGCGCGATGCGGGTGCATTTGATCGGCTTATTGAAATCTGAATATTTCTGTCTGACCGGCCGGTCGCCGATTGCGGCCGATCACGTGAAAATCGTCCGGTTACGGTCACTGGCCGATTAATCGGTGCATCCCTAGCCATATTGTAAAAGACCTGAATACTGTATGTTTAAAATGACTTTACCATTGCTTTTCCAGAGCTCTTTCGTTGAGCATTGCGACTTCTCTTCTTATACAGCTCCCTTCTCTCTGACACCAGGCCCATACTGAGCAGCTTGTCCACCACTCGTGCGCGGGAGCGCTTGGCTGTCAGCTTCTTCAGGATGTTTCCCAGCACGTCTGTGAGAGCACAATAGATTGTCAGCACCAAAGACACTCAAACTAGCTCAGTTTTCAACAGTTTACAATACAGGTTTTATCAGGACTGTAAACAAAAAGAGAAAGGTACTGTGAACAAGCACGTCATTTTTATACCATCAGAGTCTTTGTACTCCCCAAACAGCATCTGTAGCTCCAGCTCTTGGTCCTCCGTCCAAAGTACAATCTGGGTACCTTTCCTTTGAAAAATTATACAAACAGTAATTTTAGGAAGCCATTCTGTGGTATAATCCCCATTACATTTTCATCAGCACTCATGCAAAGTGTTTTTAAATGAATCACTCATTAAATTTCTGTTTAATGATACTAAGCTATTGGATGAGGCCATTAGGAAGATATTTGCAGTTTAACAGCTGCCAAACTCTGAATTCTTTGAACTCTGGTATAGTGTTTTTTTTATTACACTTATATTTTTGTATATGTGTGTCTATACAAATTTGTAGGCTACTTCGAAGTTGTTTTCAGCTTGTATTTATCCTGTATGTATTTTATCTTTTTTTTGGTTGTTGTGTTTGTCTCAATTTTGCAATGTGTAAATAGTTCTTTGTGTCGTGTTTCTTGTTCAGAAACAAGCAAATACTCTGTGTACATGACAGAAAAAAACAAAACAACAAAAACATGCACTTGATTGCACGTTATATTAATTTATTTGGACATTTTCTGATCATGTAATCTTTTATTTTAACTTCATGTATATTATTTATATTATTTACATTATATTCTGTATGTTTAATAAAACATACATAGTTGTAATCCTGGTCTTGGCCAGGACACTCTTGCGATCCAGATTTTTAATCTCAGATTCAATTCCTAGTTCAATAAAAATAAATGATCAAATTCCTTGAGTACATACTTCTGTTTCTTCAGTTCCTTAGCGTTGTCCACCAGACCCATACGCACCAGCTGTGTCACTACCTGGCGCCGAGTTCGCTCCCCGCTGCTGAGTAAAGGCAGCAAAGTCTCCACAATGTCTGGGACTAAAGCACAAGAGCAGAGGAAGCAGGTACATGGTGAGCAAAGGTGTCATAATTTAACACAATAAATGGAAAAAAGAAAGGTTACCTTCAGAGTGTTGATGCTCCTCATAGAGCTTACGCAACTCTTCCTCCTCCTCTTCAGTCCAGTTTGGCTTCTTTCCCTCTCTGGCATATTTAGAAACCCAATGAGAGAGACTATATTTGAAATGGTAGTGCACTAGATTTGCTAGTTACCATATACTGTAAGGATTTGAATGAAAATGCATCTATATCCTGTAACTTGTAGGTAAACGATGTACCGTTGCAGTAAAAAAAAACACAAAACAAAGAAAGAGACAAACCCATCCTTGGTGTAGCCTTCCGTCATCTCACGCACAGCTCCCACATTTTTCCAGAAGAGCAGCTCAACATATGCCTTGTTGTTTTTTGCTGCCAGTGAAAAGAAACGGTTCAGCACATACTTGGCAAAGGTCACCAGTTCCTGTGAAGAAAAGTATGAAAGGTGAGCTCTGGGCTCTAATCTCCACATACTTGCATGACAATAACATTTTTTTTTACTTTCTCTCCTATTATATCACTGTACCCTGTAAGCAGCTGCAGCAGGGTCACTCAGGATTTTGTTGAAAAGGTTGAAGACTGACAGCTGGAAAAGCAGGGCGTCCATTTTGAGGTCAAAAGCCACGCGGTGCAGCATTCGTGCAATGCAGTGGTTTGTGTGGGGAGAGTTTTTCGTGTATGATTTCAGTAGGATGAGGTATGGATGCACAATATTAGGGCTGGCAAACCTGTGAGGGGAGGGACAAAGACAACATGTTCTGTGAGGAATCTCACAGAGTGACCAGCCACAATGAAGGTTAACACAACTCTTTTGTTCACCTCTTGATGAAGTCCAATAAGTTGAACTCAGTTTCAGAAACTTGGACAGAATCCAGCTCTTCTTCTTCTAACTCTAGATCATCGTCATCATCCTCCTCTACCATGGGCTCAGGAGCAGACGACCCTGAAGGTCAAAGGTAACATGAGTAGGGATGGGACTTTTTTGTCGACAATCGACATGTGCGCACCTCGACAAAGAAATCAAATTAAAAAATTCGAAGTGTCACAAACATGGAAAGTTCACGACCAACGAGGTCAAAGAAGCTGTGCACGAAAAGGTGAGCCTGCTGTCCAGGCTCCCTGTGCTCTCAGATGATGGTGCGCGCATTGAGGAGGACGAGTCACTATGCAAGGTAACTATGTAGCTTCGGCAGCTGTCTGTGGCCAGTCACCTGTAACGTTAGCCTACATGGTGACAACAGCTGTTCTCTCCAGTGGCTCTGCGTGTCCAAGCATGTGTGTGTGCGTGCAGTGCGCACGAGCTTGCGCTAATGTTTAGGACTGGGGGTGGGTGGCACAACAATAAGCTGTCTACACAAATGAAGACATCAGTAAAGAAGAGATTAACGCGATTAAAAAACATAACGCGTTAATGATGACTGTAATTAATGAATCACAATTAACGCGATAATTTGACACCCCTAATAAAAATAAGTTTGGTAGCACTAACTGCTCATATCATGTGGCTGACTGGAAAAATAATTGGGAGTTAGAAAGGGCGTTTCGCGATTCTGTTTTCTCAGCCACGACACAGGTTCATGGCTCTGAGTATCGCGATTTCGATTTCGATACGCATCGTTACAGCCCTAGTGCGAAGGCCACTGTAGTTCCCTGATGTGGAAAATGAGGTGCTAGTGGTGGATTACTTGAGTATTTAAAGGCGCTATCTGTAACAATGTGGCCAAAAACGGTTACTACACTCAAAATCAAAACACTGCGGCGAGTCGTATCCGCCTCCCACTCCACCCCTCCCTTCCAGAGTCGAGGTTGCCAGAGCGGTTGACATGTAACTCCGTCAGCAACGAGCGAGAAACAAGCGTTTTATCATAAATAAGTGTCTCTAAGACACACAATTCTGTTCTTTCAGTAAAGATCTAGATGTATAATAATTTATGGTAACATTAGCTGCTGACTAGGGATGGATATATCAGATGGAATAACTTTATGCATAATATTTGACAGAACTGTCCTTCATTTTTGCCTCTCCTTTTACAATGTTATATAGCAGGGCTGCCAACTTCTGACAAAACCTTAGAGTGAGTGAGACATTGTGGCAAATTACCACCACACACCCAATATATTTATTTATGGTAATATTTTATGCATGCAAGCTTATTAATGCTTTATACAATAATAAGGTAAATAATGTTGACACTGTCCCGGAATCAATCCTACAACCTTCCCGACACAAGTCCACCTATTTAACCACTTGGCTACCGCTATTATTCTCTCTTTACATGTCAGAAGAAGACTATTAGGTAAGATTAGAAAGATGCACCTTTAAATCTATAGTCCCACCATAAAATGACACTAATTCTTACAAACCAGACCTTTAACTGTAAGCCTTGCAGAGGGGCAGTATTATAATTTCAAAAACGTACTTGGCAGGTTGGCGTGAAGAATCTGTTTGAGAAGCTGGAGTTCTTCTTCAGGTTCCACATCAGCTGCACCAAACACGTCTCCCTCCGGCCACACCTCCCTGAGCACGAGAAGAGAAAGAGAACAGAAACATACTGGGATTAGATCATCTATGGGAAATCATAAATAAATACATCTGCAGCAGTTATGAAATACTTCAAATTATTATGGCTATTAAATAAAAGGGTAAGATGACAAATAAAATAATACTTTTTAAACATATTAGGACTGTTAGAACATTAGAACAGGGGAAATTGGAAAGTCAGCTTTCAGGGATATACAAATATGATTCAAGAAATTAAAGAATGCAAATGATTATGAGTCTAAGTGACCTACCTGGCAGCTCGCAGCAGTCCCAGTGCTTCTGGTCCCAGTCGAGCTAGCATTGCATCCTTAACTCGAACCATAGCCTCTGTTCGCTGCTCCTCCAGAGGAATTTCAGATGTGGCATCGAAAGGTACGATGCTTTCAGTTATAGACTCTGACAACTGCAAACAGAAGACAGAAAAATAATCTTCAGTGCTGGTAAATTTGAACCATTATTTGATTACTTAAACAAGTTTGGAGGAACTCTTTAAAGAGAAACTCTTGAGCACAATAAGATCTGTCAAATTGTCTCTGGCGGTCGATAGCTTAGTCGGTTCCCTCTCTCTCCCACCTTTCACGTCATTAAAATAAAATAAAAAGTCTGTAAAACAATTTAAAATCCAGACAAGGAGTTAAAATGTTTCTGGTCCCTCTGAGGTCAATTCTCACACAGACCTGGAAGCCTGAAGCCTTCAGCTCTTCCTCCACAATCTTCCACGTCTCCTCCAGGGCTTCTGGACTCGTATCTGCAGATGGTGGATTTTTATTACCTCGAGACTTTCTCCGCTTCACTTTCTTTTTCTGCAGAATAACCAGAGCAAGATATTAATATTTTAAGCAGGCACTACTGACATTTACATACACACTAAAAAAATCTAACAGAAGGAATTACCTGAACCATCAAGTTCCTGCGACCTGTGCAAAAGCGTTCCAACATACGCAAGAAGAGATGAGTCGTCTCCACTAAGTCTTTGAGGTAAGAGTGAGGCTGATGGGTTTCATCAAACTTCCTCAGCAGGGTCAGGAAAATCTCTCGGTATTCCATCAGGTAGAATATGTTACCTACATCACAATAATTTGATGTTTGATGTTTAATGTTGGAAATTGTTTGAATGGAATGACGGACTGCATGACATTGGAGATGGAGTGCAAAACTGTACTACAACCCTATATATGATGAAACAAAATAAAAAAGGACACTTGAAAAGAGGTATGAGCATCTTACTTTTGATAACATTGGAGCTCTGACGGATGCTCTCATCCCTTGAGTGGTCCATCTCGTTCACAGTCAGCAACAGTTCTTGATACGCCTTTAGAGCCAAGTGCATCCTAACGAGAAAAAAAAAGTAACATTAGCCAAAATTCACCAGCAAACTCCCAGTAAATGTTTAGACAATGACAAAAATTTAAGGCAATATAACATAACATTGACATCTATTATTTATTTTCAATCTTGAGTTTTAGCAGTGTTGTGGCAGGCCTGAACACACATACACAAATCAAAGGAAAAAAGCAGCAGAACAAATCAGTTATTAATGCCGACCATAGCATTAAGTAAATTACTTCAGGAAGTTCCATTACATAATGTTATTTATTACAACATTTGGAAACAATGTTTAATAAACAAGTTTATTGTACATTGTTTGCCTGTTTCATATGTGTTCATTTCAGCTGGATTTTTAACCACAAAGAGATCAGCTGTCAAAGCTGGGATTGTGAAATACTTGCAGGCCTGCTTCGTTCTCACCTGCGGGACCAGGATGTTGCCTCTTTACGATCAGTAAGTATCATCTCATAGTAGTTGGTGATGTTGCGCTCAATGAAGTGAAAAGCACGGATGGACATTGTCTCAGACACCAAGTCTGCACGGAAACTGTCACCACGATTGAAGGCCATGAAAAAGCTGAGAGCCCAGAGGTAATAGGTTTCATCGTGTTGCTGTGTTTGCTCTCGAATCAGATTTTCCTGTTGAGAACACAAGGGAAATCGAAGTCTGACACAGAGTGGATGGCAAAGAAACAGTAAATAAGAAAACAGAACATAATTTTATTATGTTCTGTTTTCTTATTTACTGTTTTGATGAGAGCAACTCTGTGCGAGTTCAACAAGGCATTTGAGTGTGTGTCGCATGTCAACATAAATGTTTATGACCAATTAAACTAAATATCTGTTCGGCATTGGCTACAAAAAGTAAATATAATACAACAAAGTAATTCATGAAACAGTGGCTTTACCTTGACCAGGTACATGAGGCGGTTGTAGCAGTTCTCCAAGAAGTCCACACAAAATTCTCGCAGGAAGAGACGCACATTTATGGCTGAGCGCCGTTTCTCCTTACTTTCCTTGGCCTGGCGATTCCTCTTGGGTACACGTCTCACTGCTTTGCCCGTGTCATGAGTATAGTTTTTGAACTTAAAAAGATAAAATAAAAAACATAGATTAAATAGAACATGTTTTATTGTTAACCTTAACAAAAAGTTTTTTGTTTTTTTTAATTAAACTACCCACATTATTCAGATTTCTGTGATAGATAACATCATTGTCTCCAATTGCCTTGAGACCTTCCACAACAAAGGAGCCTCCAAAGCGAGAGTGCCTAAAAAAACAAAAAACAAAAAAAAATCAGTTTACAAGTATAATTCATTCTAGTTGTATTTCTCACACTGTATCACAATTTTGTGGAAATAAAAAAGATAATAAACTATGGCACATATTAGTTGGACAGCTGCCATCATCTGAGAGGAGCCTTTGGTTACAAAACCTCCACATGGTAAATTGTGACTACATCGGGCCCAAAAAAATCAAGCCCGACCCGACCCTAGCCTGTGCACGTTTTGTCCAAGCCCAGCCCAACCCAACACATTAACTGTAATTACGAGCCCGCGTCTGATTTAAACCCGACAATTTTTTAATACGTGAGCCGTAAATGTACACGTATGTCCACGTCCTCCCCACAGCGGGAGCTTGTTGTACCTGCTGCCACAGTCTAATTTACAACAATACCATAGCCGCTGAGATCCGCTTCCATGAACACATATGTTGCTAATGACCATACGCTTCCTGGTCTTTAAACGATGCGTTCGCGGCCACAGGTTTTTACACCCAAATATGGCGAGGGAAAAAAACCCACAAATGCTTGATCAAGGGCCCGACCCGGCCAAGCCCGAGGATAGTGGCGGAAAATATCGGGTCAGACTCGGGCTGAGAATCTAAACTGTAGACAGGAGGCTTCGACAAAACGAAACTAAACACTTGTAGCTAGGCCAATGTGCACTACAGAGCATTAACTTGTGCGTCACCTGGTTCCTCGCTGTAATTTGCGCGAACGCGTCGCAGCCTGCTCTCTCTGCCTAAGAGACTCCAGCTCCTGAGAGTCTCTCTGCTTCTCTTCCGTTGATCGAGCATGACCGGCACTGACCAAAGCCTCTGGGGTCTGCAGGAAAACAAGAAACGCTCACAAAACACAGAAAACAGCCAGCAATCTCCAAATGTGCCTCCAAAACATTATATGATCGGACCTGATCTCTGAACATGAGTGAGATGATTTCCAACACGTGCATGCTCCACTGCTGCTCATTCTGAGCTGATGCCAGGAACTTGACCAGGTCATCAAAACCACTCATGTGAATGGCCCACAGCAGCCTATCATGGATGCTGGCATCATCATCTACTTTCTACATTGGGAAGCAGAGACGTAAAAGGAGGAATTAGAGTTAACTGAGATGAGTGATAAACCAAAGAGCTCGTAAACAATAAAATCACATTGGCATTTGTTTTAAGGACAGACCTTCTCCTCATTGGGGTCTGCAGGAACATGAAGCACATTCCTGACCAGCAGCAAAATCCTCTCTATTAGCAGATTATCCTCCTCCTGCCTCTGCTCCCAGTCCTGGCAAAGAAACATGTGTTCAAACAGAACTAATGTACGCCATAATTAAGTAAACAGGTCAGAAGCAGCCAAAGATGTTGATCAGTAAATAACTCACCAGCTGTAGAAGGTTGTAAAGTGTTTCACTTAAAATACCAAACACTCGTTCATTTGCAAATGCCTGAGAATAATGGAGAGGATGCAAAAGAACAATTATTGAAACTACTTACTGAACTTCAGTTTTCAAACCAACCTTTAACATATTAAATAAATTGTCACATTACAATTAAAAGGAGGCAATACCTCTTTATAGGCCTGTAAATGAGAGGTCACTTGCAGAAAGTGGTGTCTGAATATGGGGTCGTCGGGGACTTTACCAAAGCAGAGCATAGCAGGCTGAGTGAGGTTGACCATGAGCCTGAGAAGAAACAAATATGTGAGCAACATCTTACATCATTTACCAAGTTCTTCAGATTCCACACAAAACTGCAAAATAAAAACGTTTTTTAATGTCACTTTAACATTCTTATGCTATTACTAAATAATACTATTGTATTACTAAATACATTTTCTTACCTGATAGAGGCATCAAATAAAGCTTTCTCTTGTCCATGTTGGATGATAATAGGTAGAAGATCATTCTGTACAATCTGGGCTGCTCCCAGCTGCTGACGAACATCACGAGTGTCATCTTCATGGCGTAAATACCTTATCAAGTCTTTCACACTCTCTGTATGGCAGAGACAACAAAACGGCTAAAATGATGACAGCTCTAAAACAAAATGTTATTTTAAACATATTTTGTTCAAACAAACAAAAATGTTTACCACTTTACCCAGAACCACTCACCCAGACAGTCGCTTTCCTTGTGATAGGTGTTACCCTCCAGATAACCAAGAGCACTGCAAGTTGCCAGGAGTTCGCAATTCATCCTGAATAAGTCTGTACACCATCAGCCAGCATGAAGGTGAAGGCCCTGTTTCATCAACCACACAGTGGCACACAGTAAGAGAGACGACGCATGAATTCACAGTATTAGTCCTCGTCAAATAAGAATGACCCAAATCAAGACAGCAAAAGACAAAGCGGTTTGTTTGTGAATCACAACTAAGCTTATCTTTGTTTGTTATTAGAAGGACTGAAGATACTAGTCTCAATTCACTACTTTTTTTTGGCACTAGAAAATATTTTCAAACGATTTAAGTGATATATTAATAAAAACAGCTTTGTTTATTGGCTGCTCAATCCAACAGATAGGACTAGATAAGATGACTGCTCTATAACTTCATCATGGCAAATGTTCAGACATTCAGCAGGACAGGAAGTAAAGTGACATGGAGCATGTATTATAAACACAAGGATGTATACAATGATAGAGCAATGTGAACAAAACCAATACAGTACAGTATAAATATCCAGTTTGTCAGGGATTGCACGTTGCACTTTTGAATTCAATAGTATTCAGTTTACTGTCATGGGAAGGTAAAAAGCAAACAAACGTAAGTGCTGTAATCACTTGACGTGTTCTCTACTAATATAATGACAATGAAAGTAATGCTATTTAAGATAGTTTAGCAATTACCTTACTGGTCATTTTTGCCCTTAAATAAAGCAAATAATATAGCAATACCGTGGTCATGTCGTGTTATTAGCTGCAGTGTCTTGCTAATGTTATGTAGCCACTAGTTAACAATAACTTACTGCTTCAGTCTAATTCTCAGCATACAGAAAAACAACACAGACGTAGAGAAAGAAGTTACCTGAAGTTTTAGTGTTGTTATTGAGTCCAGCAGCTGCGGTTGCAGACGCTTCGCTTCGTTTACACTCTTTAAAACAATAACTTTTAGCCGCTGTCAGTTTCTCTCACAATCCAGACACATCACACAAGTCTCGCGCCAACACAAAAAACCGGATGTAGAATGTCGTCACTTGTAGTTAAAATTACACCCTCAGTTTGGTATTTCAGGCAGCACTTTGTTAGAAAGTGTATACGAAAAGTATTATCGCGTATGTGTCATCATATTTCGATGATAAAAAAGACCGTTTAAAGACAATAGAACATGTTTGAATGAACTATGGATTGTGAACTGAGTATAATTCACCTGCAGTTTAAGCAAAGTTGCCGCCTGAATGATACTCAGGGCAAAAAAATGTGAGTAGAGCAGTGTGGTCAAGCTACACTCGTTACACCATTCTTACGAAGGTTGTCTACATCCGGTGCACGTTTGAAAGCACATATTTAAATGGGAAAAATCAGTCACAGCTATACATTTCAGACCTAATAGCTGGATTTGAGCAGCTGTATTAAGAGAGTTCTCTAAATGTTCTGAACAAGACTGATAACGTTGTGTTCTTGAGCTAGTATTGACAATCAGACATTTTTACAGTAAACATGCTCAAACTTATACTGTGCGGACTGTCATCATTTTTCCAATTGAAAGATGTGCGTATCAAGCGTGCACTCGCCTTGGTGTTTTATTTAGAAAACCGGATGTTGATAACTTTACAAATCAACTTGATTCATAGGTTCGCAGGATGTTTTTTTTTTTTTTTTTTGTAAACGTAAAAGAAAAGCCTTTGTAAGTAAGACAAAGACTAAGTTCAGCTTTTTAATCATTTATTTATTAATCTGATGCCACGTGACCCAGGTATAATTCTCCTGCCAAACAACAGGTGGAGCATGAACATGAAGCTTAAAGGTGAAGATAATAAGGTAAGTGTGGCGATGACTTCAGACATGTCAAAAGCCAAATAAGTGAAAAGAAGCAACCAGAAGGTACAGTTAAGGTATTTGACTTGCAACTAATACAGTTGATTCTCATAAGCCTGCTTTTTACTGCAGAAAAGGGGTTTCACCACGTAGGCCATTATATGATCAAGAAGTAAATAATGCATTTTGTCATTTTTTTTTTGCAGCAAACACACATATGTTATTGATAATATTATTGATGGTTCTGTGTAACAGTGAGCCAGTGTGTATTTATCACTGTAAATATAACATAATTCATTATATAATTTACACATGTGCCTATTCAATTCAGATCAATAGGCCTTTTGCTCAGATGTCATTTTGACAGGTAACAGTGGGAAAAGCACAGGTCTAAATAACTGAATTGATGGTGGTTGAGTTCTATTTAGCTTCCTCAGTTTCAGGGTGCATGCTGGCTCACAGACATCATTATTGTGATAAGTAACTCTTTTAATGCTTTTCCTGCCGAAACGTATTAAAATTTCTCCCTGCAAAAGGCAGGCATAAAGGCATAATTGTCTTTACACAGAACAGATCCATTTGAATGGAAATTACAGTATCAGTCAAACTGTCTGCCTATAAAAGGGCCTATAGTTATAATAATAAAGTGGCTTTTCTGCTTCCTGTAGACATGTGGAAGTGAGCTGCTCTGTTTTTGTCCCGAGTTTATATCTCTTCACCAACAGGAACAACTGTTTTACTTCATATCAGTCCTAAGACAGAAAGTCAAGACAACACAGACTTGCTCCAATTAACTTTATTTGCACGTACATATTCATTCTTCAGTCTTGCCAGTTACACACAGCATTGCAAAGCACATTCAGAGAAAGTTTTTTCAGTCAGCTGTTAATGTCAACATTTCCTGTTAAGAAATGGTCCACATCTTCACTGATTTTTCCCTTTGCACAATAATAAGAGGAAAGCAAAGCTTCTAAAACAAAAGCCAACACGTGAATTTATTCCCGGTCTGTCATATAAGGTGTGCAGACCGGAGGGCAGTGTTTGAAGGCTCGTTACCATGTCAAATCTATGAAACACAAACTCCTAACATCCTGGGTTTGAACTAGGTATTTTAGCCTGTAGTTAAATAAGCTGCTACAAATGTGTGGTCGTCTAAGGATTCCACGGGATTGCACGGTAAATCAAGGCCTCAGGTGGTATGTAAATAAAGTGGCTTTGCTATCGCCCTATAGATGACACGTGTGTTTAGCACTTGGCTTCAATAGCACCAAGGGGTAACTGTCTAAAGGAATTCAATTAACATTGCACCATTACTGAGACTCTATGCTAGACAGATAGACACATAACTAGAGGGAATGAGGATTACATATATGAGTTTTGATAGTTTTTTCTACTTGATTTTTTCAGATTTTTTTAATCTATCATGACACCGATCGTTGCATTCTCTCATCAGTTTCTCTTTCTAGTCATCCTTATCATCCTTCTCATTTTTATCAGTGCGGGCTGAGTCCCTGTCCGTCTCCCTCCTGGATTCCTTCACCACCTGGCATACAAAAGATAGATTCAGTGACATCCATTTTAATTTGTAGTCTGTAACTTTAAATTGTATGTTTTCATAAAACAAATAATATATAAAAGGAGATATATTTCTTTAAAGGGTTAGGTTAGGGTTTATTTTGTATAAAACACTGTACCTCTCCATCTCGAGTCTCAACCGTCTTTATCACCACAGTCCTTTTGCTCCCGCTGTCTGGAGTGCGTTCATAGTCTAGGAAAAATCAGGTCAAATAACTGCTCAGTTCATTTCCGTTCCACAAAATAGATGATTTGTGTTTCTGCTTGAATTATGTTCATTAATAGGACACAGACTTGATGTATAATGGAAAAGTAAAGGCTTATTTTTGAAGTTAAGCTTACCTCGATCTCCGAGGTGGTTGCTCATGCCGAGGTTTAAGATGGGAACAGTAATCCTAGAAAAGAAACGTTGATTGTAAATGTATCACACTGCTTTTGCAGGGACTGCACAGAGAATCACACAGAGCATCTATCACCCATCCAACATTTATCTAACACACAAAGTGATATTTTATCACTACTTCACTGTTAATGAGCAAATTTCTCTGATAGAATATTTCTCCCTCACCTGCTCTCCTCCCCCTCCAGCAGTTTACGGTAAGTGGCAATCTCAATGTCCAGAGCCATTTTAACATTGAGGAGGTCCTGGTACTCCCGGAGGTGGCGAGCCATCTCCTCCTTCAGGTGGCGGATTTCGTCCTCCATTCTGCCAACATTGTCCTGGTAGTTGATGATCTCATTGCTAAACTGGTCCTCCATTTCACGCATCTGCCTCAGCAGAGCTTCATTCTGAAAAGCACACGTCAACTCAGTAAGAAATGTGAAAACGCTTTTAATACTGCACCACAAATTAGTGGTATACATTTGCCTCACCGTGTTTTTCAGTGCATCAACTTCACAGTTGAGAGACTGTATCTGCCTCCTGGACTCATTGCTCTCCTGCTTGGCCTGCCTCAGAGCATCAGTGTTGCGCTTTGCAGACTCAGTAAAATCAACAAACTGTAAGAAAATGGAGCACACGAGCATGAATGTGTGTTTGAGAGTTTATGTGAGATTATCTGTCCTTTTGTCCGTCAACCCACCTTGGACTTGTACCAGTCCTCAGATTCCTGCATGTTCTTTGAGGCAATGGTCTCATACTGAGCCCTGATGTCCCTCAGAGCACCAGTAAGATCTGGCCTGGAGCTGCTGTCCACCTCCATCTTCAGCTGGTGGGTCTGGACACTCACTTGCACATCTTGGATTTCCTATAAATTATCATAAGGAGAAAATGCATCAAAATATTGTCATTTAATTAATTTAGTGAATGGCTATGAGTGTTCCCTGAAGTTGGCGTATATGCTGAGGAAGCTCTTATCTATAAATTGCATGCATTTCGGATACCATTTCTTAATAACTCTTTAAAGAAAAGGACCCCTCTAATTGTTTAGTGACTCTCATGAGCAAGTGTCACTTACTTCATCATGGAGTTTCTTGAGGAATTCAATCTCATCCATCAGAGACTCAATCTTTCTTTCCAGCTCCAGACGGGACATTGTGGCATCATCCACATCCTAGGTTTTCATATGAGAAACAAAACATCAGTTACAAAAATAGCAACATGATTTTTTTTCATTGTTTGACCACTGATAAATGCCATTATATGTTTGTTTGAGTTAAAATGTGGAGAAAAATCTCATTGCACTTTATGTCAATATACTAAGAAATGACACTATATGTTGAGAATTTTAACACTGTCAACAGTAACTACAATACATTTTAATAGCCTCACATAGTGACTCAACAAAATAAGGCTTAACACATTAATTTGGATGAATAATGTTTTTTTTCTTTGTTCTATCACATTACTATGACTACTATAATTCAAGTGTGGACCATAGAACAAAGCTGTTCATGTTGACCTGTTACCTGAGCCTGAGGACACTTTTTAATCACCAGTGAAGTGAGTGTTTACCTTTCGAAATGCAACCAGGTTATTCTCAGCATCTGCCCTCTTCTGGGCCTCTTCATCAAACCTTGACAACAAGAGTGAGAGAGAATAGTTCAGACACTGAATGAGTAGAACACCCTTTCTGTCTAAGGTTGCACCAGAGCAGCAGCTGGATCAATTAGTTAATTCAGTGTCCTGTAAAAAAAGGAAAGGTTTTGGTTGTGTACCCAGTGGGATCACCAGCTGTGCCTCTCAACTAATGTGGTTTGCCCACAGGTCAATAGGGTCATCCACACTCATTCAATTAAGGTTATGTACACACACTTCCCCCTCTTTTTAAAGATTCAAATTGCTCTCGTTACAGTGATCACTATTGATTCAAGAGACAAAGGAGGAATATTTACAAGGTTGTTATATGAACTATGTAGTTTGTGGGTTGTTGTTTTTTAGCAAACTGAGACATTTGTAAAACTGTAAGAAGCAGAAGTATTAATTCATTCTCCAGAAAAAAAGCAGCAAAGAAATTTAAAAAATGTCAGCCTGCCATGAAAGGGGGGTATAGGGAGAGGGAAACTGCGATGAATTAGCATCCTATCCAGGCTTGGGTGAGTAGAAATCTCCTAGTTGCTCTGTGCAACAGAACATCAGAACATCAGTTAGAATTCCTGACCATCCGCAATGACTTATCACATATTATATCACAATCTACAATATGTGAGTTTCCTGCTAACTATTTTATTGATGGGTTTCATGTGTGGTCAATGTCTGGACCTAGGGCTGCATCTGTCCTGTCAGACAGAGGGCATTCTCGGACCAAACATAAAGTAGATTAGTGGGGAAAGCACCACATAGTGAGATCCGCTCCCTCATCTTTAATTCATGTGATGTTACTCGGGGCCCTTTTGTCCTAATGGGGTCCCTGGCACCATCCCATCAGCACAGAGGGACACTCAAAACACCTAATGGAGTCATTGAGTCACATTGATTTTTCCTGAGGCTGCTCTTGCCACGCCTGATATCCATCCTCTCCTCCTCCTCCCCTCCCCACTCCTCAGCCGGCCCCACCCTTTGTCTGGTCCTTCCATGATGCTCCACTCTGATCTCTTCTCCCTCTTTGCATTGTGCACATTTTTAAGTCAATACATTCTTTTTTTTTCTTTTAAGGAAAGACGTTATTTATCTTCATGATCTAGTTTGATAGTAAATAGTGTTTTTAACTTTCCTGCATGAGAACACGTTACCCCAAACACCCTGTTTATGTTAATTTCAGCGCATTAAAAACAGAATGAGTAACATACACATAGATTACATTATGCAATGATGCATGTGATGCAGTGCAGTGTCCTGTATCATGCAGTTGCTCTATTGTCCACTCTGCTCACATGCCACGCCCTACTCAACCATCATATCTGTGTCCACTGGAAAGGTGCCTTAGGAATCTCTACCTCCTCTGTGCTTGTATCAATGACTGTGATGGAGACATTGGTGGAAAGTGCAGCAGCCATTAGCTCAATGTTTATAATTGAAAAACCTACAACTGGACAATTTGGAGGAACTAAAAAACATAATTTTAAAGAGCTGGACAGGTCGTAACTTTCTCTATTCCTACTGACCTTCAGCCAACTGAAGTTATCACTTATAAGCATTTCTCTATTATCTTTCTCAACATCAGAAGCTCCAATCATGTAACTGATCTTCTACACTACTGCTTTATTCTTTCTCATCTCTTCATGCTGGTACCAACCTCTGCTTGAGCAGAGCCAGGTCTTCAGCGAGGTTGTCCCTCTCCATCTGGTACTGGTCCCTCTCCTTGCCGACATCGTCCATCTGGCGCCGTAGCTCCCTCAGCTCCTCCTGGAACATCTCAGAGGCTCGGTTGGGCTGGCCATGCTGATGCTGGCCCTTGAACTGGTTTAGTTCCTGCTGCAGTGCACCGTTCTGCTGCTCCAGGTAGCGCACCTTCTCGATGAAACTGGCAAATCGGTCGTTGAGCTCCTGCAGTTCGGCCTTCTCGTTGCTGCGGGTAGTGAGGAACTCCTGGTTCACGGCTTCAGCCAGGGTGAAGTCCACCTTGTCGTAGCTCAAACGAGGGGGCTGAGCGGTGGGGCGAGAACGATGTTGTTGGTAGGTGGTGGTACGAGATGTCACAGCAGGTGAAGCTGCCCGCATGTACCGCCCCCCAGATTGGGGCATTCTGGACGACACAGATGAGTAGGAGGACATGGGGATGGGGTGAGGGCTTCCAAAAGTGCGCCTGTAGGAAGTGGAGGTATGCATTGAAGAGTGGCTCATGTTTGTCTCGTTCTGTTCTGTGTCGCTGTAGAAAGGTGGAGAGCTGAAGGTTTGGCGATGCTCGTGAAGCAACAGGACATTAGACTGAAGACCGCCACGGGTTTTTATGCACTCGCACTGGCTATCCCATCATCCCCCATCGCCTCCCACTTCCTCATTTCTCCTCACCCCACCCACATGAACTCTTCCTCTCTCAGTCACACATCAGCATACAAGCTTTGGCCACTCCCTACCATTCAGGGAGCGACTCTGCCTCTCTCTGTGCCTTCACCGGTGCTCAGTCTTCCTGTCTGTCTTGACAGCTCCACCCTTTTAACCAGAGCATTTGGCAGGAGGCCAGACTGGCTTCTACATTACTGCTGTGATAACTAAAGATGTCTCCCTGCATCCAGCCCTCCTCGCCTCACTGATTTACACCCTCATTAATGCTTTTCTCTGTGGCTCATTCATCCATGTTTGATTGTTATTTCTCCAGTGTGATTCCTGTACACTGTAAACAAGTTCACTCTTTCTCACTTGTACTTTAGTTGTTTTTAACTTCAGTATCAAATAAATTAAGTAAGAATTGTGTTACCTGGTTTCCAATAGGAAAATGTGAAATTATACTCTAAATTGAATCACAGAGACACATTGATTTGATTTGGATTTTTTCTCTTCCATTTGTCTCCTCCCTCTCTCCTCTCTGTCTCTCTCTCTCCTTTTACTGTAATGGAATACTTTATTGATATTCTGGGCATCTAGGACAGAGCTATGACTCTGCAGTTATTCTATCCTTTTCAAATGCAGTGAATCCAGTCATCAGTGTTAGAGTACGAGCTGTTGAATTACACTGGTTATTTTCACCAAATAAATAATTGGTTTTTAGTGCAGGCAGTGCATGGCCCAGCACAGTCATGCAGACTCTGAATCAGAACTCAAATATTGATGGGGTCATAGAATAGCGACTGTTATACAGCAGAACCATGAACTCACTGACATATCCAGCACCAGTCTTGAAGAAGGCATTATCAACATGTTAACTGCTTTGTGTTAAATGTGACTTTGAAAGCAATCATATAATTGGCTGATACTGTCAAGGTTGCTGGCAACATAGCAGACAGGAAGGACTCCTGCAGAACAAGCGGGATGTGGTGAGTTTACTTTAATGGAAAGGACAAATCTTAAAGACAGAAAGGTGGAGGATCAAATAGGTGGGTAGACATGCAACAGGTGGCTAAACTCAGGGATCAGGTACACAAGGACACAGGGACATAAACAGACAAACTGACCAGGGGCTGCTTGTGGTCAAATTGTCCATGCTATGTGTTGGATATTGAACATTGTCTGCTGCTTTTCACACTTGTCTTAAAAAGGGATTGTCTTACTGTCATGTGTGTGCCCAATGTGGAAATAACACCTTCATTAGTTTTTTGCTGCCATAAATGCTTCCTTGATGGTTCTCTGTAAGACAGGGTTGGTTGGACAGTGTCCTCTCTCTCTCTGTGTGCAGAGTAATTTTATTTGAGGTCGAGAGACAGGCCAGCAGTGTAGTTGACGTCATTCTGAGCATGCTCACTGTCAACTGGGTGTGGCTCCTCCTTTTAGTTTCCAGTGATGCTTTCGTCTTGTGCATTTTCTTATATGCAGTGTAGCACATAAGATGTGCACCTGTTACACACTGAAGTATAAATATAATAATCTTTTGTATAGCCTACCATTCGTCAACACTTAATTTTCATTCCCTCGACGTCTGCATAGCTAGTTCTGGTTCTCTGTGTAATAAATGGCTCATGTTAGTCTTTGCTGTGTAATCAAATCAACCTGCTTCATGGTCAGTAACTCTCCCTCTTCTCGTCCTCCTCCCTCCCCCTTTTTCTTACACCCTGTCTCACCCTCTCTCCGGCCACATCTTCATCCATCCATCTTCTTCTGCTCATCCTGTTCAGGGTTGCAGGGGGGAGATGAAGCCAATACCAGCTGACATAGGAGGAAGGCAGGGTTACATACAGGGTGGTTGCCAGTTAGACCACATCTCACTTTGCGTTATTTTTCCACATCCTGCTGCAAGCTGCCCATAAAGCCCCTGTCACAGTTTTATAACTGCACTCCCATTAGCACCATTTATGTCAGGCAAAACACAGGCAGGTGCAGGATATACGACTCAGGGATTTTTTTTTACTGGGCTGCTGAGCAAGTAATACTAACCCCCAGTCAGATGTTACCATTAGCAACTGATCCTTCTGGTGCTTAGAGAATTCCTGTAGGGACCATGAAATCAATTGTGTATCTTTGACAGTGTCAGGCTGCAATATCTGTTACCATTTCCACAAACTGTGCTCATAGTATGTGTCTCATGTTTCAGTCAAAATGGGGATTTACTGTATAGCCCTGTTGCAGTATATGGGGAAAATAGGGCGTGAACATGTAGGATTTTAATTAAATTGTATGCAGGATAATGAAGTACATGCTTGAATTTCCTTTGCTGTATGACCACACTCAAGTGTTGGGTGTGGTCATGAGTAGGATTGTGACTCTAAGTCTCATTATTGTACATAAGAAAACTAATTGATCATTAAATGTATCTAATAAAATAATATATTGCTAGCATTTTTACCAAATATATCATAGCAAATTTGTCATAGTGAGGAAATCTCACTTTTACCCATAATAACCAGACCTTTTTTGTTATTATTACATATTTTATAGTTACAGAGTAATACCAAATTATAAATGTTTGTATAGTTCATTTTATCACTTGACCAAATTAACACATATTTGAAAACAAACTTATTATAACATTATATATATTATATATTATAACAAATATTATGACACATGACAGTTGTTGGATCTGCGTGGAGTGGGCGTGGAACGCCACAAGACATTATTGGATGAAGCCTGTCTATGCAGACAGGAAGACATGATTGGTTTTATGACCACACTTGATTTAAAGTACGTTAACATCTTTATTGCTATGTGAGTTGCAGTTGTTTTAAATGTAACCACAGGGAGGTACAGCTTTATCACACATGACTGGATATGATGTCAGGAATTCGTTGGGGTAAAAAGAGTATAATACATTGTAGATGCTGAGCGTGAACATCCTTTAATACAGTTTGTGGAGGAGAAATGAAGGAAACTGAATCCATCACCTTCAGGTCTGTTGCCAGGGATTGGTGAGCAATACAATTAAACAGAGCTGTGCAGCCTCTTGGTGTCAAATGACTCATCTGAAAATGGGGCAGGTGATTTGGCAAATTAAAAACTCAGCCCTCTCTAACCCTTAGCTGGTGTTTGGTGACAGGTGAGCCAATGATGCTGTGACCTATAAAAAAAGGTGCAGGGTGGGGGAGAATTGAAGAGGCCTGTCAGAGACAAGATAGTGATCATCCTCCTCCCAGCAGAGCTGTTGTGTTCCGTCTTGGCTGCAGAACACGTCCGGAGTGAACGGAGATGACTGAAATGCACTTTGCTCATGTGAGCAGGAGCCGAGTCGAGGGTGATTCATGTCTATGTTTAGTAATTACTGCACTGGAGCACAGCACTGTAGAAGGATATTCATAACATGGAATATTTATGTACTGTATGTAAGTTAAGAGACAGAGAGAGTTAGAGACCCTCTGGCACAAAGGTCTGAATCGATCGGGTAATCAGGCTTTGTTTTTATTTCTTTAAAGTATGAAATGTGCAACATTCTGCATCACACAATATCAGGAAACAAATATGTGAGTAGAGTGATGTATTGAGCAAAGAGTGTCATCACACTCTGGTTTATGGCTGCATGGTCTGGCAATTGAGAAGTGCAGAAAACCCCACGCACTTTGTTCAAATTGGGTTGTTTGTAGTGTTCATGAGACAAGCCAAGCTGCTACTTTTATTCTATTGTATGCCAACCAATATAAAACTACACAGCACCAAACCACTTTGACACATGGAGTTTCACTCTGTCACCTATTTGCTTACTTAACTCCTCGGATATAGTGGATAAAAAAAAAAAAAGCGATGTGCTCCATCTACCCTTCTGTCCACTCTTATCCATGTGCTCAGTGAGGAGACGCTGTCTCCTGTTTCACTTACACCCCTATTGAAAATAATGTGCAAAACATCACGTACATATAAATTGTTTTATTTATTTTCAATTAAAGCAGGGAAAGCACAATCTGGTTGGACTGGATATTCTCATGAAATGTCTTTGTGGATTGCAAGATGATAGCTCAGGGTTTCTTTGAACAACATTATTTTATTTTATTAGGATACACCATTAGCTGCTGCATTACAGCATCTATTCTTTCTGGAGTCCACAAACAATGTCATCATATACATCATTACATCCCATATCCACATCAGAGTTGAGACTGGATACTTGATACTTCAGAAGTAAAAGACTACAGGCCCTTGGTCAATAAGGATTGTGTGGTGTGGTATATGAAGAAAACCACACCAACACTAATTGCTTTGCAAAATTACAAAGTTGAGTTGATCACTTGATGACAACATGTCTTAATTTATTATTATTTTGCTGCACAGAGAACTACAGATAGATCTTTGTGGTCACACAGGAATTTAATTCATGCAAACACTAACAGTGTTACCAGAGAGAGAGGGAGGGAGAGACATGCTATGTCCATGTCTTTGTTCCTGCTGTGGAGGCCAGGCCATAGCCTCTTCTGCTAATGATTTTGCTGCAGTGACGTCAGCCTTCTTTCCTGCACTGCAGTATGTCATACGATGTGCATGTTAACAGCAGTTCTTTGTCTGCTCAGTGCACGACGGTAGCCTATAACATCATAGTAAATCATTGTATATGAACAGTCTGTTGAGCATAATGCACACTCAGCTGCTGTGCATCTACAGTGTAAGCACACTACTTTCTGAACACCTCTCTGCTGCTAATGAAGGCCCATTGATAATGTTGTCCAAGTCACTGAAGATACATTGCACCATACAATATAAAGATTGAAGATGTGCCTCTACTTTAAAATTGATGCCAAATGTCCTAAGTGTTGATCTTCACCCTATCATGAATCAGTCTTCATCAGGATGTTTTTGTAGCATCGTACAACCAATTAAACAAAACTTACTGGGAAAAAAACACTTGGGTATACAACAGTTTTTAGTAAAATGACAGAAAATGTACTTTGTATTTTTGGTTTGGCTCATGTGTCAATAAGCCCTTCATTCATCAAGGAAGATGTGGGTTGGTTTATGACCTATACAGCAGTCAGCCACCAGGGGGAGATCTGGAGTGGCTTTGGCTTGACTTGAGGGACCTGTTTATGTTTTCATTCATGTCATCCATCTTCATTTTCGGTATAATTTTGGCATCTGCCGACTGTTAAACTCTGTGCTGCTAGTGTTTTTCCTAGTGTTCTCTCCAGAGCCAGCAGCCCAAGGCATAAGTGAACTAAGTGCCATGCTCATTTAATTTCTTATTTGTTTATTTTATTTTATTGTTTGTGTGTGATGATAAAATTACCCAAGCCAAGGCATGGCATTATAATAATAATAATAATAATAATAATAATAATAATAATAATAAAAATAAAAACAATAGGCTGAATAATGTGAAGTAAAAGATAAATAGGAACAAACAGGATTTACATAGATTATTTTAGACCCCCCCGCCCCCAGTTTGAGTGAATCGTTTGCACATTGTATGTGGTTTTCAGAAAAAGTTCTTTACGTATTGTGTTATCTTTGTGTTTATTTTATTTTATGCATTTGCACTTATTTGAGAATCAACAAGTTGCTGTTTTACTCAGTTTGACTCTCATTGTAGTGTTATTTTTGTAATTCTTATATTATTGTTGCACTATATATATATATATATATATATATATATATATATATATATATATATATATATATATATATATATATATATATATATAAATAAAACAACTAGTAAAGTTATTGTCATGGTTAAATGGTTTTTACTATATTCTGTATACATCTTATTATTGTGCCATTTTGAATACTAAGACTATTCTTCTGAGATTACTACCATTTAAAATTAAAGCCAGTATGAGTCAGAATATTGGGATGATGCTACAACTGTGCAGAATTCCCCCAGAATCATTATGTAACGTATTACTTTATAAGAGGCATTGATAAATGGCCCCAAAATCAAATTTTATTTAGGGCCCTATGTGAAGGTTTGGACCGGCCCTGGGGCCTCATTTATAAACGTTGCGTACGCACAAAAGAAGGCGTACGCCACTCTCTACGCAAACCATGGGATTTATAAAAAGAGAACTTGACGGGAAAATGTGCGGTCCTCCACGCCAACTCTGACCCATGCGTACGCACATACCTGGGGTAAGGCGAAACTGCGCCACTGATGGCAGAAGAAAGAAACGGGAGAAATGTGTGAAACTGATCGTGTAAAATAAATTATAAGTTATATTACCTCTCATATATGAACAGTTTATTTGCAAGAAATGGATAAAAACAACTACATTTCTACAACGAACAAACAAGCTAACTCCCTGGAGTGCACACGGGAAACATAATGATTTAGGACAATAGTAAGACAACAGTAGGGCAAATTATGTATTCACTGATATCAGGGTAATTCTAACACGTGTAGCAGATACCTAATCGACGGGCATATAAAGGCAGGTACTCACAATGCGTCATGGCGCACAATGATTTGGCACTGTTAGAGGATGTGTCAAACGGAAGGCTACGGAGGGAGCGGAACTTCCGAGACGAGCTAGATCCACTGGCCAACAGTGATGAGTGGCTGATGAGCCGTTTCCGACTCCCACGAGCTGTCCTCTTGGATCTGTGTGCGGCATTGGGCCCATCCTTAGAGAGGAGCACCCGCAGAAACCACGCCGTGCCAGTCCCGCTCCAAGTGCTCACAACACTCGGGTTTCTGGCGACAGGTGTTGTGCCAATGTAGGTATCCCCGACAGAAAGTGTTCACCCTGGCCACGGAGGCGGAGGCAGAGAAACATTGGTGCGCTTGCTTTCACCCAAGTAAATTAAAACTCAAAATTGCATTGTTTAATGATTTATTTTATGTGTACTTCACATACTAGTCTATAACCTCTGGTATTATTAACAGCTTTCTTCTATTCTAGCCAAAAATATGGGGGGATACAAATTATGGCAGACAGGTAAACAGTCTGAATTAATGTGTTTCCCCCCATATCTTTGCCAGACGTTATAGAGTAGTATGTGAAGTATACATAAAATACATCATTAAACAATGCAATTGTTTTAATTTACTTGGGTGAAAGCAAGCGCACCACTGTTTCTCCGCCTCCGCGGCAACACTTTCTGTCGGATATACCTACATTGGCGCGACACCTGCATGGGTGTCCCCCTAAACCTCCGTCACCTCTCCACTCAGGAGGGATTCCCCGATGATCCCCACCAGTTTTTCATCCAGCGGGGTGAGCTCCGGTTGGCCTGTTCCTCGCCCGTGGCACAGACGCTCTGCCTGTGTGACTCCAGGCGCTTTTTTGCGTCTACTTTAATGTCTGATCACTTTTTTTTCACCTCGGCCACACTCCGACCTTCTGATGAAACAGCATTGACATTATCCGCCACATGCTGCCACTCTAGAACACCAAACAATAAAGCCTTCCTCTTCTCCACCTCCCCGACAAGTATTTCCACCTCGTGAAATTACGTTATTTGGCCTTTCTCTCCGATTTCGGCATGATTTCAGTCATGAATCAATATTTATGAGGGGCGTTTCTCTGAATATTTATCGGCAAATATGGGCGTGGTATGACCCGCAAACAGGTGCGCCACATTTAGAGTAGATTGTGATTTATAAAGGGAAATCAGCGTAGGACGTGCGTGCGCACTGTTTTATAAATCAGGATATTTTTGTGCGTAAGCACTTTCTGTGCTTCGTGCGTACGCCGATTTTGACGTCGGTCCTACGCACAGTTTTATAAATGAGGCCCCTGGTCCTCTTTCCTCCAACCACAAATTGAGGCATACAAGCATGTGGTACTTTTGAATTTAATTTGTGCAATAATCATTAAGAAGTTAGCTTTCAGTACTCACACAAATCGCATGTTACAGTTCTTCATCTAAGCATGAGAGTGTAATTCTTCTCCCTTTAACAGACATTATTGAACAATATATGGGAGACAGAAGCATACAATAGTGACAAAATTGCATTTTATTTATTTATTTCAGGGTACCAAAGGTAATAGCATTGTTTGGTGCACAGAATGTAAATTACATGGTAAAGAAATTAAACTGAATTGTGCTTATCATGATTTTCTAATTAGTTTAGTATAAATTGGCCACAGATCATCATTGTGGCTTCTATCAACTATTCGTGTCAAAATAAATATAACTTTTCTCTGAAACATTTCAAATTCCTCTTTTTCACATGGGGTTGTTTCACAAAAGTGGTTGTGGCTTAAATCGGATGTATGGAAGTTACAATATACAGTATGTGATTAAAGCTGATATGGTAATGAATGCAGTTGATGTTGAGTGCTTAAGCTGCTGGTGATATATTCACACGAGTCTCCCCTGAAGCAGTGGACGACTTTCCCCTGGTGAATGTCGGCTCAGCAAGTTCCACAGCAACAAAGGCACTGATGTTACGGCTGAGCTGCCTCCATTATTGACAGCGTGGTCCTCTGTCAGTGGCTGGTACTGCTTAGAGCGTCTGTGAGGATACACAGGATACATGATATAAGTGAAATGTGTATATGGCACAAAATAAATCAAAGTTCTTTAAGAAACAAAAGCATAAAAAGTAAAGAAGATGGTTGTCATGTAATGCGTTTTTTATGGTTTGATTATGGTCACTTTTTTGTAATAGTAGATGTTATGCTCACATTTTCACATACAGTTCCTACTTGAACCCACTCAGTGTGATAATCTGAAGTGTTGTTAGGAGAAGGACATTATAGAAGGTGAAATCAATTTAGATATTCCCAATATAGTCAATCAATATAGTTTTTAGGCACTGTGGCATAGCTGCAGGGATGGTCATTTCAGTTATGGTAGCTTTATATGCTGTATATGGCTGCAGACTTTCACAAGTTTTTGTTTTTGTAGTTCTACCAATTACCTCAGGAGTCCAACAGGGCTCAATCATCCCTGGACCTTTTCTCGTTCTAATACTGTAAACATGCTTTTTCTGCTATTACAACATTAAAAAAAGAAAGATCCATAACACCCACTGTGGATCACATCATGACATCAAAGGTGATGCTGAGAATAACCCTTTTTTTTTTTTTTTTTTTACATAAAACACCAATGTAAATCATTACCATAGTTACAGTACCTTTGCTTGTAAGTTATTTTTCCATTATTTTCAGGGTCTCAGTTGATAAATGACTGACCTGTACATTAAACCAATACAGCAGACGACGCAGGCGAGGACCATCACACCCAGTACTGTAGCGGCTGTTCCAGCTGGGGAACCACCAGAGGCTGTAAGTGAAGCACATTAAATGAATGAGACAAAATAACATATAGATTTAATAATTTAGAGTCTATTGATGGATTGTTCCTTTACTCACCTACTGTTACGCTGACTCTAGCACTTGCCACAGCCAGACTGACGTCATTGGTCAAGGAGACATTGAGGCAGAACACTCCAGTGTCATTGAAGAATTGACGGAGGATCATCTGACAGTCTGGAGAGGGTGTGGCTATGTTACACACAGTTGTAACCGGTGTGATACAGTCAGCATCTGAAATGACTGTGCAGACCTCACTTGGTAGACTGAAAAAAAGGATAGTTTGGAATGAGACATGTAGTGGAAATCAGATTAACAACAACTGTATACAATGCACACAGCTTTCTGTTGTCCAACTGTTCTAACTTTGGACAGGCTTGTGTTATCACCCGATGACTATAATGAATGGTTCTACCCACCTTCCCTGGCAGGAAATGGTGACATCCACAGCATTTTGATTTAATTCAGTCATCACTGCCACAACGTTGGACACCTCCACGATCTCTACACTTTCAATACCCTCTGCAGGATTGAAAGATGAACAAAGAGGATATTAAATCACAGTTTGTATCAAAACATTCTGTTATTAGTTAAGTCTAAAGTGCCATAAATACAAAAAAAAATAGTGTTTGCTTACGAACGACATCTACAGTGGCTGCCAGGGAGCCATAACGGTACACCATGCAGTCAGCAGTCAGTTCTGGGGCTTGTCTTTTAGCCACAACAAGGGCAATTTGTGCTGGATCTGCTTCCACCTCAGCTTGAATCTCACCTTCACCAGCTGCTTGCTCTGCAGATATAATACAATCATTTGTTACAAATATGGTCTTTTTAATTTAATGCATGCTTATTTTAGTTTACAGTAAATACTCACCTGCTGCAGCTGCAGTGGCCACAACTTCATTCTCAGTTTCCTGCACTTCAGCCTCAGTATCAGCCGGTGCTGCCTCCTCTATGGCTGTGGCCTCAGTGGCAACTGGAGCAACAACGTTATCATCGGGGGCTTCTGTTTCAGCTTGGACAACCTCTGCAGCATCGTCAACAACATCAGCAGCAGCGGCATCAACGGCAGCAGCAGCATCATTGGCATCAGTCACAGCAGCATCAGCGGCATCAGCTGCAGAATCAACAGCAGCAGCTGCAGCATCAACGGCAGCAGCGGCAGCAGCATCAACAACATCAGCAGCATCAACAGCATCAGTCACAGCAGTGTCAACGGCATCAGTTGCAGCATCAACAGCAGCAGCATCAACAGCATCAGTCACAGCAGCGTCAACGGCATCAGTTGCAGCATCAACAGCATCAGTTGCAGCATCAACAGCAGCAGCAGCAGCAGCATCAACAGCAGCAGCAGCAGCAGCAGCAGTGGCCACAACTTCAGCCTCTTGCTCTACAGGTTCCTCTGCCACAGGAGCAACAGTGACACCGGCGGCGACCTCAACTGCAACAGGAGCAACTGAAGCAACAGCAGCGTCAATCACAGGCACGTCTTCTTCAGCTGAATCTGTCACCACTACTGCTGCAGGGTCAACGGTTTCAGCTTCTTCTGCGGTAGCATCTGTTTCTTCTGCGGTAGCATCTGTTTCTTCTGCTGTAGCATCTGTTTCTTCTGCTGTAGCATCTGTTTCTTCTGCAGCAGGGTTTGCAGGATCTTGTTCTTCTGGAACAACAGCTGCATCAACTGCAGGTGCCACTGAGGCAACCTCCACTGCCGATGCGTCCGTATTATCAGTTGCTGCTGCATCTTCTGTATTTGCGGCTAGTGGAGTGGCATCAGAAGCAGGAAGAGCGATTGCATCTCCTCCTTCAGCTGGAACAGCAGAGGCATCCATTGTAGCCACTGAAGGAAAAGTTATAAGCCACTGAGAAAAACTTAACTCAGACATGGGATTGCATTTAAAGAACAAACGATAAAATCTCACCAGCAGTGGGGTTTGCACATCCGTTGGAAATGGTTGCCATCAGGACCACCTGAGGTTTGAAGGTTCCAACAGTGAGGAACGTGTGTGTGACCGTGCGCTCTCTGGAGATCAGAGTCCCGGAGCTGTCGCCAAAGTCCCAGCTGAAGCTGATGTCTGCAGTGCTGAGATACTGACTGGGATCGTGGAGATTGACACTAAAAGCAATGGCTCGGTTCTGGATGAAGTTCTGGTCGTCCTGGTTTATATCATCGACTTGGTTGAGGGACAAACTGAAGGGAACCTGGTCTGATGATAGATCAAGAGATGTTAATGAGATATTTTGTGTGGAATGGTAATTGTTAAAGGTTGGCTCAGAAATCGATGAGTTGGTTACCTGTGACAATGAAGACGGAGGAGGCATAGCCGAGAGGGATGAACTTGTTTTTGCCCCGACAGTGGTAGATGACAACCTCCATGCTGTAGGAGCCCAGGGGTACATTGTCTGTACCAATGGTGAGGGAGGAGGATGGGCCGTCTGCCACTTGCCAATAACGTCCTTAAACAGAACATCAATGAGATAATTTATTAAAACAATGCTTTAATAACTTCAATTCAGATCTGTTTTGTTCCTGGTTGAAATCTCTGTTAAAGCATTTTGATCCATGAACTTATTTACCAACACAGGCAAGCATGATTTAATGAACCCAGGGGCCCTAAATTGTTGTAAAATGTACAGCATGTAAAACTTACAGAAAGTTTAATAGATGGACAAGTAATGACGCACAGCCATAGATTGGATATATATATATAAAAACATGAACATGGCCTAGACTTCCTAGACTTTGAAAAGTCTAGGAAGTTGGATGAAAGTTTCAGTTAGCCACCACGGGGCGATTCTGTTAGATGCAAAAATAAATTAATGGTCTCGATTTCAAGTTTCAGCTCTTCTTCAATAAAACATGTCAATTTTGTTTAACTAGTGGAATTAGTTTTAGACCAAGTACATTTTTATATACAGTCTAAACACATGACCAATAACAATTACAGTACACACATGTACACTATATGGAATTAGTATGGTTAAACTGTAAACAACACACACACACACACACACACACACACACACACACACACACACACACACACACACACACACACACACACACACACACACACACACACACACACACACACACACACACACACACACACACACACACACACACACACACTGTTTATGTGTGTGTGGCCAAAGGCTAGAGGAGAAACTTCTCATTGACAATTTCACAGTCATTTCTACAGCTGTTTATAATATACTGTATATATATGGAGACTGTGGTGTCATAGTTACATTTGACAACTTAGTTTTCCCTTAACGCATCTCTTCAGTAGTAATTTATTTAGGGATTCTGTTAACCTCAAATGGAGCGTCAGTATTTCACATCACCTTACTAAAAAAAAGTATTGCATTTTAAAGTCTTTACCCCACGTCTTCCACACAAACACATAGTGAGGTTTCTTCTCTAGGCTCCTGGTGAACCGTGAGCCGTCTGGGAAAAGTCCCACCTGTGGAGTTTCCTGGTCTGGGTACACAGCCTGACCCTGCTGATACTGTTGTCCTGAGGAAGAACACAAATGATTGAAAGATTGATTGATTGAAATGAACATCAATAAAAAAATAAAAGAATATTAAATATGCATATATTGACATAAGGTGCAAAAAAGAATACATTATTTGTACATAATAGTACATTACACTGAGGCAATAAAAGCTGTATAAAAATAATTGTCATTGGTTGTGTTTTCAACCATGAAAAAAGGGTTCTCATATCTTACCATTGATGGTGCAGTTCTGCGCCCAGACCACCTGCCCATTTGTGAGCGCTGTCTGATTTGGTGGGAAATTTAGATTAATATTGAAGGTTGTTCTTGCTCCAGTCAGAGTAGGTGCATCATTTTTAACATCAAACGTTACTTCACCACCTGGGGGCAGAGATCATGCTCAATTTAACATCAATTTAACAACAGCATTTCTGTATTCAAGACCATTTAAGACAAAAGAGTGAGTTTGCTCACCAAACCAACAGTTTCTGAACCTCGCGTCTCCATCTTTCCAGACAGGATACATCTTTGAGTTCCATGAGCGATAACGTGTGAACTGACTTCTACGCTCTGCAAGGGATATCACAAACACAATCAACACCATCAAAAGTTTCAAATGTGACAAAAAGGGCAAAGCTGTTGTGTCTTTACAAATGTAAAATGCATTTAATTTCTATTAGTTTTGGTTGTGCGTCTGTCATTACATATATATTTTTATTATTTTACCAACTACATATTTTATTAGAGTTTAAGGATGTTGGCTTTTAAAAAGAGACACAATCTCTTTATGATAATAAAGCAACATCAATAATAAAAGATTTAAACGTGAGCGGCGTCCTGTTTCTGGTGTGGATGGGGGAGTCAGGAGTGCCAGGGGTTCTTAGCAGTGGGAGTCACATGACCTGCAATCTCCCTCAATCCCCTTCATGTGACCGTCAGCTGAGCAGCAGCATCAATAATCCCGGCATGAGGAAAGAGGGATTCCAGACTCAGTGGCTTTTTCCTCACACTGTGTGTGTGTGTGTGTGTGTGTGTGTGTGTGTGTGTGTGTGTGTGTGTGTGTGTGTGTGTGTGTGTGTGTGTGTGTGTGTGTGTGTGTGTGTGTGTGTGTGTGTGTGTGGGTGTATGTGGGTGTGTGTGTGTGTGTGTGTGGGTGTGTGTGTGTGTGTGTGTGTGTGTGTGTGTGTGTGTGTGTGTGTGTTCTTGTATGTAAATCTTTGTGAGGACCAACAAACTTATAAACCACCACCTCTTAGTTGTGATGGTTAAGGATAGGGTAAGGGGCTATAGAATGCATTATGTCTATGAGGGTCCTCTCTGAATGCTGCGCCAAACAAGTAGCTGTACTTTTTTTTGGTACAAACATTGACCCAGTCAGGAACAGTAGTACTCATTGAAACCTAAACATGGTCCTAATGTGGCAGAAACTCTTTTTATAATCAAATCTTAGCCGAATATAAGGCTATTATTTGAATTGTGGTTAGGTTAAGGTTAGGGTTACGCATTAACTGAGTATGAGTAAGGTTGGGGATGAAACTTTTCTTTAGGTTGTCCAAATTCATGGATGTCCTAAAAAGAATAGTGTGTGAAAATGACATTAAGTATATCTAAAACAACCTTTCCCTGAAAAACCACATCACCATGTATACACTCATTATTTAAAAACATGAATTACAATTCCATTGTCCAAATTACATCACTTACATTTGGAAAATTGGCATGAGAAATTATGTAATTGTGTGACATTGGCGTGCTAATGTTTGCAAATCTTCCCTTTGTTTAAGAGTGTGAAGTGTGTCAGCGTGAAATAAGTGTAAAATGAAAAAATTTCTGTTTGCCTTTCAATTTGTGCTCTACAAAAAGACACAGAGTGACTTTGTTATTAAAGGAAAATACATTTGTTTCGCTAGACCGAGTAAATTGGTTTTACATCTCATACAACAAATCGCTCAAAGTTAACAAAGTTAATTTCGACTCACATTATGCTTTTAAACCTTCTAAAAAATGCCAATGAGTGGAAAGATGTCACTCATTATCCTTTATGAATTGTTTCTATAGACAGTATGTTGTATCAGTGTCAAATGAGATGTAAATATCTCAATTGTTCCCTAGTTGTTCTAAGAAAGAAACAGTTGATCTCTTTCAGTTGCAGAATGTGGTGTGAAACAGTTAATATTTGGGCTCCAGATAGTGCAGAATAAAAGAGATGTAAAAGGTGATAATGTGTGAAAAGAAAGAAGTTGAGATGTACTCACGAATTGCACTGGCTGATGTAAAAGCCAAAAGCAGCAGCACCAGAGTCTGAGTGGTCATCCTGATTGTGTCTGTGTCTGTGTGTCTTCTACAGTCCGAGCCCCGATCCTCACCTAGCAGTCCTGAGCCCCAACACCAGCCCCAGAGAGATTTAAGAAATATCTCCCCACTCTCTTTAAGAGGGCCTTGGTCCTGAATTACCATAAAAGTTCTTCTCACCTCTGACATCATTGTGAGTCTGTAAAACTGGCACCACCCACTTTAAGAACAGAGGTACGTGCTGTTGTTGTGTTGTTTTCATTCATAACATTTGAAATCATTTACAATGAACGTTATTACCAGAGCTAATGATATATTCTTGTTTTCTTTTTTGTTGTTTTACTCTTGAATCACAATAAAGTTCAAATCAGTTTTGAAAATATAATTTTCCGATTGTGATGTTACACGTCCTACAGTAATATCACAAAGTGATGGAAGTGCATTGTTAGAAAATCTTGTACGTGAGTGTGGTGAGAGACTGTGAGTGAGCTTAGCTGGAGTCATGCCGGTGTTTGACGTATGACTTTACAGCTATGTGAGCACAGGCGTCACAAGATGAGTGTGTGGACTGCAAATCAATGGCATCCTTTTATTTTTACAGCCATTTGTCCACATCCTGCCATCCACCTCAGGCTGCTGCAGCTCTAAGAATCTGTGCTCGCATCAACGCAGACGCACCCATGCTCTGTTTGTGACATACATCCTCATCAATCATCCACTTTCATCTCCATTAGGATGAGAACACAAGGTGAATGGGCTGATTCATGAACTAAAATCACTTTACACTTAGAACATATGCTTCGTAAAATATGTGTTATTATTTACAAAAGCTACATTTTTCGACCCGCAAATAAAACCTCTCACTTAAAATTGTAGTTTAAGTCGTACAGAATAAAGATGATATATATATATTAAAAAAAGAAAACAATAATGTAATGTTATATCACCCTGTACCCTTTTGATCTGACATGATTTTATATTTATTATGAATTAGTTTTCATGATTTGGGTAATTTATGTATTTATTTTTCTCTGTCTTTCGTTTAATGCCTAAAAAAATATTTTTATCATGTGAACATGGATGTTTTTTAAATGTTGAACATGTGTGTTTTGCCTGGCATGTCTAGTTTTGATGAAACATGCCCACATGTAGCAACGTGAGCAGATAACATCGATAATTCCTGAAACAAGATATCACTGATACATCAGAATGAATTATTAATGTTTTTCTGATAGCCAGAGTGTAATCATTCTCAGAAGTCATGAGCTATAAAAATGTAAAATGTAATAGCAAAGTTTGTTACATGAAAAAACTATTTGTTTGTTGTAGACTTTTTATTTGTATTGGGGTTTTAAGGGCCTTTGTAAAAGAGGTACAATTTCATAATTATTACATCAATTTAAATGTTCCCTCTTGAATTTATAAATATGTATTGATTTACTATAAATTATGAAAATATTCCTAACAAGGGTTAGGATATATACTATATATATATATATATATATAGTATATTTAATGTTTTATGTCTGTAATATTGTTTTCTTTTGAAGTCCCCTTCATTTATTTATTTTACTCTGGTAACGGCCAAAAAAACAAAAGTTGCACAAAGGTATCGATAGTTGATTAAGAACTTTTAAATAAATAAAGGGGAAACTAAGAGAAAGACCTTCACTCCAGAGTTGCTCATTGTGAGCTCTGTTCTTACTCTGACTCGTGCTTTCCTCACTGATGCCGTCTCATGTCTTTGGGACTGCTCACACTGCACTACATGTGACCTCTCATGTGCTTACAGCAAAGTTCAGGGGGAAATAAATCCATCCCACCAGAGCACCTGATTTAACATGCCGCAAATAGTTTTCCGTTAGCTTCTTTCTTTCTTTCATTAGTTTCCACTGTACAGCATCCGAGCAGCATTATTCTTGCAGTTCGGAGACATTTTGAGGACGTTTAGCATTATGCCACAGTTGAATTTAGGTCTAAACATTATATAAACAGCCTCCTGCAGTCACACATGCTTACACACATAAATGTTGGGGTTGTGTTCTGTAGCTGAATAAAAGTACGATCAATAGAACCATCCGAATTGTTAAAAGCCACCTAACGATCAGACCAGAAAGTCAAATAAGTTCACAAATACAGCAGCAACAACACTAAAGTTGATGTTTTCACATGGTTTGCTCCTAATTCCTTCATTGTTCCGCCTCATCACTGCAAACAAAACTGAAACATTAAAGGACTTTCATCAGAAGACTTTTAACAGGTCACCGGAGTAAAAACCAGCGTTTAGTGGCCAAAACAACCACTTTCAGAGCTTTCAAGGAAAGGAATGTCATTCACAGAGGAACTTCAAGCCTCTGGGCTTTGGTCATGTGCACCATTGGTTTGCCTCCATGTTGAGTTACATCAACAGATGCTGTTTTAATGGACATCTGATGCCTAATATTAGCCTGGTACCTAAAGTATTGATTGAACTATTGCACAATCGTAATCCACTGACCCGTGGCCTGTTACGTGTCAAAACGTGCTGAACAGTTAGGATGCTGATATGTATCTAAACTGTTGGAAAATAAAGAAAAATCTCAATTAAATCAATATTTGGTGTGACACTTGCACACAATTGTGGCAGGAAGGAAGTCCCAGACATCTTGGAGAACCAACCACAGATCTGGTTTAAATCCTTCTGTCTCTTCATTTAATCCCAAACACTTTTGATGATGTTGAGATTAGGGCTCTGTGTGGGACGCACCATCACTTACAGGTCTCATAATGAGACCTATCTCATAATAGGTCCATGGATAATGATATTGGTTGTATGTTTAGGGTCATTTTGCTGCAATCGGATGCCAGGGACAGGCAGGATTTCTAATGCATGTATTTAAAATACATATTTCAAATACAAAATATTATTTTGTAATTTGTATTCTATTGAGATGTCTTATTCAACTTTATATTTTTAGAAAAATTCACGACTGTTCTCACAGAAGAGTGATAACCCCATACTCTGGCTCATATTATGGGCTATTGAAGCTCCTTTTATGTAAGAAATGTCCCCAAATGAGGTTGTACTATTGGCTGCAATAACACAACATTTACATTACACTATGTGTCAATATAGTCACCTCAGATTAATTCTCCCTCTCTGCTGAGTCAGATTCAGTTTTTTATTTTGATACATGTTGTGGCTACTGAATTTTGTAGTTTATTTTGATACATTTTAATTGGATGTTTGGTTTTTTATTTTGAAATACATTTTGATGTATTTTTTACGGTGGCCCTGAGGTGCAAAGCACAACACAAATCACAAAACACAAAACAAATCAAAAACACAAACAAATTACAAAACAAAAACGCAAATCAAAAAACACAAATGCAAATCACAAACGCAAATCAAAAACACAAAAACATTAACTCAAAACCGAAACGCAAATCACACAACACAAACACAAAAGCAGAAAACACGAAAACATTAACTCACAACGCAAACACAAATCACACAAGCAGAAAACATGAAAACATTAACTCACAACGCAAACACAAAAGCAGAAAACACAAAAACAATGACTCACTGTAGCTCACTTAGTAGAGCTGCTGTCCCAGTTCGAATCCCGTCCCAAGCAGAAAACACAAACACATGAGCGATGACACTGGTCGATCGTGGGAAACAACGTTTTTTCGTTGTCGTTTTTTTAGTTGCGTTTCCGTTTTTACATGCATTTCCGTTGTGTTGTCTGCTTTTTTGTTTGCGTTTTATGATTTGCGTTTCAGTTGTGAGATAATGTTGTTGTGTTAATTGCTTTTGTGTTTGTGTTTACTGCTTGGGGCGGGATTTGAACTGGGGCTATCTGTAGTGTGCACTTCTACATGGAACGGCAGCTCTACCAAGTGAGCTTAAGTGAGTTATTGTTTTTGTTTTTTCTGCTTTTGTGTTTGCGTTGTGAGTTCATGTTTTTGTGTTTTCTGCATTTGTGTTTGCGTTGTGAGTTAATGTTTTCGTGTTTTCTGCTTTTGTGTTTGCGTTGCGAGTTGATGTTTTTGTGTTTTCTGCTTTTGTGTTGTGTGATTTGTGTTACCATTTTGAGTTAATGTTTTTGTGTTTTTGATTTGCGTTTGTGTTTTTTGATTTGCGTTTTGTGATTTGCGTTTGTGTTTTGCACCTCAGGGCCACCGTAATTTTTTCCCATGAAAGTCAGACACCTCCCTGACACTGGTACTGCATGATGGATACATGTCTGCTTGTTTTTTGTCAGCGTTAAGAACATTAATCCTGACAAAATCCCCAGCTCCCTTTGCAGAATTGCCAAACTTTCAAGGGACATCCACCATGCTCATCAAGAATTTCAAATGATCATTATTGTTCTGCCCTCCTGCCCTAAGGCAAATAAACCAGAGTACCTGCTACCATGTTTCTGCACCCCACTTCTCCTGTTTTCATGATCTATATCTGTGAAATCATTCCTAATATACTGCATTTTTCACACTGGCTACAACGTTTGCACACTAGTAAATATAACAAAGGCACAAGCTGTATCATATAACTGCTATACCACCAGCTCAATTCCTGCTGGGGCCCCTGGTTGCATGTTTAACTAAAGGGGGAAACAGGAGCTTTGATTGAGGCCCTGCAGCTCACTTTTGCCTGGAGGCTTTGTAACTGAATAATCTGGGTGTGACCCTGGAGGAACACTGAAGCACTCACAGGGTGCAGGTGGGTGGTGAAAGGCTGAGGGGATCAGGAGGAAAACATGTGGAATAACAATTGAATACACTATTTAAATTGAAATATCCATCTAATTTCATGAACTATTTACATGTATTTATATATATATATGTTCTCTACAACCTTGGTTCTCAAACTGTGGTGTGTATGTATGTGATCCTGTTGGAGCTGAGCACTTTTAACCGGAGTGCATAGAAAATGAAACAGATAACAAATAATTAAATAATAACAATCAGAGTCACCTGTTCTCTCGATCCATCTTAATCTAATGTCACTATACCTGTGTGTGAAGTATATGTGAGGAAGAGGAGGATGATGGTGAGAGAGGAAATTGTCTTATTGGGAATAAATCTGCCTCCTGTGAAAAGTCTGTAGCTGACTTTGCTCGATCTATTTACACAACTGTATTTAAACGTTGGTGACAATAGTGTTACTTCAACATTTTCTCAGGTGGTACTGTAAATATTAAGGTCATGCTGTATATATTCTGGTTAGTCTGCATAAATATTATCTTAATTGTTATATTTTCTACCTGGTATGTTCATAGATATTAAAAAGCATATTAATGATTTAACATAAAAAGGGAGTATAGGGCTTGATAAGTTTACAACACTCTCCTACTCCTATTTTCTCACGTTGCAAAAGTTTTACATTCTTTGTGTTATTGATTGTTCTTGTCCTTCATTTATATACAATTTATATATTTTTATTTGTCTGAATTAATTCATGAATTCCTTCAATCTGTTTTTTTTTTTAAGGCTGTGTTATTTTTTGTTTTCCACAGGGTGACAGTGATTACACAGCCTCACTTTCTTTCACTAGAGGGAGCAGCAGTCATTCCCCTCCATCCTCTGCAGTAGATAGAGAAAGCACCAGTTTACTGCTTTAATTTAACCTGTAAAATTTCCCATAATTATGTTTTTTCAGTCAACAATGAGGGACACTTTCTGTTTGTTTGTTATTTATTTTGTTTTTATTTCATTAATTGTTTCTGAAAATATTGGTACTCCAATTACTTATTTTTTTTTACCTCTTTCCTGTTAATCACGTATCATACGTACTACATTGAATACAAAATATGTAAGCAGAAGCTAAACAGAAACACAAACACATAAACAGAATTCAAAAACATGTAAACAAACCAATATACAAAGAGAAACAGGAGAAAAAGGACTGCCAAAACTATTTTTAAATAAATAACTAAATTAACATGTGTTGTACCCATTGTTTAATTAGTATGTAATTACATGTGATAATGTTTCAATGCTTATGTATTCTATTTGTTTAGCATTCTACATAATGTTTTACTTTTTCTCATGAATAAACGTCCGCCGTTGACGTAAAACGTCATCGTCATGTGACCATGTGACTTGTGAGGGCTGTTCGTTTGATCCCTGCGCATACGCCGACATACGACGACTCCGTCTCCCGCCTCGCGCCCATTCACGTTAAAACCACTGACAGTGCGTTTGAAAAACACGTCACTGACTCTCTAATGTAACGTTTATTGAACCAGCAATTCTCTCAGAGGACGCTCGTGATGCAGCGACTATAAGAATTCAGAAGTTCCGCCCGGCTCCAGTAGTCGGTGTGTCTTGAGCACAGAATCAAGCGCTTCTCTCGGTAAGGCGGGAAACACTGCTCTGTTGGTTGGTTCAGTGTTTTCCAATCCGAGGAGCAGCCGCCGCGCTAATCCACACTGGAAACAAGTGCAAACAATAACTAATGAGCCTTTCCACGGCTTTTATGGTGTTCAGCCTGACTCTGACCAGAGAAACAAGTCTCTTCCCAGGCTGTGGAGAGTCCGGAGCGCCTAAACCAGCCCAGAGGAGTCGTTAATTATATGTCGGTCCACGCTCTGCTCGTGAACGTTTGCCCCTGTAGCCACCGAGCGGCTGTTAGCTCCGACACAAAGAGGAGGGTGTTGCTAACTGGCTAACACCAAAGTTATCCAAGAGGAAACTATGGATACGTTTCAGAAGGTAGAGAAGATTGGAGAAGGGACGTATGGTGTGGTTTATAAAGCCAAGAACAAAGTCACCGGAGAAACTGTGGCTCTAAAGAAAATAAGGCTGGACACGTAAGTGAACGTCACAGGGTTGTTTAGGTCCATCATCCTGAACACTCCTCAGCTGTTTCCCTCTGTTTGACAGGAGAATATTTACAAAAACATCACCTCAAACATTATCCTTAAAATCTGAAGCTGTACTTTCACTTGACTCATATAGTTTTTAACCATAAGCCCCATCACATTTAAATTTAAGCCGGTTCATTTTTATGGTGTAAATACAAAATGGGTTGTAAGTTGTACCTAATAAAGTGGCCAGTGACTACATTCAAACAAAAGTAAAATCAGAGTTATTTATTGACATTTTGCTGCCCACGGTAGTTTCCATAATACCCAACAGACAACAAAACAAAAATGGCAGGTGCATATCCAGAGGGGATACTCTCAGTCTCCCTTTTATTAGGTACACCTGTTGAACTGCTTGGTGGTAATGAACATTTGACAATCGAGCAATGTGCAAAACATGGCAGCAACAACAAAAACTTAAAATAAAAATATCCAGTGAGCAGCAGTTCTCTGGGTGTGAGATATTGTTTTATTGCCAGAGGTCAGAGGAGCGTGAGCTGACTGGTTCAAAAATAAGGAACTTCAAGGTGCATTATGTAATAAATCTAAAGCAACTGGCCTTAAAATCCTGCTAATATGTCACATAGACTCAGGAATAATGTTCATATAACAAACTGAACTCACCAACAACAACAACAGTACAGACAAAAGATTTGCATTAAAAAACTCTTTTGCAGACTGCAAATCATGTTTATGTTTTGAAATCATGTTTTGGCATGTGGCGCCACCTACCACCGTCTACCAATCATTGCAGTCAGTAGAGTCTCAGCTGCTGAGCAACCACGGGTTGCCAGTTACGTCAGAAAACTAAACCTAAAAGAACTCGGTATTTTGAATTTGAATGTAGTAACCGTTTTTGGCCACATTCTTACATATGGCACCTTTAAATGACCACTCTTTACCACCAATGAATGCAGAAAAACAACAAAAGCAGTTGAGTGACAGCAGCAGAAGTATTCACCAGGTGCATCTCAGGTCAGCTCAGAAAAGGAAACTGACCCTTCAGTTTAACCCAGACCAAAGGGGTGATGGTGGCACCATTTGGAGGTTGTGGGTTTGATTCCTGGCTCCACTTGTCTACATGCCGATGATGTGTGCTTGGGCCAGACACTTCACCCCAAGCACCCCAAGGTATGAAAGCATACCAACTGAGCATTAAATGCTCAGTTGGTATGCTTTCATGTTATGTATAAAAAAAATGTATACACCACGTCCTACTTTAATGTTGTTGTTCACCATGTCCATCCCTTTATGACCACAGTGAAGCCTTCTTCTTTTCCAAAAGGAAACACCATCACGTCACAAAGCTCTTATAGTCGTATACTGGTTCACTGAACACAACAATGATTTCATTGTACTCAAATAGTTTTCACAGTCACCAGATCTCAACCCAATAACCACCATTGCATGTAAGCGGCTGTGTGATGCTCCCATTTCATCATGAACCAATAACTCTGAGGAGCATTTACAGAAACTCCAGGTTCCCTGACAGGTCATTTTCACATTCCCAGTGGTGTTATGAAACTAGATGAGGTCATCAGACGTCTGAAGAGCTTGTTGTTGTCCAGTCGCTGTGCTCTCTGTGAATGTCCTCCTAAAGTCAATCATCATTTCCTTTTTCACAATTTAAGATCTGATTAAATAATCAATTTCAGCATCTTTTCAGTTTCAACAAACCTGTAGTAACAGAAAAAAATTGACAAAATAATGTATGTTTAATGTGCGAGTTTACATATAGAAATATTCTCAGATTTCTCTCTAATCCTGTTCACGAAACAGTTAAGTAATTAGCTCTCTGGTCAATCTGGTGGGCACTTTTAAGAAGTGACATGTCACAAAGTAAACTGTAGGTTATATCGCAAATTAATATCCCAACTATTCTGATAACTTTTTTTTTATTAATTCCGTGTTGCCTTGCTGTAGTAAGAAGTAACCATGTTAGTTTTTCAGCAGGTGGCATCAGTGAGTCACTGTTTAGAGTTGTATGATCGTTCTGTCACACCACAAGTCATTGCTGTGCTTGTCAGTCTTTTTCTGATTTGATAGCTCTGCAGTCAGTGATGGTGCAGTGATGCATAATGACTTATTTGAAAGACTGTCTCAGTTGTCGATATGTACATAACATTATAAATAAAATGGATTAAAAATTAAATTGAATCCAAAAATCTTGTTATAATGACAACATAACCCAGGGTGATATAAGTAGTTAATGTCAATTTTATTTAATGCAGGGAAACAGAAGGTGTACCAAGCACTGCCCTCCGAGAGATTTCTCTTCTCAAAGAACTCAGTCACCCAAATATTGTCAAGTAAGTGATTAACGTTACAACTGCAGCTACTTTGAGAGATGATTATATTTTTCGTGTTTGAGTTTTAATTCCACCTTATCTCTTCACATTTCTTTCAGATTGCAAGATGTCATCCACACGGAGCACAAGCTCTACCTTGTGTTTGAGTTCCTTCATCAAGACTTAAAGAAATTCATGGACTCTTCCTCAGTCACTGGAATCCCACTGCCTCTGGTCAAGGTTAAATACGAGCTAATTTGGTGATACAGGCTAGTGATAGCCAGCTAGATACTGATATCTGCTTGAACGATGTATATCTGAGATCATGACTCACCTAGGTTTCTTTTTTCTTGCATTTGTAGAGTTATCTTTTCCAGCTGCTGCAGGGTCTGGCCTTCTGTCACTCTCACAGAGTCCTTCATCGAGACCTGAAGCCTCAGAACCTCCTCATCAACGCTCAGGGGGAGATCAAGCTCGCTGACTTTGGCCTAGCAAGAGCCTTCGAAATACCAGTCCGCACGTACACGCACGAGGTGAGCTGTGCAACTATTATTAACATTCACTAACAAACTTCTAAGTTAAAATAGTGTCAAGTGTTTTTGTGAAATGAACCTGCACACATTCCCATACAATTTAAAATCATATTGTGAAAATAAACTTTAGTTGCAGCCCTGGTTAGATGTTTCTTCTGTTCGATACACTTGCCTTGATCTCATGAAGCATTTGTTTTGTTATGAACTAAATGTGCTCCTTTTATACTCCCAAAATCAATTTTTGAAGCACATATTTATATGGTTAAAATATCTTAATTTAAAAATGTTTGTCACAATGTAGTTAAGCAAAAACATCTTCCAATTAAAATATAAATATGCACACATTGGCTTAAACTGTATAGTCAGATTATTTGTTGTGTTTTCTATGAGTTAACATTTTTGTGACTAATTAATCAATATTTTGTGTTTTTCTTCACTTGACTGTGATGATTTTCAGGTGGTAACACTTTGGTACAGAGCACCAGAAATCCTCCTTGGCTGCAAATACTACTCTACAGCTGTTGACATCTGGAGTCTTGGCTGCATCTTTGCAGAAATGGTAATATGCTCACTCTCATTCCTTTAATGTGAATAAACCTACACATGATATACAATAACTCAGCATCTCACCAATAGTCTGGCCTCACTGTCCACTCTTGTACAGATAACCAGGAGGGCGTTATTCCCTGGCGATTCGGAGATCGACCAGTTATTCCGAATCTTCCGAACCTTGGGAACACCTGATGAAACCATCTGGCCTGGAGTGACATCACTGCCTGACTACAAACCATCTTTCCCAAAGTGGGCCAGACAGGATTTATCCAAAGTGGTTCCTCTTCTTGATGAGGATGGAAGGGAGCTGCTCGGCGTAAGAACATTGACAATTCAAATATCATATTTACTGAACTAATCACGTTTTACTGTGTAACATACAAAAACTGATCCTGTTTGTTTGTTTGTGTGGTAATTAGCAGGGGTGATTCTTGGAATCTGCTTATAACAAAACATCACGATACTACTGTATGCTGTCTTGATATTTTCGCCCACCCCCAGAAATCAGCTGCATAAGTACATGAAATTAATCAACGTATCGACTGAAGTATTTGTTTGATTTTCACAGGAAATGCTCCAGTATGATCCAAACAAAAGGTTATCTGCCAAAAACGCCCTCGTGCATCGGTTCTTCCGTGACGTCACCATGCCAATCCCTCACCTGAGACTCTGAGTCGTGTAAAACATCAGGCCATTTTCATGCCAAATGTATCTAAACAAAGGACCCAGCTGCCATTCAGGGTCACACATGGAACAGTGGACACTACAGGACCAGTTGGATCTTTAAATGGATATTTAATAACACTGAATATCAGCTTTCTGTCAAAAAATGCTTGTTCTTTTCATCTGTTTTTGGTATACTTACAAACATCTAACTGTAATTTTCATACTCACAAGTTTGCCTGTTATGTGCAGCTGCCGTTTTTGATGTAAATGTTATTTGTTACTCAGATGGTGCTCTGACGGAGTGTTAGTCAGGAACACTCTAGTCACATGCCAGTAATGTACTCCAATAGCCAAGAAGTTAGAATAAAATATTATAGCATACATTTGTGGGATAGTGCAAAAAACAAATGCTTTGTAAGACTGAGCAGCAGCTAAATGACCGGTGAGGTGACAACAAATCATCTCATCAAACATCGTCAGCTGATGTAAATCAGTTGTTGCTAGAAACACCAGATTGTAACTGTTCTTTGAATTAGATTTTTCTTGAAGTTGATTTCAAATATTGGGTCCAAAGTATCTTCAAGTGACTTTTAAGAGCTGCACCTTTGGTTGCTAGGCAAATGCTTGATATCCGTTCAGATGGTAGTTCTCAGCGTTGTACATAAAACAGTACAGTTGTAATATTCAAACATTGCCTGTTGAAATTTAGATTTTACAGAATTTATTATGCTGTTGCATTCTTCTTATTCCCAGATTTTATCCAAGGTTAATGAACTGTTTTTTTATTTACAGATTAGAAATAAATAAACTTGTTCACATAACTAACTCTGGTGATTTTTGGCCTTCCACTGTGGTCAGATGGTTCATTTTAAAGGAAATCTGGAGCCAAGTCAAACAATTATGTCAAACACCAGCGTCAAACATTGTTTTGCCTCATTAAATCAAATTACTGTAACACTTTAATGTTTGGCTCAACAAATTTTTAGGTCAGTGAGTATTTCTTCACAAGCACAGTAAGACGAATATGTTAACCTGGTTTGTTTTAAGAATAGGTGATGTTCGGTGTTATATGGAGACCAGACAGGTTTATGTTGACGTGTTCTCATCAAATTATATGAAGAAAAACATGGCATTTAGATTACACACAAAGGCAGGTATTGAAAGACATAAATCAAGCAGAAAAAAGTGGAAAGCATGTCTTTTTAACTGCCCTATAACTTTATAGGGATGATAAGTTTATGTTTAATGGTCTGTACTGCTATATTTTTCAATTGTTCACCACTTAAATCTGCACTACATTACAGTTGATGCCATTTACACCTATTCATAAGGGGCATATTTTGTCAGGAGAAGTTTGAGGTTAAGTGTCTTACCCATGAAAATGTAGATTAGTATAGCCGAACCCACAATTTTCTGGTTTAAGGATGACCTCTACCACCACACAGCTGCCCAATATGGATCATGAAAATATAATGATCTGTCTTGTATAAGAGCATAATGCAATGGGACTTTGCTTTTTGGCTCATTTTGAGCTATTAACGTCTGAAGTCTCAGCACAGGCCGGTTGTCGACGTCAAACTTGCGTTTATTTGGTAATAATGTTTTCCACACATGTTGACCTTGTAATCTGATAATGTAGGATGTTTTCTTTTTATTATAAGAGCGATGAGTCTGCCCACTGACTCACAGAGAGAAGGAAATGCTGAGGAACACCAATGAGAAGTGGAGCAGCTCGTAGGGTTATGCTCCAGTCAAGAAATGACAAAGGTCAGCCAGGTGTCTGCTCCAATTCAATATCAGCAGATAAACAAATATACAAGCATTTTGACTATTATAATTATCATTTATTAGTCATGCTATATGTAGGTGTCATGTCAAACAAAACATATGCTCCTTTTAATAAAACCACAGTGAAATAAAAAAAAGAATATCAAATCTTAATTGTACAAATCCTACATAGTGGCTTTAAAGTGTTTGTATCTCTACATGGAAAAAGAAACTTTAGTTTGCATTTCATGTTTACACTGAGATAAAGAAAATAAAGAAAATTTAAATGGTGTTTTGGTGATTTTCATTTTCATTTACACTACAAAATACATATTGTTTGAGGCGTGGGGCACATACACATACAGCATAAAGACAGAAATATACATTAGTGCTAGCCAGCTAGCTGTAAGTTGGCTGTAGTGATAAAAATGACAGCATATTTAGTATTCAACTTCATGATAGCAAACACCGGCAAGTTTCACTTGTAAATAAATAAAGCTGCGAGGAAAGTGTGTGTTTGATTCCAACTTGTTTAGCAAGAGTGAAGCCTTGACATAGTCACATGAGCACATGACCACTGAGGAAAAATATGCTCATAAATCAACTGATTTACATGGAAATTATAAATCAGCACAAATACAGCTCGACTTCCCGGATTACAGTTGACTCATTGTCCTTTTTTTTTTTACTGCAAAATGACAGGCATAGTATATGTACATATATATAAGTATATGAAGATATGGCAGACAGATTTATCGAGGTTATGGTAAATTGTTAGATGTATAAAATATAATTGGTATATGAATCAGAGAACAAAAGCATTTAAAAACAGACAGCAGCAAAGAGATCATGTACAGTAAACCCATTCAAGTTGAGCCACCGTTAGACAAAACTGATGGTTATGATGGAGGTGCAGTGTAATTAGAAATATAACCCTCATGCAACCTTTTTTTATTGATAATGTTGTCTGTGCATTAAGCATGACATTTGCAGTGATTTTATGTGATGGTTTACTTCAGTTCTTATTGTATGTCTGTAACAAACAGTTACATTCTTCACCTTAGGTACAAAAAGTGTCGTCATTGAAATCTAATTTTAACCCCAGTCATTAGAACATGAATCATACTTTCATCTTGAGATCATGGCCTCAACTTTATGTTATCTATATATATATGTATGTATGTATATATATTATAATATATATATATATATATATATATATATATATATATATATATATTTTTTTTTAATTATCAGGTGCTGATAACTGATGTGTTTAAAATAATAATAATATGCCCAACAAAGGATAGGACAAGATGTAGGCAGATTATCTGCTGCGGTGACCCCTAAAGGAAGAAGCCGGAAGAATAAGAAGATACAAATGGGACATTTTTGGCCCTTAAGGTGTTGAAAGTGAGTTAGTAAAAATAAAAAGAATGTTTTAATGATCAGACTGGAAGTTGCATTGAAACATTGAAAGTGATAAAATGAATATACATAATATAATGTTTAATATAAGTCTTTAGACCGTTTTTGCACTTAAGATGAAGGGCGTTATCTTCTAAAGTTTGCATGAGGGTTAAGATCATGGCAAACATGAGACAACAACAGAAGTCTGCCCCTTAATTTCGAACCATTACACTGTGTGAAATTACACAGATACATCTGAACAATCATGAAAACATGTCAACATTACTGGAATTTTGCATTTTTGTTTCCTACTTAATATAATTTCTGTGTATTTTTCAAATCATGCTAGTTTTTCAGTTTTTCAATATATTTTCAACATGTACAATCAGCACATTTAGGATTCTTGCACTGTGGAGTTGTTAAGTGATTCATAGTGAACACCAGGTCTGCATCCACTTTTCTTTAACAGTCGTGTGTAACATAGAGAAGTGTTTATGGGCATAAATTGAACGTACCAATGAAGTTATTAGTTCAAATCACCATGTTTCTACATAAACCAGCCTGTCAGTGCCATGTTGTAAAGCAGGAGTGTACTAAGCAAATAATAAAAGAGTGACCTTATTTCTTTGGTCCACAAAGGCCACCGTAGTTCTCTAACATACTTGGGAAAAGGGCGGAAATAGCAGAGGCATCTACTGTTTATTACAATCTGCAGTCTCATTATTAAGTGTCACTAACTGATACACACTTGACCTACGTTAGAATCTAAGTTAATATAAAGTTAGGTGATTGTTATGAAGTGATCGGATGACGTTCGTTATTAAAGACGTAGATCTGATTATTGTTTTAAATAATATAAGAAGGAAACTAATGGCTGCATGAAAAGTAAGAGATAAACATCTGAATTTCTACACCACGTGTTATAACGTAGCCAGTTATATGATATACATGACTTGTAATAAGCTAAAACTTGCCAAACCTCTGGCATGGTCCTGAACGTGTTTATGGATTTGTTATAGAGAGTTTTTTGAGGATGATTGTTTGTACTCGTCAGCTCATATTTCTAGTTTCTTCTTCATGATGAGCTTGTACAGGATCTGGTAGCCATCATCCCAGGCATACAGCAGCTGCTCCTGCGGGTTGTACTTCAGACTGGAGTGAGCCCCATAACGTTTTGGGAAGTAAATCTGTGGTGCGTCCTCATTGGTCACCATGTCATTAACATCAAACACGCACTGCAAACGAGAGCGACCAGGTTGCTGGGTGTTGTACACCACATAGAGAGTGCCGCAGATGACAAAGGCGGCCTCTGCGTTCTCTCGCGGGCAGCTAGTGTCCCACATCTGCTCGATGCCCAGCAAGTTGGCGTCCATTTTTGCCACAGAGATGTGCCTCTCATTCTGCCGTGTGGCGTAAATGGCCCACAGGCCTTCTTCATCCACAGCCAGGTCCAGCACTGTCTCAGGAGTCAGGTCGTACACTGGGACGTGGTCCTGGACAGGAAACACTGCCCTGTCTGCCACAGAGTTGCTCCTCAAGTCATATTTAACCACCATGATCTCATCATCCTGAGTTATATAGTAGGCGTGGTTTTTGTAGATGACGTGTCCTGTTCCTTTCCACGCCGATGGCAGCTTCAGGGCCTTGGACTGATGCATCCCCAGAGAGCGGGTGAAGTCCTGCACAGAGGAAAACTCGTGGATGGTGTCACCATCTGTTCCATTGAAGATGTAGATCTTCCCAGAACCTGAGCTGCTGTCTTTGCTCCATGCGCCCTTTGGCCCTCCGACTCGTTTCAAGATCTTCATGGCTTTTATGCTTGAGATCATATCACTGCAGTCTGAGTATGAGAGAGAGAGAGAGAGTGATGTCTCTATGACATTTTAATAACATTTACCTTCTATTATCATTTGATTGAAATACTGCGTTTTCTGATGGTTACTTCGTTCTTGCACAAGATCAATTCTACTCCAATGTTAGCTGTCAGGCAGGAGGCGTTAACTTAGCCTCTAAAGGCCTGTTGTTGTTGTTGGGGTAACCGAAATATCTCCATTAAGGTTGGAGTATCTGACTTCTTCTGTTATGAAACTGGATGCAGTATGCTGACAATGCTAGACGAAGTCCATCATTCTGAGAGCAAGCAAAGGACCAAAGGAGTTGAGTTGGAGGCTATCACATAAATATAATATGAGATTAATTAAAATCCAAATAAAACCCAAAAGGGAGTTGATGATTTCCTGTTTTCTGGAGTATGGGAGAGCAAGCAAACATGTTGTTATTGTCAAAGTTGTTGTCATGCAGTGGAAATATGTTTAAAAGTTATAAGAAGCATGAGAACATCAGCCTAGCATGGGAAGACTGTCGCTCCGACAAATAACGTATGAAATTGATGATGTCAGACGGCTTTAAAATGTGTGGTTATGGGAAAATAGTTTTCTAAGATACAGCCAGGTTTGTCTTAATGTTAAACTTTAAACTGAATTTTGTTTACATTTGTGTGTTGTATATATATTTATGCATGGACATATATACTGTGATCATGCTTGGACACACTCATACAATGTAGGTTATTCATTTGCTATTCAATTGAAAACAAAAAAACAGATTTGTTTCTTTAAAGCTAACATCAGCCAGTCAGCTGTTGGTTTCACTTTATTGTTCAAAGACATATTTGAATCTCTGAGACAAAAAGTTCAAGTCAATTCCTTAATGTGTGAATTATTTCAACAATATGATTCTTATTCTACTCAAAAATATAAATATAACTTCTCCCTTCTGTATTTGTGTTATTGTTTAGATATCTTTGGGCTCAAAGAAGCCACCGATGCACACACAGCATTAGTAAATACATCTGCTGAACATTCTCAGTGTGTGTTTTCAATTTGGTTGATATTTGGTGATCGTTTAAAGACCAGGATTCATGTTGTCCCTCCGTGTTTCGTCAAATTAATCAGTGACTGGAAGCAAAAATACACATTTTCTTTTTCCTTTAATTAGTTGGACATGTTTCCCTGTTGTCCTTATTACCATTTATTCATCTCTGCTGTTATTACACCAAAATGGTGGTGGTGGTAGTAGGAGTAGTTGTAGTAGTATGTGTAGTAGGAGAAGTATTTGTAGTTGTAGGAGTAGAGTAGTAGTAGGAATAGAGTAGTAGTAAGAGTATTAGTAGTAGAGGAGTAGTAGGAGTAGGAATAGAATAGTCGTAAGAGTAGTAGTAAGAGTAGTAGGAGTAGAGTAGTAGTAGGAATAGAGTAGTTGTAATAGTATTAGGAGTAGAGTAGTAGTAGGAGTAGGAATAGAGTAGTAGGAGGAGTAGGAGAAGTATTAATAGTAGGAGAAGTAGGAGTAAGAGTAGTAGTAGTTGTAGTAGTAGTACTAATAGGAGGAGGTGGAGTAGTAGTAGAGTAGTAGTAGGAGTAGTAGTAGGGGTAGTAGTAATAGTAGTAGTAGTAGAAGTATTAGGAGTATGAGAAGTAGTAGTAGGAGTAAGTGTAGTAGTAGTAGTAGTAGTTTTTGTTGTAGTAGTAGTACTAGTAGGGGGAGGAGTAGGAGAAGTAGTAGGGGTAAGAGTAGTAGTTGTTGTTGTTGTTGTACTACTACTAGTAGTAGTAGTAGTAGGAAGAGGAGTAGTAGTAGGAGAAGTATTAGTAGTAGTAGGAGTAGAGTAGTAGAAGGAATAGAGTAGTAGTAAGATTAGTAGGAGTAGAGTAGTAGTAGGAGGAGTAGGAGAAGTATTAGTAGTAGGAGAAGTAGGAGTAAGAGTAGTAGTTGTAGTAGTAGTACTAATAGGAATAGGAGTAGTAGCAGTAGGAGTAGAGTAGTAGGAGTAGTAGTAGTGGCAGTAGTAATAGTAGTAGTAGTAGTAGGAGTAGGAGAAGTAGTAGTAGGAGTAAGAGTAGTAGTAGTAGGAGAAGTAGTAGGAGTAAGAGTAGTAGTAGTAGTAGTTGTTGTACTAGAAATAGTACTAGTAGGAAGGGGGGAGGAGTAGGAGGAGTAAGTGTAGTAGTAGTAGTAGGAGGAGTAGAAGTGGTAGTAGTTGTATTAGGAGGAGGAGGAGGAGTTTGTGCCAGAAATCAATGATCCTGTCTCAATATGAACAGTGTTAAACAATCAGCCACTGACTATAAACTTAGTCTGTAAACTCAATAGTCTGCATTAGTATATGTGTGACAAGTTGATTTATCTCCTCGTTTTCAAATGATTATATTTGCAGTAGTTTGTGTTTGTGTGTTCATGTTCACAGACTAAGTCTTTTTTTAAGATCATTGCTCATATATGATGTTAATCTGGTGTTAGTGTCAGTGAAGTTTCAGATTGTCATATCTCACCTGACAGTTTGGAATATTTGGCCTTCTGCTTCTCCGTCACCAGATGCACCTGCTGCTCTATCAGCTTGTCGTCCACATCCACACACGGCTGGTTCCCATTCTGAGTCTCCAGGTAGTCCAGCTCCCGCTCCACCCGGTCCACCCTGGTGCCCACGCCGTCCAGACTCACTCTCAGCACCTCTTTCTCTTTGTCCAGGTTCTCCAGCTGAGAAACCATTTGTTGCTTCAGCTCCCGCAGCTCTGTGGCATAACGAGCTGTCTGTTCGTGCCATAGAGAGATCCGGTCCTGTTGTTTTTAACAAAGCTGATTAGTTATGTCTGAATGGAAACACAGGCACAGTGTGGCCAGGCTCTGTCATGGATATTTGTTTTACAAGGAACAGTGAGTGTATTTTTAGAAAGCAGCTGAAAAAAGGAGGCCATAATTTTATGTTCCTCTCAGGAAATAGATTGGTACATAAGCGACATAATGACTAGGGAACTCATCCATCAAATGACCAGGTTCAGGCTACACGTGGCAAGTATCCTCCCTGTGACAACATGTTTCAGCTGAACATCCTCACAGTGATCTGTGCACATGCTGCTCTTTTACAGAAAGGATAGGTCTGGAGGAGGGAGAAGATCAATGAGATTTTCTCTGCATGTGAGTCCACAGGGGGCAGCTGTGGCCTAGTGGTTAGGGCTTCAAGCCTGAAACCGGAGGCTTCAGCTGTCCTCACGGATTTTAACCCATCCGTGAGTTAGTGAACACACACAGCACACAGTGAGTGTGTGGAAATTTCCAATTTCTGCATTTTAACCCATTTTTTTAACCCATCCGTGAGTTAGAAAATGCAGAAATTGGAAATTTCCCCACTGCGGGACTAATAAGGGATTTTTAATCTTAATCTTTACTGACAATAAAGACTGACAGATGTTGGATTTGAAGACACAATATGAAAAAGTAAAGTTTGATCAAACAACTTATTGTCTTGGTCCCTTAGATGACTTATATTTAGTAATTTAGCATTATTTGTGTTTCCTGAATGAATGAGATGTTTCTCCACACACAGGACGATCCCTGGAAGATGATTCATTTTGCAGGGGAAATTGTGTTATTCATTAAACAGAAAAAAGTGAAATGAAAATGTACGATGCTAGGATAGTACAGGTCTTATAATCAAACCAGGTCTATTGTCAAAGATAAAACCAGATTATCATTTTTGTTATAACATCATTTTGTGTAAACTCCTTGCTGAAATTACATACAGTATTGCATGCACACAGTTTTAACTCAGTGTCTCAAACCAAAAAAGAAACTTATGATTCATATACATTTTGGAACACTACACAGCACCAGCATTTTCCCCAGGATTTGCCCACATCTGCATTCCATTGCCTTTGCCCTGTCCCTCAAAGTTTCCTCTCAGAAGGACTCTGGAGCGCAGGGCTCGGCAGGGAGGTGAAGGGAGTCTTACCTCAATAGCAAGCAGCCTCCGCTCCAAATAGTCAATCAGTGCTTGGTGCTGAGCGGTGGCAAAGCAGGCCAAAGTTACCAAGACAACAAGTCCTCTCATTTTTTTGTCAGCTCAGTCTCTCTACCTCCTGTAAAACCTTGACTGGAGTTGAGTGGCGGTGTGTTAAGGAGCCAGCAGAGTCCCAGAGGTGGGCTGGAATGTTTTACTAAGCAGACTGGGAGGAGCCAAAAGCATCTGGTAGAGATGGAAACACATGCAGGGTAATGGAGACAAGACAGTCCATCCTTTATTTCACTTTTTACCTGCTAGGAAAACTAGGAAAGCTAAATCTTACGATTATTATTTATTACTCCCTCTATGAGGGGATTTGCACTATAACAGCAGCAAAGACAGTAAAGACAGTACAATTAATAAATAGCAGGCATTATTAACACCAGAAAACACAATACTGAAGAATAATACAACATAAACCATAATAACCATAACCACCATGTGTAACCATAATATATATAATATGAGCATAGTGCAAAGCATAAAGATATTACACTGACTAACATTATACATATGACTTTACAATAATAATAATAATAATAATAATAAAAAACATGTTTTCATAGCCTTATAATAAGCCTTTATATTGTGCATTTTTTGGTAAGGGCCTTACTTTACACTGCACAGTTTCCACAGCAGTCCAATCAGATGTGTATTTTGTGTTTTCATCATCAGGTCAAACAGATTATGGCCAGGGTGTGATGAGTCCTGCAAAATAGTGTGTGCTTTTCTGAGTCCATGGGAACTGTGGAGTTCTTCCAGAGAGAGGAGAAGGCAGCCAACCATGTTCTTCAAGGACGACATTTTGCAGCTGCAAAACCACACTCAGAAGGTCAGGATGCTCCCTATTGAGCAGCAATGTGCAAATGAAGAAGAATGGTTCCACCCACATTAACCTGACACAACAAGTAAGATGGAGGAAACAGCAGAGTTGTTATACGAAGGTCACTGTAGTTCCCTGATGCAGATGGGAAGGTGAGACATGAACAAATGAGTCCTGTTTTTTGTTTGTTTGCACTCTGCTGTCTCACCATTAGAGGTCACTAATTATTACACACTGGACTTTTAAGTGGATTCACAAGAGATGCAATGGTTGTGGTTCACTTGAGCAGAGCTGGTTGTACAATCTAACAGCAGCAGGGCTCCTTCAAACAGTGATGGATCAGTCTGTTGCTGCAGGAGCTGCCCAGTGCTGTGATGGTGTGTCCTGCAGAGGGTGGGATGGATTCTATCATTCCCCCCTCTCCCACCACCTTCACTGTTTCAAGGGAGGCGTCCCAGGAACAAGCTATTGAAGCAACAAGCTCCTTCCCTCCCATTTTGTCCAGACTCTTCATGTCTGTTTTTGAGATACCTGTCCCAGCAGACTGCTCCAAACTAGCAGTCATAAAAGTCTTCAGGAGCACCTCAGCTGAAAAACATTGCTCTCACCTTACATGTGCAGTCCTGTTTATACTGTTCATTTCAAACTCAAATGTTGCTATACTGTATGTTCACAGATGTGAAAATGATTTTTAAATGTCTACAGTATATCAGCCTGAAGGGACAAACCAGCCAGAGAGTGTGCATTACACATTTTGATTCGAAAAGCTTATTACACAACAGAAGAACAAAAACAAATCATATGTGAAGGCCAAGGTAGTTTCCTGACAGGTGTTTGAAAGAGAGTCCTCTGTAGTTACAGTCTCACCATTAGATGTCACTAATTCTTACACACTGGACCTTTAATACAGACTTGTTATAAGTTTGTCTTCCCTCCTTAGATTCTAACCCCTCTCACAATGAAGAAAAAGCAAATTAGTAAAAAGAAATGACAAAGAACGAACTGTCCAGGGTGTACCCTGCCTATCGCCCAATGTCAGCTGAGATGGGCACAGCACCCCCCGCGACCCTCTGGTGGAGGATAAAGCGGTAGATGATGGATGGAAATGACACAGAAAGACAAATGCAGGTTCATATTTCATACAATCAGAGTTGACAATATTATGGTCTGAAAGTTTTATGTTCAGACCATATGTTTGAACTTTTACATTAGAAGGCAAAGTCATTTAGTATTCCACTTCCAAAAAGTTAATGGCTATCAGAAGGAAGAAAAAAAAGGAAATGTAAATGAATGTGCTTATATTTAAGTATTAACAGAATGTTCTTCTTGTACAAGCTTAGTTATACTTGTGTTATTGTAATCTATCAACATGCAGCTGTGTATGTCCATAGATGATATCCATATGATACATTTATAATTAAATAACTTTTTTTTGTCTCTCTTCTTTTTCACTTTTATATTGCTGATATTGTAGGATATTTGGTGAATTGTATAGGAGAAGTAAAAATAAGGTTCATGAGTTTGATTGAGCATAATGTGCAAAATGGATCTGTGTTAAAATGTACGATTATTCACATGTTCACACAGATTGCCATCCTTTTGTCTCGATAATGTGTAAGCTAAAAACAGATTCATTATCTCATTTTGTCGTTTTGGGCTGAAACGACGGTGAGTGTTACTGTGTGTGCGTGTGTGTGTCTGTGTGCGTGCGTGTTTGTGTGTGCGTGTGCGTGTGTGTGCTCATTTGAATATGAGTCAATCCCTTTTTTTTCTCAGCACATTTGTTTACAGGATCGTGAGTGTCCTCAGTGATTGGGCCAAACATGGTGAAAGGTCCTGGAACATGCAAACACAGGCAAATGTGGGGCCCAGAGGGGACGAGGACTGAGGGCCTTTTGTTATCACACAGCAAATCAGCTGTCGGAAAATCATCTCAGCTGAGAGGAAGCTCGTCAAACAAGAATATCAGGTGAGTACGACAGCTGATAAAATAAATAAATCCTGACATTTGATCACAGTGACTATTTGTGGGTTTCTAGATGATCAAGAGACAATAGCTATAGGTAAAATATTTGATTTACAGCCTGCATAATAGATGTGGTTTATCATCAGGAGAACGAATGAATGTCGACTTCTCGTTGTATAATCAGTTCCTCTCTCAGATAAAAAGAACACACAACAACATTGCACCAAACTGTCTGGAGCAACATGGAGTATACATTCAAAGCAGTAACTCACAGCCCTGGGATTATAATCTGGAGAATTGAGGTAATGTGATTTGTTTTTTCTCTGGAAACAATTTCCACTTGTTTATGTCTCGGGGAAAATGAGTTATAATAATTACAGTTACTGAATATTTATTTATCTTTGTGCAACAGAAAATGGAGCTGGTACCAGTCCCAGAGAAATCGTATGGCAGCTTTTATGACGGTGACTGCTACCTGCTTCTGTCTGTAAGTGTGAGAAGTTTGTGTACACTGAAATATAATACTGCCATTGAGTTACTGTGGTTAAAAAATAACTAACTAGTAACTTTCTCTCCAGTGTTCAACATTAATTTAACTATTGTATGTAGATTTTTAGGGTAAAAGAAATGTTATGGAAGGTGTGGGGTGTAAACAGGATGTAAAAGGAAGGTGATATCATGATATCTTGTTTCTCATGTCATTTCCATGTAAAATTATAGCCTTCACATGAGAATATTTGGTCGTTAAAAATGCTGATTAACATGTTATAAAGCTGAAATTCATCTTGCCTTAATATATGTTCATGCACAATTTTAATTAGATAAATTTAAAACTGCGCTGCTTTGTTGTAAAGTAATCCACATATGCCTGAGGAAACTGAGTAAACAAAGTCGATCATTGTTCTTGTTCAAATACCTTTTATATTTTTAAACAAATGAGTTGGATGTTTATTTGGGCAGCACGCAAGCACAACTTGGCTTGTAACCAAAGGCTTGCCAGTTTGAGTCCACGCCAGGTCAATGTCTGTGGTGCCCTTGAGCAAGGTTACCCAATCTCATTGCTCATTGTTAATTGGACACTCTAAATTGACCCCAGCCAGTGTTGTCCTTGTCCAAGTCTGGACAAATGGGACAGTTGTGTCAGGAAGGGCATCCGGCATAAAAATCTCTGCCAAATAAAATATGCCGAGCATCTGCTGGGGTGAACCCTAGAGAGAGAGGAGCTGAAAGAGGAAAGAGGGATATGGTTCATGTATTGTATTTATCTACTTTATTTATTTATACACTTTATGCAACAGTTGTTGACATTTACCCATTCACTCACACTTTGATAGCGCACACATCGTTCATACCCATTCACATACTGGCACAAAGAGTCAGGAGTAACGTGGGGTTAAGTGTATTGCCCAAGGACACATTGGCAAGTAGACTAATTACAATCTATTTACAAAATATCAGTCGACTTGACTTTAACTAACAACTTAACTTGAAATTGCTACTTAAAGTAATCTGGAAGTGTATGGTTGTTATAGCAAGATATAAGTATTTGCAGTTTCAACTTGCTACAAGTTAAACAACTTAACTTTTTATGTTGAAACTATATACATCATCAAGTTGAGTTTACCCACTATAGTACTTGTAAACTTTGGGTACATGGTAGAGTGTACTGTATGGTAGTTACAGTTAGGCCCATAAATATTTGGACATCGGCACATTTCTCTTTATTTTGGCTCTATATACCACTACAATGGATTTGAAATGAAACAAACAAGATGTGCTTTAACTGCACACTTTCAGCTTTAATTTGAGAGTATTTACATCCAAATCAAGTGAACGGTGTATGAATTACAACACTTTCTATATGTGCATCCCACTTTTTAGGGGACCAAAAGTAATTGGACAATTGACTGAAAAGCTATTTCACGGACAATTGTGGGCTATTCCTTCATTATTTCATCTTCAATGACACTGAAAAATCAAAACAAACCCATCAGAGAAATAGCAAAAACATTAGGTGTGGCCAAATCAACTGTTTGGAACATTCTTAAAAAGAAAGAATGCACCGGTGAGCTCAGAAACACCAAAAGACCTGGAAGACCATGGAAAACCACTGTGGTGGACGACAGAAGAATTCTTTCCCTGGTGAAGAAAAAGCCCTTCACAACAGTTGGCCAGATCAAAACACTCTCCAGGAGGTAGGTGTATGTGTTTCAAAGTCAACAATCAAAAGAAGACTTCCCCAGAGTGAATACAGAGGGTTCACCACAAGATGGAAACCATTAGTAAGGCTCAAAAACAGGAAGACAAGATTAGAATTTGCCAAACAACACCTAAAAAAGCTGTTATAATTCTGGAAGAACATCCTCTGGACAGAAGAGACCAAGATCAACTTGTATCACAGTGATGGGAAGAGAAGAGTGTGGAGAAGGAAAGGAACTGCTCATGATCCACAACATACCACCTCATCAGTGAAGCATGGTGGTGGTAGTGTCATGGTGTGGTCATGTATGGCTGCCAATGGAACTGGTTCCCTTGTATTTATTGATGATGTAACTGCTGACAAAAGCAGCAGGATGCATTCTGAAGTGTTTCCAGCAATATTATCTGCTCATATTCAGCCAAATGCTTCAGAACTCATTGGACAGCGCTTCACAGTGCAGATGGACAATGACCCAAAGCATACTGCAAAAGCAACCAAAGAGTTTTTTAAGGCAAATATGGAATGTTATCAGTCAATCACCTGACCTGAATCTGATTGAGCATGCATTTCACTTGTTGAAGACCAAACTGAAGGGAAAATGGCCCAAGAACAAGCAGGAACTGAAGACCGTGTCAGTAGAAACCTCACAGAGCATCACCAGGGATGAAACCCAGTGTCTGGTGATGTCTATGCCTTCCAGACTTCAGGCTGGAATTGACTGCAAAGGATTTGTAACCAAGTATTAAACAATGAAAGTTTGATTTATGATTGTTTAGTTTGTCCAATTACTTTTGGTCCCCTAAAAAGTGGGAGGCACATATAGAAAGTGTTGTAATTCCTACACCGTTCACTAGATTTGGTGTATATGGTGTTTTGAATGATGACGCAGTGACAGACTGCACTTCTATCTATACTCTTCCTCCACTCCTGTTGTTTCTCAGACACATAAGGTGAGCAACTCTCTGAGTTACAACATTCACTACTGGATCGGCTCACAGTCATCACAGGATGAACAGGGTGCAGCTGCTGTTTACACCATACAGCTGGATGAATTTCTGGGCTCCACTCCTGTGCAGCATCGTGAGGTTCAGAAGCATGAGTCTGACACCTTCAGAGGATACTTCAAACAAGGAATAATGTGAGTGAAAGCTTTGACACAGAAGTCCATCATTGAGAGACAGTAAAAGTAATCCTGAAAAGAAAACTCTTGCTCTGTTCAGCTATAAAAAAGGTGGAGTTGCAACTGGTATGAGGCACACTGAGACCAACTCCTATGATGTCAAGAGGCTGCTTCATGTCAAAGGGAAGAAAAGGGTGATTGCCACGGAGGTGAGCCAGAATTCTCAGAGGTTATGTAACGTTTACAGCACACAGGATGTCCTGAGGAAAAGATGTTATTGTTTTGATTTGTTTCAGGTGGAAATGAGCTGGAAGAGCTTCAACTGTGGAGATGTCTTCTTGTTGGACATTGGGAAGACCATTGTTCAGTGGAATGGACCAAAGTGTAACAAACAGGAAAAGCTTAAAGTAAGATCTGTGTGAATGAACACTTAGAGTATAGTAATGAGTAATGTGCTAATAAGGAGGTTGCATTACAGTAATGGCATGTCATTTATATCCAGATAATAGTTTGGTAAAGAAAATTATTTTAGGCTATCATCAGTGTAATACCTTTACATTAAATTTGACAGTCAGAATTGGTAATTACCTGCTCATAATGTTGAAAGTCATCCTACCTTCTGTCCCACACACTTATGTTATTACCAACCTATTACTTGTTAATAACTATAGAAATAAGATTGTATTAACATAATATTACAATGGTTAGCGTGCTACAATCATACTGTTGATGTACTGTAGAGTTTTACTGTTTTCTGTAAGTGGATAGAGCACAAACGTGTAGAACTTGTCTGACTGTAAGTTGCATGTTGGGCCAGAACAGAAAATGTAATATCATTAGTAAAGATTTATGGAAATGTTGGGCAGATCAGATGGAACTCACTTCCGTGCATATAACACAGACTTTGAAATGAAAAGCAGGTAACATTTAGCATTTGTGTAACCCAGAAGTCTGTTTGTTTAATATTCAATAACTCGTTCACAGCAGCCATTCTGACACGACACAGGAGGAAAAGCACAGGTGTAAATAATTAAATGAATGATGGCTGAGTTCCATTCAGCTTCCTCATATCAAAGGCTTGTTGGTTCACTGTCACACAGGAACTGAATCAATTTGTCCATCCATTGTTCGTGTTATCAGTAGCACGAGTGCTTTTGCTGCTGAAACGTGGTTAAATAAAAGGTCCATAGTCACATTCAAATTGTGGCAGAACATTCTACCAAACTGGGGTCATGACTTATTAATGTTTCAATTTGGAAAAGCATTCATTCATTCATTCACCTTCTAGCACTTTATCCTCTCCATGAGGGTCGCAGGGCTGCTGGTGCCAATCCCAGCTGATAAAAGGGCAAAAGGGGCAGGGACAAACTGATGGTCAGTGAACGTGAACCAGCAAACGTGCTGCACTGTGTGGACCTTCCAATAACTAATCATATGATGAGATGAAGTTGAAGCATGTGATTTCTGGATTGTGTGTGTCAAACCTTCTTCTTCTAAGGGAATGTTGTTGGCTAAAGACATCCGAGACAGAGAGAGAGGAGGTCGGGCAGAGATCAGAGTGATGGAGGGGGACGCAGAGAGCAACTCTCCTCAGATCATGGACATCCTGAATAACACTCTTGGAGAAAGAACATCTGGGCTCACAGATGGAGTTCCTGATGAAATCGCTGACCAGGAACAGAAGGCCAAGCTCACTCTTTACCAGTAAGTGTGATGAATTCTGAGGGAGTAAAGTCATTCAGTAAAAGGTGTTTGACTTTTTGTGCCTTCATTACAGTGTTTCAGATGCTGATGGCCAGATGAAGGTCACAGAAGTTGCTAATCGACCACTGGTTCAGGATCTTCTCAACCATGATGTGAGCTCACGCAATGTTGACTTTAGGCATGGGAGACGATATGCACATCTCGTGTCATGACATAATATTATTATGATCATGTTATCAAAAGTTTGATTAAATGACTGACTTTACAAAAATGACATTACCAAAAATCTAAGTGTGTATTTACAAGATGCTGTTATGGTTTTATTTTTAAAAAGCTGTCAAAAAATGTTCTCATTGTACTGTTAAAATGAATAATTTTATTGTTAAAGTGACACCAAAAAAGTTGTTTGTTTGGTCCTAATCAGAACTGGTGTTAAATTGATTATTATGGAAGTTACTTTAGAATAGTTTATTGACCACAAGGGATATTCATTTTGTAAAAAACAACAAAGAAGACAGTAAATAAATAAATAATACAAAAAAGTACCAAACACATCAAGAGATAAGGATTTTTAAAAGTTGAGCACTGTCGTTGCAAGGAATACAAAATATTATAATGTAATCAAAAGATCAAAAACACATCACTGACGCCACAAAACATTAGGTTCCCAGACTGTTTTACAAAGTGTTGTAATGTTACAAAAAGATGTTAGTGACACCACAAAAAGTACATTATTTTAAAATGTTTCAAAAATCTTTTGATGTTACGAGAATATTTTTAGTCAGCATTTATATTATATTATAAATCATGAGGTCCTGGAATAATGGGTGAAAAAGTGTCAGCTTCCCCATGGGGTAATTCAAAATTAAGTCAGTAAATTTTCTCATTTACAATCATCCTGATAAAGGAAATGCACCACAATCAACCTATGGTGACCTATTTTTATTTTGTGCTGCTGCAAAGAACCTGTATTTAGTCTGATATTTCAGTATTCCTGTATGGCTAAATTCTTCAAACTGTAGTTGAACAGGAGGCACAAATAAAATGTAATGATGGTTTTAGGACTGCTACCTCCTGGACCAAGGAGGCACAAAGATCTTTGTATGGAAAGGGAAGAAGGCAAACAAAGCTGAAAGACAGGCTGCTATGGAAAGAGCTTTGGTAAGTGGCTTTATAATATAAGCATACAGTATGTGTTTGACTGATAAACAGTTTCACGTTTATATCTATATGTTGAATTTGACTGGCTGTTAGGAGTTCATCAAAATGAAAAAGTACCCCATCACCACCAATGTGGAGACGGTGAATGATGGTGCTGAGTCAGCTCTTTTCAAGCAGTTGTTCCAGTGTTGGACAGTAAAGGACCAGACTCAAGGTCTGGGCAAAGTTCACACAAGAGGGAAAGTGGGTAAGTGTCTTTGTTTGTTTCAACACGTGAAGAAGAACAAGCATTGTGTTTTTCTTTAAAGCAGCCTTCACTGGTTGTTGATTCCTGACTCACTGTTTTGTGACGGCGTCTGCTTCATAGCTCACATCACACAGGAGAAATTTGATGCGTCTCTGATGCATGTGATGCCAGAAATTGCTGCACAGGAGCGAATGGTGGACAATGGCTCGGGTCAAGTAGAGGTACTTGTTATCTGTGGTGTATATAGCATAAGATGGGAATGCTCACCCTCTCTGAAACACATTTCTACAATGTATAGATATGCAATCAATAAGTCTGCAATATCTTAAACATATTAGCTGCGTTAATGTGCTTTTTCAGCTTGTCACTTTGTAAACCCCCCTCACTCCCTGCACCAAAGTCCATAGAAGAAATCTACCATTTTACACCACAGCACACAGGAGTTGTTGATCCACTGCTGCTTCCATCAGGAAGTTCAAATGCATTATTTTACCTTGGTACCTTGGTTACCTTGGTATTTGAACTTGTTTGTTCAGATTTACTTAAGATACATAAACTTACCAAAGAACACAGCCGTAGACCAGCAGCTCATGTGTCCACACAAGCTAAAAACACTGAGTTTCTCTATGGAAGTTTCTCTTTGGTGTGAGAGCAGTTTACAAACTTTGTGAATGTATTCTTAAGATGTCATGATTTAACTATTTCTTTCAGTTTCTTTGCTTTTTTGTTCAGGTGTGGAGAATTGAGAATGTGGAGCTCGTCCCCGTGGAGCCTGAGTGGCATGGATACTTCTACGGAGGAGACTGCTACCTGATCCTCTACACTTACTTAGTTAACAACAAGCAGTGTTACCTGCTTTACATGTGGCAGGTGAGGATGCTTCAACACACAGTGTCTAATGGATAATAATAATTCAGGACTGTACAATAAAATATTTTTATATTTACATACCTTTGCTTATACAGATTTTTCTGCTTGTTATTTTTTGAAAAATTGAACTATTTGTATTGTTATTATTGTAGGGACGTCATGCAACACAGGATGAAGTGGCAGCTTCAGCATTTCAGGCTGTGGATTTGGATCAGAAATATGGTGGTGAGCCAGTCCAAGTGAGAATAACCATGGGCAAAGAACCAAGACACTTTATGGCTATTTTCAAGGGTAAAATGGTTATCTTTGAGGTAGGACTGTTGACAACATGAATCAGAATTTGTGTGTGTTTGTTCTGCATTTTCTTTACGGTATATAATTTGGTTTTTTTTTCCTCAAAAGGGAGGTACGTCAAGAAAAGGATCCTCTGACCCAGAGCCTCCGATAAGACTGTTCCAGGTCCATGGCTCTGACCCCTACAACACAAAAGCAGTTGAAGTTCCTGCCCTAACTGCCTCTCTGAACTCCAATGATGTGTTTGTACTAAAAAGCCAAGCAGAAATTTACCTGTGGTGTGGAAAGGTAATGAAGATGACGTTTAAAAAAAAAAAGAAGAGAGAAATAGGCTTATATAAAACTTTGATACGGTATGTGCACAAAGCATGGCCAATGAAGAAGTGGTTTCTTTGTTTTGGTGTTGGAGAACTGAGTCTCACCTCATCTATATCCTTGAGATGAACTGGAACACAACCTGAGCCAAGATCGATGTTGGACCTGACCAGTGATTTTGTGACTGAATTGGAGCAAATTTTATAAAGCCAGGTTCCAAAATCTGGAGGAAAGCTCAGAAACATTAACAATGTTAAAAAAGCTCAAGGCTCCAGTAAAAATAGCAGATTGTTGAGTTTCATCTGCAGGATGTTAAAGTCATCAGATGATCATGGACACATGCGTTGTTTCATGACCTGAAGCAATCGTGTCATTTCTTAGACTCTCAGCCAATATTGACAGATGTGTTTTGATTTTGTTTGACTCTTGTTTAGACCCTTTTCTTTTTTAGGTTTCTTTGCAGCATAGGCAGTTGTTACTGGTGCAGTAGAATGACCCGAGCCAGCCCGTCCCGTTAACTGTAATTATGAGTCCAAGATCGATTTAAACCCAACATGTAATTCAATAAGTGGGCCATTATTACCAAGGGTGTAGCCATGTTAAGTGTAAGCCAAATTTTCCCAACGAGTATAAGAGATTTTACAAGCATCAGTGAATGCATCACAGAGCACATGTGTTAAGCAGGAGTGACCTACATTATCTCATCACAGAGGAGAAGAGAGAGAGCAGGTGATGTGCTGTTCTAACAACACAGCGGTGACTTTTTAGAGCTATCAGTCCAGATCTTAATCACACAGGCAAATATTTTTGTCATCCCCTTTTTCTTAATGTCTACTTGTTTTCTCTGTTGTAGACATCATGTCACCAAAAAAGAGAAGGCAAATCACAAAACAAAACAAAAACAAAAACAAATTGTGAATCGGCCATCATGATTACAAACCTGGCCCGACACGGCCTGAGGACCGTGCCTTAAATCTCCATAAGTCTGGGGTTCAGGCAGAGATTCTAATCTCTATGGTGCTGGACTAGCATTCATTCAACGGAAGGGACCTGTATACACCGAATTTGTAGTAGAACAGTCGATAGAAGCACCCGTTCTCTCTGTGAACCAGCAAGATCTGTGACCAAGTGATTGGTCAAAGTCTCCTGTGGTAGGACAGACTTTACAAAGCCTCTAGATAAGGTGCAGATGTGTCGTCCTCTCACACAGCACTTGATTTACATTATGTTGAAAAGTTAGGAATACTATCTATACTATACTATTTGTTTTGCTGACTTTTGTCAGATCTGTATTGAGGTAAATATCGTATTAGATCACAGTCCTAATTCTTATTTCCTGTCACAAGGGATCGAGTGGAGATGAGAGAGCCATGGCAAAGGAGGTCATTTCTGTCATTGGTCAGAACGTCTCAGTGGAGACTGTGGCAGAGGGTCAGGAGTCCATTGAATTCTGGGAATTGCTTGGAGGCAAAACTCCATATGCCAGTGACAAGCGGTAAGGAAACCACCAATACCAGTGTGGGAACAACAGGCTCCATGTGTGTAACATCGGGTACAGTTAAGAGGAAACACATTTGTTTTCCCCTATTTCTGGTGTTCTTCTCTGCAGGCTACAGCAGATGGTTTTAGACCACCAGCCACGTCTGTTTGAATGCTCCAATAAGACGGGTCGTTTCATCGTGACTGAGGTGACTCAGTTCACGCAGGATGACCTCAGTGAGGATGACGTCATGTTACTGGACACATGGGACCAGGTATGAAGGGACACTGTTTCTGAAAGTTACGCACAATGTATTTTTCAAAGCAGAACTTTGCAAGTGTGGTCACTTATTGCCATCTTTCTCTCGCTACAGTTTCAGAATACATATTTTTTTAGTTCTGCTTTGTTAGATTATGCATCAGCCATTCTTCTTCATTTACGTGGTAAACTTCTGCTTCTGCTTACCTTCAGGCAACATTGTGGCACAAAATGAAATTTTTTTTTCAAAAGAACCTACCAAAACCAAAACCATTTATTTAAGTATATTAAATTTTCTTACATTTCGGACCTTTAAAGAATTGCCAAACTTGGCTTGTGACTGAAGGATTTCCAGTTCAAGTCCCCAACTGGTCAAGGGCTGGGATGCCCCTGAGCAAGGTACCCAATCCCCATTGCTCAAATTGACTCCAGCCACAGGGGTCCACATTCATTGTATTCCTTGTGCCAATCTAAATCCCGGATAAACAGAAGGGTTGTTTCAGGAAGGGCATTCGGTGTAAAAATCTCTGCCAAATCAAATATGTGGATCATCTGCTGTGGCGACCCCTAAAGAGGGAGAATCCAAAAGAACATTAAAACCAAACAAACAGTGAATATCGCTTTTCTTAATGTTGTCATCTGTTCAGGTGTTTCTCTGGATTGGTAAAGAGGCAAAGGAGGAGGAACGCAAAGAAGCAGTGGTGACGAGTCAGGAGTACCTGCACACCCACCCAGGCAACAGAGACCCAGACACACCCATCGTCTTAGTCAAGCAAGGGTTCGAGCCGCCCACCTTCACTGGGTGGTTCATGGCCTGGGATCCGTTCAAATGGAGCGTGAGTGTTTTGTTTTTTCATATTCTGTATATATAAACTGGCAAACAAGTACATGTGCTTTTAAACTTTTAAAATGTCTTTGTTCGTAGGGAGGGAAGAGCTATGAAGAGTTGAAGAAGGAGTTTGGAGATGCTGTGTCACCTGTCCCTGTCGCAGTGGTATCAAAAAATAATTCACTCAGTTATTTCATTCACAGTTTGCTGTATCATTTATATGTCTTTTACACTACAGATGCCAGATATGACCTCTCTTTTTTTTATTTTGTGATTTCTAATTAATCGATGACTAAATTAATCAACTATTTTGACAATTGATTATTCGGTTTGAGTGTTGTTTTATTTTTAAAACGAGTTTTTTAAATGTGAAATTCAAAACATAAAATGGAAATTGTATGTTTTTTTATGTTCCATATAATAAAGAAATCATTCAAATGTAATAATTTCAACATTTTCTAACATGTATTAGGCCAAACAGCTGATAAATTCATTGTGAAAGTAGCGAGCAGATTCATAGATTATGAAAAATATTGTTTCTAACTTTGCGTGGTGCAACAATGATGAATAACGTAACGTAATGTAACCATTTCATGTCACAGGAATAGGAGATATAATAGATTCATGAACATGTAAAGGCTAACTGTGTTTGCTCCTCCACTGGGATTTTGTAGGAGCAGGACAATGTTGAAATTGAGAAAAACTTTCAGCCATTTCCACCTGAGGATCTGATCAACAAGCTCACAACAGAGCTTCCTGAAGGTGTGGACCCAACCCAGAAAGAGGTCAGTGGTTAAAGGTTCAACGTGTAAGATTTAATGACATAAGATTTCAGCTTCAGGACTTCTACAACACCAGTCATTGTGACATTGGCACTCACATTTATAATGTAGGCCACTTCTTCTTGACACATGTGCTGACAATCACAACAATGAGCCTCCACCTGCTGGGAGGGAACAAGCGACCAGGGGGAAGTTGGCAGTTTAACATTCACAGAAACAGGAAGAGGATTTCTAATAGATTAGGTTTTGACATCAGTCTACACATCATAATACATTTAAATCTACAACACTGTAAAAAAGAAAACTCAAAATTTCAAGGCAACTTGATGCAATCAGTTTTCAGCCCAACAAAAGATCTCAAGTTTTTAAAAAAGTTCCATCAACTAATATTATTTTGTTAGACAAACTTGTAAGTTAGAGTTGTGCCAACTCAAAATTCAACATTTTATTTTTTAATAAATGTTTTACATTATCTGAACAAGCTTATTTAGCCAAACTTTTTGAAAAGTGAATTTTGAGTTGGCAAAACTCTTACTTACAAGTTTGTCTAACAAAATAATATTAATCGATGGAACTTTTTTAAAAACTCAAGATCTTTTGTTGGGCTGTAAACTCAAAAATTGATTGATCAAGTTGCCTTGAAATTTTGAGTTTTCTCAACTTTTTTTTTTTTTACAGCGAACAGGAGGAAAAATATGCCCAGTGTTATATATAGATATATAAAAAAGAACATTTAGGTCATAGAGTTTTCAAATGGTGAATCCAAAAGTGTCTCCCTGACAGTTGCCCAATCAATGTACCTGAGAGAAGGAATCTGATTATTTATTTCAGCATTCAAAGTTTGTTGCAACGGTCACATTGAAACCTGCTTCTGTGGTCTTGTGTGTTTTTAATGCTCTACTTGTTTTCCCAACATATGACAAGGGCAAGTAATGAGATTGATGTCAGATGTAGTCAGACATGAGGAAAACGTACTTATATATTCATTCCTCCACCTGTAAGAGAAACTGTATTTAGTTGAATTATTATGTTTGATTCCATTTTATCCATTACCTACTACCTTACCTCGCAGAACAAACAGTATCTGCTCCACCACCTCAACACAAGGAAAAGTGCTTATCCTCGGTGTATTTTGTGACCTGTGTTTCAGAGACACCTCTCCGATGAAGACTTCAGCAGCGTATTTGGGATCACAAAAGACGACTTTGCTCAGCTGCCGCGCTGGAAACAGCTGAACATGAAGAAAGAAAAGGGGATGTTTTGATGCACACGTTACAGTGTATGTGTCTATAAGTCGACGTCATCTCTCATTTACATCCTCTCTTTCTCTCTCTTTGTGTAATCTCTTTGTTAACATGTTGGACTCAGTTTCTCTCTCTCTGTGAGGCTTTTGGTCTCTGATATTTTTTACAATGTGTGTGTTGATGTACAAAGATTGTGTGCATGTATTTTTTATTTTTGTGAGGCCCCAAAAAACATACAAACCTATCTTTGTGAGGATGTGAGGACAGTTTGACCTTGTGGGGTCATTGTGTCAGCAGCTCCACCACTTTATAATGCTTTTTCAGAGTTAAGACCTGGTTGTAACTTTAGGGTTAGGGTTAGACACTTAGTTGGCGAGGGAATGCATTATGTCTATGATGTGTGTGTATACTGTTATACATCTGCTCCTGGTCTCTCTCTCTTCTACCCGCTCCCTCTCTTTTTCTTCATGTCGCCAAATGTGACTGCACATCTGTGCATCTGGGTCTGACAAAGATTTTCTTCCTGTTAACAGATAAAATATTTATTTTTCTCTCCACTCTCCACGCCAAGCTTACTTATTATGTGAACTGCTGTGTTTCTTATCTCTGTAAGTTCTCCATCTTATCATGTAAAGAGCCTTGAGATAATGTGTGTATGTGACCTGGTGCCATATCAATAACATTTGATTTGATTTATATTCAGAGTAATGGAGTAATCTGCGGACATAAACATGGCTCTGAATGCATGACCTAATCTGCAACTTCTCAAAATATTTTGCCCCTATTACCAATAATGAATAACCATGATGTAAATACTCGTGATTACCATTTTGGACATAACTGAGAACCCCAATATTGTTTATAACATTATATTAAACCTATTATATTATATTTAATATTGTTTACACACATGGACAAACATATGCTTTATGTTTCAAGGAATTTAGGCAAATGTGGTCATTTTTCCAGCCTAGGCAGAGTGATAGTGTTAACAAACAGGTCAAAACTGTTGTGGATCCGGACAATTAGCAGAATTTAATTGTTAGTATGTATATGTGTCCTCAGAACTGAGCCGTCTTTTTGCTTTTGTCTCTGTGACTGGCTGCACTGGGGAACACTGAGATGCTCCTGTTAACATGCTCATCAATGACATCGGTTTCCGTTTTCAGATATTTGGTCATAAGCAACGTTGGGCAAGTAACTCCTTTAAGAAGCATTCACTCTACTTATTACATTTATCGCCTTTTTTTGCATATTTCCTCCATTGTGATGTGCCACGACCATACATGTAATCGGAACTCGGAACAGTAATATTATTCTTACTGTAATCTGTAATTTACTATGGTACTGTCATGATCACTGGATCTTGGTCCCTGGGTTACTCCAGGCGCCTTCTTTTTTGGCTTATTTTTGTTGTAGTTGTCATGTCTGTGTCTTGTTTGTCTCCTTTTGTGTCTCTCTACTTTATTTTGTGTTTCTCCCACTTACCTGCTGTCTCTGCTCACTCCCCCTCTCTTTGTCTTTGTCAGATTGTCTCTCTGTTCTGTGTGTAGCTGTTCATGAGTTAATCTGTCACATTGCCCTGGTTCTGAATGACTTGTTTTTCTTTTGATTTATCTGCCTTTCTGTTTTTCCCGACAGCAATTGTTTTGACCATTTTGTTGAATAAATCCTGCTTTTTTGAACTCTGAAACGCTGCCTGTGCCTGGTTCCTCTGTACCGTCTGACTGTAGTGTTTGCTGTTGCTTCTGTTTTCTTAATTGTCTGGTTTTTAGTTATCTGTACCTAGTTCCTTGTTAGTTTTCCTTTGACCTACTGGTCATCATGACACAAGTCAGGATTGACTTCTCTAAAGAAAACCCTGTCTTCAGTCTGCCACCTTGTGGTCACAACTTGGTAAAAACTAATATTGAAATACATGAGTACTCTGGGAATAAAATTAAATAATAATAACATGATGAAAACAAACAAAAAAAATGTCCTCATCTTAATATGATCTTCCACAACGGCATACAATAACACAGCACTCTTTAAATATTACATGATAGAAACAGAACGGTTTATATGCTGATAGTGAAGTAAAACCACACGGTGGAACACCTGTCATAACAGCAAATACAGAAACCACTATATGGCTTCCATTGTTTCATTCTGACCACCTCAGCATTTGAGGATGTCAGGAACAACCTGTTCCTCTGGGATCTGCTCAGCAAACTCATCACTGCTGTCAATCCCGCTCAGCGTTCACTATTTATTTAACACTTTCTGAATGAATATCATTCTACTGAAAATATGTCACACACTCTTGTACACAATTGTGTGTGGGAAGAAAAACATTTTAACATACTGAAGAAATCTATATATCTTAAGACACATTCATAAATCCAAATAGTAAATAAAATAGTGTTGATCATTAGTTAATCGGTTTTATTTTGTAGTTGAAGATTGCACGTTTAGTGCAAATCCGTGACAGGTTTTAAAAACCTTTTGAACTGGTTTACTAGTATACAGCAAATGCATGGTCTGCTGTTGTATTTTTTTTTATTTTTCAGTTCACACCTAGAAGTGCAAAAAGCTTTTTCATGGATGTTCTGATCAGCAGTCAACAACAAACACAAGCATTTTTATTTTTCATTTTTATTTTGATATGTCTGAAATGTTCAATCAGGCACAAGTATAAATTTGTAATTTACCGTTACATTTCATTTGGATCAAAGCTCTGGACACGTCAAAATGTTCCAACCCATAAAGCACGCAACATAACACAGAAACTATTTCCTTGAATGACAAATCACAAAAACTATTTGATCACTTATTGAATGTCAGACTGTTGCTGCTCTGTGCTGAAACAACAGCCTTACGAGGAAGTGAAATGACTTTTAAAACATTATAAATGACCTGTCTGGCAGAGTGGTATAACCTTTGTGTATCATTACAAAAAAAATATTTTGTGTAAGAAACTGTTGTACACGAAAAACCAAAAACATAAAATCCCCACCACAGAACATGTGACAGTAAATTCCCTTCAACTCACTTTGTGGAAAGGTCATCTGAGCTTAAAGCTGTTTTGCAAACAAAATAAAATTGAAAATCCCTTTAAAAAAATTACAGTATTATCTGATGCAGTGAATGTACCCCATGCAAAATGACTCTTAAAGAACAGAGATCCATTATACATTTGTAGGTCCTCATGCAAACAATCACACATGAGGTGAAGAGGGTCTCGCGTCGCCTCAGGCATTAAGTAACATTGTTGAGAAAGACATACAAAAATTGCCATTAAATACAAAGAGTGTACAGCATTTTTAAGACATGTAAAGAAACTCATTTCAGCAAGGTTCACTGCAAATGTGCAAACATACAGTAGTCATGCAGACAAGAGAATACAGCCTGTGGCAGGTCAGCTGTTTGTCTCACGTCGATGTGCATGGTCATAAAGGGAATGTTGTTTGTGAGGTCGAATGACGAAATCTATTACAACAGGAACTTGAGAAAGTGCAAATGCAGCCAGAACAACTTTGCTAACATTTAAAATCGTGTAACAAAGGGAAAAGAAACTGCATCAAGTATTGAAAAAAAAGAATGCTCATGTGGAATCAGTGTGGCAGTGACAACAAAACCTAACCTTATTAATGATCGGTCTCTGATATTAGGCGTCACAGGACGCTGTAAGTTATGACGTAATCCTACTTTACAGTGAAACTAAAGATAGTCAGACCAATTATGCGCATATTACACTCCCATTTTGAGTATACATGTATTTGTATTTTGTCAACATTTTATTCTTTAATCAGCTTTCTCTAAATGTGCAGTTATGTTGAGAACCATAACATCTAAGTGAGTCGTGATTTGTCTGAAAAAAAGATAAGCTAAGAGGTAAAATGTCAAAACAGTATGAAGAATCTTTCAACTAAAAAAACAAAACAAGACATTTACAAGATATAACTTGCAAAGTATGTAAGAACCAAATGAATCCTGAGATGTGAATTTGAAACAGAATCTTAACTTTCTATTATTGTGTATTCAACTATTCAAACTATTTTCATTATCAATTTAACTGTAATGTCTTTATTTATATGACTAATCGATTGGTCCACAACTGATCTCTAAAATGTCCAAAAGTAATAAAACAAATTGTGACAATCACAATTTCCGAGAGACCGAATGACATCTTCAAATTGTGGCCTAAACATAGTGCCATAGAAACAAGTGAATATCTAGCATTTCGAGCATTGCAGCTTTAGTTTCAGGTGTAAGATTTTGTAAACTACAATCAAGGACTTCTTTAAATTCACTTAAGGATCTAGAATATTCTTTGTGTGTGTGTGTCCTTTCTCCCAGCAGCTGACTACAAAGATGAAGTTAAGACACAGAGCACGTTTCAGGGTTTGCGGGGTCTTGGGCCTGACAGTTTGAACTCTTCTCTTTATCCTCTAAATCATCAGGCAGCTCCTGAGCGTCTCCATCACCTGGAAAGATCTTGTCCTTCTCCGGAGTCTCAGCAGACGCGTCCTCGTAGGCACTGGTATCGTCTGAGTCGTTCCTATCTGGTGAGAGGTCTTGTCCGTCATCGATGCCGTTTTCGTAAGGCCTCTGGAGAACGCCGTCTTCAGAGAGCAGTTTGTCCAGAGCAAGAGAAGGAATGTGGCCCAGAGGCTGTTTCACCATCTTCAGCAGCTTCGTTGTGATGCTTCCTTCATCCTCTGGCCCTTTACTCTGCTCCATCTCCTCTGACACTCGCCCTTTGCTTTCACTGCTCTGAGGTTCACACAGGGACGAGGGATCCTGCTCCTTGGCGTCGTTCCTTATTTTCTGACCTTGTCTTGCTGCATCATCATCACTTCCTTGCGTGTGCACAGGAGCATTTCTTTCCTGAAAAGGACATTTAATCCTCTATTAGTAAAGATCCCCTTTCATTTCGTGTCGCCGTAACATTACATTACATTAATTTGACATTCTAGCAATGAAAACATTTTTAAAAAGAAATGTAAGTTATGTTAGTCTAATGACATTTCTGTCAGTGTGGCTGGAAAGAAATGTGATTGTTTGAGTTGAGATTGAAATATTTAATTGTGAAATTAATTAATCATAACTTGAAAAGACATCATTCATATCCTCCAAACGCTCTTTCTTGGACTCCAATGGAGACAATGGAGGTAACCACAATTCCACTGCTGTTCACTACAGCTATTAAAGCGGACCTAGACTGGAAGTTCCAATTAACGCTGTTTTTTGGTGTGTATCTGCGTCGTTACCTTGTTAACGAAGCCCTGAAGGTTCTAAACAAACAGTTCAGCCACTGCTGAGAACGCTGTGTTTTATTGTAATCTCGGGCTCAGCGAGATCTCTGAACAGCAGATCCTCCTGCTCCTGCACTAGTCCGGGCACATCCGGTTGCGTACATTGAACCGCAGAAGAAGAATAACGTCCGTTGTGGAGGTGTTTCACGAGCGACAGTGTCTTCTGACTCTGGGTCTGACTCCGGGTCAAAGTCATAAAAGGGACTGCGGCGGGAAGAAGCTATTTTTAAACATTGTTAAATCAATGTTTTGATAATGAATAGTAGTGCATCCACCGTTCCAGAGGGGGGAGCTGCGCTTCTGAGAGCGGGTGCTGAATATACTGGCCAATCACAAGACTCTGTCTTCTGGGTGAGAGTTGAGTCTCAAATCTGCGGCTGGGAAACAGCGTCAGAAAAGAGGATTTCTATCGGCTCGTTTACAGCAACTAGGAGGTTTTTGACCATAAAAATAAGTTAATGTATGTAAGTAGACCTCCATAACTAACATTTATGTGCAACAGGACCACTCTATGTGAGCTTTAATCATAATTATTCCCTCACATGCCACTTTATTAGGTATAGAGAACACCTAATTAAGTGGCAGGAGTGGCACCAGGTGTTGTCTTCCCATTGGCTACAGGGTTTGGCATGATGTAAATTCAGACATGTTCTTCTGCATACCTTCTGCATACCCAACTTGCTGCAACACAATTTGGCTGATTAGATATGCACAATCACAACAGTTGAACGGGTGAACCTAATATAGTGGGCAGTGAAAGGTTAAGGTAAACTTAAGGGAAGATACCCAGAAAACAAACAACACAAACTTCCATTATCTCCATTATTCACATTGAGTAAAAAAGTGATTGTCCGTCTGCCCAACAACAACCATTAACAGTGTTACATAAAAACCTAGTTATTTAATGTGTTATGTAATAATCTCATTACAAATGTTTTACTTTACCTCTTTCAATCTCTCCACCTCTTTCATCAGAGAGCTGACCATGCTCTCCAGCTTCCTCTTGGCCTCCCTCTCTTGTTTCAACTCCTACAAATGCAGAGAGAGAGAGAGAGAGAGACGAGGCTGCATCACAAGAGCACCAACACTTACCAAAACTAAATGCCCAAATAAGGCTGAAGTATTTAAAGTGAAGTGTTTTTTTCCAGTTTTGGTGAGGCCTCTACATACCACATTAGCCTGTCCAGCTTCTCTCTGGGCCTCAGCCAGCAGCTCCTCTACACCCTCCAGCGTGTCCTGCAGGACGTCCACCTGGAACAACAGAGCCTCTCGCTCGACCTCCAGCCCACGCAGCTCCTGCACCACCTCGTCATAGCTGGCCTGCAGCTCCAGCTACACCACACAGGCACATGTGACAGTCAGTGTGGGCAAGTTTAGAGGAATGTGTGTTCAGTTGGTGGGAGGACAAGTGTTAAGTAAGCTCTTAGAAAACCATCATGGATAGTTGTATATGTGACTGAAAGAGGCATTCATCCATCATCATGTGTATAATAAGAATTAGAGAAGAATAAGCGAAACTTAATAAAATAGTCACCATTTCAGGGATTCCCATGAAGAGATCCTGGTCAGACTGTTAAAAGGGCAAAAAAGTCCATTTGTAAATGAAATTTGATTTGTTTTTAATAAAGGTTCATGGAAAGTTGTAGAGGGCATTTCAGTGTTAATCATCTCAAACACACAGAATTAGAAAAACATTAACACATGTTCAATGTTCCTTTACAGTCAAGTCCAAGCATTACAGTGATAACATGTTCCATGGTTAGAGATCGGGCTTAGCTCCTTTGTGAATGGTAATAAACTAAAATGTGCTTTTAAGCTTTTTAGAAGACTGTAAAACACAAACATTTTGCAAATTGAGGCAAAACATTCATCAGCATCATCATGTGTTGTGTCTCAAAGTGTGTTTGCACAGTGCAAATGGAACCTATGTTATATTGATGTTAACAAAAATCCTAAGTGGAAATAATGAAGCACAAGAATGACAACTGTTCTTTACTTTAGACCCCTGATAATAAGTTTGGACGTACAGTAAACAGGAGATTATCAGACCCCTGTTTCGATGCAGACGCTCTGGCTCCTACCTGACATTCACTCGCCCTCTTCACGTTGCCTGCTCGGCTGTCCCCTCGCGTTAGACGCCTGGATGAACTCTCTGCCTGATAAGGCGACAAAGACACACAAAGGTCAGTTAGAGCCTGGCCAGCATCATCACATCATGTAAACCAGTGTTTTCCTGAAGTGTGGACTGCAGCGACTGTAGGCCTTGGAGGTATTGCTGGTGGATGTCAGTCAGGGATATAAAGACAGTATTAGGTAGTGTTAGGTAGGGGTGGGGGGAAAAATGTATTCACATACGAATCGCGATTCTAATCATCCACGATTCTGAATCGATTCATAAACTTCAAAAATGTATTTGTTTCGTTTTGAACTAATAAATATTAACTTTTGTCTTAAGTTTGCCTTTGTGTGATCACATTATCTTACAAACTCTATTGTTTTGATGCCATAATTTGCCTTAACACACTATACATATCAATTTTTGAACTGAGAATCGTTTGAATCGAGAATCGTAGGAATCGAATCGGTTGAATCGAGTTTCGATTTTGAATCGAATTGTGAGCCTAAGAATCCGAATCGAATCGTGAGCCACCCAAAGATTCACATCCCCAATGTTAGGTACACCTTTCCATTACCGGTTTGACCCACTCTTGCCTTGCCTTTTCATCATGGACAAGATTTAGGACGGAGATTTTGGTTCATAGTGTCATGTCAGCAACAAAACTCGGGTAGGCCGTAACATTTAAATCATGCTTTGTTGGAACAAAGCAACATCTAAATTCAAATATATTATTAGGGCTGCAACAATTTTTTCGATTATTTGTCTATTTCTTCTACTTTTCAGCTTCTTAAATGTGAATACTTTCAGATTTCTTTGCTCCATATAACAAATAAATCTTTAAAACTGATTCATTTTGGATTGAGGACAAAACAAGACATCATCACATTTGAGGACATCATCATGTCGAGGTTTGGGAAAGGTTTTTTTCAACATTACCTGATTTTATGGACCAAACAAGTACTCGATTCATCCAGAAAATAATCAACAGATGAATTGATTAGTTGCAACCTTAGATATAATAATACAGAGCTGCCTTAGGCCACCATTACAGTAGTTGTTTTATCAATGCTATAATATCCATATAGTATAATTATTTCTCGATCTCTTCATATGAAAACAATCTCAAATACAGGAACATGTATGCAGTTTTAAAATGATATATTTGATAGAAAAAACAACAGATTGTAGAAGTTAAAATGTCGAGTATTTAGTGTGACCTACACTTACACTTGATCACGACCCTGACTCTCTTTAACCAAATTAATGTTGATGGTTAAGTTTGTCCTACTGGGAAAATGCAATACAGCAGGTGTATTAGAGACATGTTTATCATGTTCATGCATGTTGTATGAGTTGAGTTCTACTAATAATATTAAAGATATTATCTTTCAGTCACATCATTCCAATCCAAATGACAACAATCACAGAATTTGACACACAGACATAAAAAGCTAGTGTTGCCCTGAGACTTTGGAACAGTACTGTACATCTTATACCGTTATTCAAACTTATATGGTTTGTAATAATGAAACACCACATATGGCTTCACGGTTGTGGTCCACATGGTAATCATAAGTATTTTATTTGACAAAATTAAACTTGACAGATAAATCAATTTGTAACTGAGCCCAAATGTGTTTGTTTACGTCAATATTTTGCAACACTCTTGCCAATGTACAAATATGATAGCATGCTTGATAGTATGTTTTGAATAGGATCATGGAGCCTGTCAAGTCTGAGATCCTCTGATGTAAACAAAAACAACTAAACAAAGACACGAGACAATAAGACATAAATGAGGAAGTGGAGTGAAAATACAGGCCTGCTAAAAACAACAGTTTACCTGAGACATTTGTCTCAGACAATGTAAATAACGGCTTGATTTTCTGGCTCCATGAAGGTAAATAATAAGAGTAAACGACTAACAAGGGAGCGTAAACAGCTCTGTCTGTAAACAAACACAGAGACTGTGGTGATTCCTCGTGTGTGCTCACCTCTTTGATAATGGAGCGGAGAGACTCGTCCTCGCTCAGTCCCCGAGACAATGTCCGCTTCCTCGGCGAACCACTGCTTTCTGAGTGCATTTTTTCTGTTTAATATCAACCGCTCGTTTATGTAAGAGACACCTCCGAGCTCTCAGACTGAGGTGGCGTTTGCTTTTTGATCCTACGCAGCAGCTGAAGTAAGAAGTGAACCTTTTTGACTGACGACGCCCAGGCTCTCCTCATCTACGGAAGCCCCAGAGGAACAGTCGCTCTTTTTTTTACACCGCCCTCACTCCACCCACACCAGCGAAAACAACAAGTCACAGATCTGGGATCATGATGAGTCACGTTTGGTTTGGAGTTTAATCTGCAGACTCATGGCTGAAATGAATCAATGTCAGCGATGCTGGACACACACTCACTCCCAGTCAGTTAAAGGTTAGTTTGTGAAACTATGACTCTTCAGTTAAAGGAATAATCCTGTTGTATGAGGTACTGACACATTAGCCTGGTCTCAATTAAAGGGATAGGTCAGGTTTTTTGAAGGAGTGGTTGTGTTAGGTGTTGACACATCAACACTGATAATACCACAAGCTGCTGAGCACATCCCAGTTTACATGAACAGTCACTGTGTGACTAATAAAATGGCTGCCAGCCAGGACAGCCGTGAAAACAGATGTTAAAATCTATACTTAAAGCTGCATTGCATACAGTTTGGCAATGCCATTGTTGACGTTATTCTTTTTTGTCATTGTGAACAGAAACGATGTAACATAATTTGCATGCTGCATCCTTCATTGGAAAACAGCGTCTATAAAGCAAAACTATCAGAGCTGACAGAGGGAGGGATGTGTGTATACAGCAGCAGTGCAGGAAGCATTTATCCCCTCAAACTGCTAAACGACGCATGTTTTCAGCCATTTTACAAACTGTTTGCCACAGTCATGCATTTGCAATGTTGCTGTCACCTCCATCTGTCTTGCCCTTAAACAAATCACTTTGTGTGCAGCGTGGGATTGTTGCCAGGCAACACAAGATCTAAACACAGAGTCATGTGGAACACTGCAGTTTTGTCTGTCAATATCTTCAGAATGTGTAATAGGCCAGTCCAGAGAGTTCCACATTTTTATTTTAAAGGTCACTGGTCCTGCTCATGACCTCCAGGAATAATCACAACCTCAGTGACACACTTGTGTGATTTCTAACTTTTACACCAACTATTTGAGTAGGGACATTGTACAATAATCAACACCAAGAGCCCACAGCATAAGCAAACTAAGTGGCTTCTTTGGGCCCCATAATCTCCAGGGGAGAATAAAAACAAACATTTTTCAACATATTAAAGAAGCAGAGTTGTTGCTTATTTAATGCACATTGGCACATCTGTTGTCAGTATCACCACACTTTCAATGCAAATGAATACACTTCTGTTAACTTACTACACTCTAAGGTTAAAACGTGATGTTAGTTTGGTGTAAATACCAAAACTATAGTGTTATCATATCAATAATAGTCAAGTACCAGCTACTCCGAGGTGGTGGGAGGGGGGGCCAAATTCATCTTAAAGCTTGGGCCTGCACTGAACATCAACATGTAAATATGCCAGAATAGCCACATGCTAGTTTACATCTAGCCTGTAAACTAGCCTGTGGCTAGTTGTATGTATCGAATGTTATTACTGTTAAACTCAGGTCAGATGACCTAAGATATAGAGTTTCTGGAGTCAGTGAGGAAGTTGAAAGTTGAAAAGCTTTATCAAAGGCAGCTCAGATCTGAGGAGAACTGAGACAATGCCAAACATGAATAAAGAGATGTTAACAGTTGGGCATCCTCTGTCATTCTGCCTGTGGATCTCAGAGTGGTATTGGTATATATATAAGGTATATCTTTGGTTTGGAGGAGAGGAGAGAGAGAGGCGTCAGGTCAAGACGTCTGGTGCCTTCCTCTGCTGATATCGAGAGTCGACCTTGGGGAGGACTGCGTAGTTGAGTTATCGGTCCTTTGCCCCAGTTAGGTTAGGTTCAGCAAAGATTTCATTAGGAACACTCTGTAGACAAATTATGGGTGCCAGGGTTACACAGAGACCTTTGTGATTTTCCAGTTTTGGCTGGTCTATACTGAGTTGTTAGGTTTGTGCTTAGGAATGTAAGATAATAGGTTTTTCTCTTACAGTTACCTTCACCAAAAATGTTATGTTTTTGGCCACGTTTGTCTGTTAGATTTTGGTGATGAGCTGAACATGGACCTGGAGTCAGTTCCTTTCTCTCATTTGAAAAACATCTAACATGATAGAGGTTCCTCTGGTGCTTCCCCTAAACTGTGGCTCCCATCCCATATCCTCTGTTCTCTTTTGTCTGATGCAATCTGATTGTATGCCACATTTGAGTTATTTCTTTCTTTTACTTTTCTATATCACATTTGATCAATGCATGTTCTTTTTTTTATTGTGCTACATAAATAATCACGACTTTTTTCTTCTGATTATTATTATCATTATTATTATGAGTAGTAGTAGTATTGCTGTTGTTTTCATTTTATTTAGTGTGAACTAGTATAGCTGATAAAGCTCTGTAGCTGCACCTGGATTTTCTCCCAGTAGATGACGCTAGTGGGTCAGTAATGCCAGTGACTGCAGGCAAATCATAGGTTCAACTGTGAGACTCTGTGTAACAGAAATATCACATCTTGTATCTAACATGTACACAGTCATCAGGCCAATATCTATTCATATGAAGCTGCATAAATGTTATTCACATTACGCGTGGCAGTGGATGAAGAATCAATTTAGAAACGCAAGACTAGTTTTATTTTATTTTTAGTTTAATATATTAGTTTCATTTATTTTACCAAATCATTTCAGCCAAAGCTAATCTGTATTTAAAAAGTGTGCAGACCTTTAATATATGGTAACCATTTATTTAGTGCCATCTTGCACATGTTGATGCAAAAGCAGACCTGTGAGACTTTTACGCACAGTTTAGTACAACAAGTAAATATTATGCATCTGACCATTTGGTATAAAGGTCTTAAAGATGATCAATCTTCACGTTTTATATAAAAATGCAACATAAAGCATAGCGAGCTGTGGATGGATGTGGGGAATTCAGGGAGACTGTGCGGCTTTTTCCCCAATTTACGTCATTAAAATCTTTAAAAACAATGAGCCGTAATTGATGTAATGAGCGCCATGACTTCATTGAGCAATATATCTAATTTGAAACATTGGTGTCACTGTAAAAACAACAACAACCGAACATTTATACACTCATAACAGCGCGTGCACCCTCCCTTCGCTCTGTCCCTCTTGACTTGGTGACAGACCTAAAAGCCTTTTGTTGCAATCTTAGCCAATGGAGACGGATTACGACACCGGGCAGCTGAGATATATAAAGAGCCGCTTTTTTGACCGCACTTGCACATTCTTCAGTGACACTTCTGAACATTCACACACCTCCGTGGACTAAATTGTACAGAAGACCCACAAAGCAACCACTACAGCTTTTCCTACACGTGAGCATCAGACAGATAATTAGTTCACTTTCAATCAAAACAGCTTCTCCTGAGATACACTGGGACGCACCTTTTTTTTGGAACATTTTATTTCAAACGCTTCTGCAAAAAACAGCTTCTTGGTGATCGTATTGGATTAGATGCATGTCACTGGTTCCCTGCCTTTTTTAGAATAGGGCAAGGAGTCGCGCACATCCGAGGGACAGAGGGGATATAACGGGATAAAGGGAGCAAAAGACAAGAGAAATAAAGAAAACAAAGTTGCACTGCCTGGTCATGCAAAGGTACAACTTCTTACTGTGCTTAATGGTGCTTATTTCCTTGGGACAGTCGGGGAGCGATGAGCCCAATCTGCTGCTGCCCTCTGCCAGCGAGACACCCACGGATGCCGGGTTGTCTCTGCTGGACGAGGACGCCGGTACCCACGAGTGTTCCGCCTGTGTTTGGAGGGAGCAGAGCAAAGTGCTAAGACTGGAGACCATTAAGTCCCAGATCCTGAGCAAACTGCGTCTGAAGCAGGCGCCCAACATCAGCCGGGAAGTGGTTAATCAGCTGCTGCCCAAGGCGCCTCCGCTCCAGCAGCTTCTGGACCATCACGACTTCCAGGGAGACGCGTCTTCCCAGGATGAGTTTATGGAGGAGGATGAGTACCACGCCACCACGGAGTCTGTGATCACCATGGCCTCTGAGCGTGAGTAATCGTTTACAACCCAACAATGTTGTCTCCAAATGCGTCATGCGCGTAATTGCGCAGCAACTAGGTTCAAGTGACTGGGGCCTAATTCTGCTGCTGCTGCTGCTGCTGCTGTGTGTGTGCATGGACAGTGCTGGTGCATGGGGCTCAGTCAAGTTAGTGACCCAGGATACTTTTTTTGAGGTAGAGGGTCCACACTGTGTGTTCTAAGTGGACTGGTATGATTTGACTAATGGCTCTGATCAGCTGTTGGCCACGACTGTCAAAGTAGCGATTACGCGCGCAGCTGATAAATCAATACTCAGCAGCTTAAAGAGCCTCGTCATTGTGAAACAGACAGCTCGAATATGGCCTGGTGAACTTTTGTTTTCACGGTGATGATGAGGATGACGAGGATGAGGATGAAGGGTGCATGTCTCATGTGTATCTGCTGATCTTCTCACTCACCTTCCTGCTGTCACGTTCAAACTTTTTTCTTTACCCTTTCACAACAGGAACTGAACGCGTGACAGACCCGCATGAATGTCAAGTGCATTATTAATGATAATGCAGCATTTGGCTGGCAGTTGCATCACTTTAGCCTTTATGTCCTGTTTTGCATTAAAGCCCTAAATTCTGGAGTTATGATCACGTCGTGAGGCCCTCTCTGATTATTGGCCCCTGACAATTTGCTTGCCCTCTCATTTCCCATAAATCCACAGATAAACCGCAGGCAGGCCCCTTAGAGACATTTTATAAAATTACTGTTGAACCCTGGCAGCTGTGCTCTATCGGTCTTTTATAGGACGCTCTACCGGTTTCCCTGCTGTTCATCGCAGTGAGAAAAAGTGTGTCCAAAAAGCTGCTATTGTTCCCCTCATGCAGCGCCCCCTCGCCCCCCCTCGGCCGCACTTGCCTTTTAAATGCGAAGTTTATAGGCGCAGCTCGTTTTTTTTCAACACGACTTCACAAAGACAGAGAATCACTTAGTGTCGAGGGGAGTGTGTGACCTTTTCCTGGCGAATTGAGGGGTTCAACAACATTTACACACGTAATATATTCTGCACAAGGCGGATAAAACACACTCCAAATAATGGCTTTTTTCTTTACTCCATGACTGAACAAAGATCAGCCTTTGTGCTGGAACCGTATGTGTTTTCTGACACAATCCATGTGTCATTATCTATCTATCTATCTATCTATCTATCTATCTATCTATCTATCTATCTATCTATCTATCTATCTATCTATCTATCTATCTATCTATCTATCTATCTATCTATCTATCTATCTATAATAGAGCTTTATTGTCATTGCAGTTTAGCAGCTCTCATGTATCAGTTGCATTGACTAAAACGCATTCAGACAAATTTTCATTTCTGCTGTGATACATACCCTTTAGTTTCTCTGTAAAAGTCATCCACATATCCCCCTGTCCTAAGAAAACCACCTGCCTCTGTGACTACAGCGGGTTTAAAAAGAAGATGATAATGCTCTGTGGATGTTCATCCTTAGCGGATGAGATCAGCTGATATGTTACCTTTCATCATCTACAGTGAAAACCCTATCTATCTATCTATCTATCTATCTATCTATCTATCTATCTATCTATCTATCTATCTATCTATCTATCTATCTATCTATCTATCTATCTATCTATCTATCTATCTATCTATCATGATATGATTCGGTGGAATAACTTCATGTGATATCTCCCACTGCATTTTTAAATGTCGTACATCTAAACTGTAGCTTGTGTAGCTCATACAGCAGGGGAGAAACAATGACCTCAAACTGTATGTTAGAAAATTTGCTTTCCATTCTCTGCATACACACACACATCTTTGTGAGGATACTCATAGACCTAATGCCCCTTATTTCTAACCTTAACGTTAACTAAATGAATAACTGTTTCCAACATGTGTTAGATTATTTTTTAAATATGCTTCAAGGCTGCAACAACAAACCAAAAAGAGAAGAATTTAACTGCTACTTTTGTGATGCACTAATTGTGAAATTTCCTTTAAAAACAACTAATTTGTTCATCTCTTATGATACTGGCTCTAAAAAGTCAGCGTTTATACCAGAAAATGTCCTTAAAGATATGTGTATACACATACACATTCAGTCTCACATATAGGTTTGTGCAGCTATTCTTCTTTGTGGCACCACATTGACTTCATTGACTCAGCCTTATCAGAGCCATATTCCTAACCTTAACCATAACCAGTTGCTTTCTCACCCTAACTTTACCCTAACTACCATTGAAACCTTAGCCCTAAACTTAATCAGTTCCTCAGAAATGAGGTGGTTCTGTCTCATTAGGACCATGTTTTGGTCTCCATGAGGACTGCTGGTCCTGACAAGGTCAGCGTTTATGCCAGAAGAGGTCCTTAAGAGGTAACAAAGATGAAGCGCGTGTGCACACACACACAAACACACACATATGCATGATGCCAGCATCAGAAGAGAAGACTGACACTGTATCTGTCAGTTTACAACACTTCCTCTCTGTTCTGTACGTCTAATTTCTTTACATCAAATGCAGTTTTCATCATCCACCCCCCCACCCATGCCCACCCCCCTCCACTGCTCACATCACCCACACATTCCTCCCCGTTAGCCTCTTAAATCTTTTCTCCGCTACTCGTGGAAGAGTTGAGAGAATGAGTGCATCTCTTCTGCCTATGGCGCCTCAGTGATCCCACAGGATTAAAAAGTGCCTTTTTCTGTCTCTCTGATAGAAGGAGGACTTCAAACACTATTCCCTGTGCACCTCGAACCCAATCACCCTCTCACGGTCGTGCACACTGCCTTTGATGGGCCATGTGGGTTCACACAGTACATACTGAACTGGACCTGTGCCAGAGTTGCTTCTTAGTATTCTCTCAAGGTACGTGGGTGCCGCAGTGGGGGTTGAGAGGGTCCATGCTTCTTGGTCTTTAATTACTATGAAATTTCATGGAGAAGTACAGCTATTTATATCGTAGTGCAGCACTTTATGTACTAAAACATCTCCCTCCATGCTGTGTGTCGTTTAGGTAACTGCTTCGCTTGCTGTTCATGCATAAAACAAATGGTTTGGTTTATGACCTCAGTTTATCAGGGTCATTTTCGTGCGCAGCACTGAGAAAGGGTGTTGATTTTTATAAATTAATGTGTTAATATTAAAATATGAGTGCAAATACTGAAGTGTGGAGTTTGCATGTGTTGATTTATGTGTGTAATTGTCCTGGGCGTGAGTGCAGAGTGTGTATCTTGGAGCCTGGTTTGTTTTGCCTGAGGTGGGGTGAGGATTTGACCCCACTAGTCTCCCATTTGTCATTTGTCCAAGACATGTAGACCAGACCTTCCTCTGCCGTCAGTGACCTTCTCCCTTTTTCAGTCTCTCGCTCCCTCTCTCTGTATGTTTGATAACCACACATTATATCACGTCTTGAACAAAAGGAAACTAGTCCAGACTGAGTGTTGGAAGAAAGTTTTTGTATTCTTGATCCTTCTTTTGCTTTGGGTAAACAGTCTTCCTTGTGACAATCATTTTGAGATTGTCCAGTAACAGAGAATCCAGCAGAGAGCAGCACTGGCTCACCCTCCCTCCCTGACTTAATTTCAATTTTAAGTTTTATTCAAGTAATTGGACATATCAGTGTGTCCAGAATAGGAAATTGTCAGAGAAACACATTTGATAGAATCCATGCTGCGCTTTAGACATTCAGAAGATCACATTTGAAACACATGTCTCAGCACAGTTAACTTTTCCCACATTTAGCCTTATTCACATGCGTGTATGAGCTATAACAAAGTGTATTATATAATCCGGCTCAGATCAGACACATGCAGTACAAGCACAGGCTTACACTTAACTTTGGGGTAAATACATTGAACATCCACACATATGTAAAGGTATCTCTCCACATGTGCACAGTTGGGACAGTTAGGAGGATGCGTAGGGATGCTCTGCTCACACGCGCGCACACACACACACACACACACACACACACACACACACACACACACACACACACACACACACACACACACACAGAGTCACACACACAGAGTCACACACACACTCCAGAGAAAAGTTCTCCTATTGACAAAAAGGGTCACAGAGTTCACAGCTATGTGATATATTGGAAGAGGAGACTATTAACCTCATCGGGGCTCTTTCTTCGGCAGCAAAGACGAACCGGTAGTAACTTGAACACTTATCCCCCACACATACACACACCCACTCACACACACACTCATCTACTAACCACTCCCACTAAAAAACAAGTCTTTTATAGTGTTGACCCTATAAAAGGGTCATTTCCTGAAGGTGCAGGAACCATAAAAATTAAGAGGGAGAGCGCTAAAAGGACAGAGCAGCAGAAGCCGGACTGTCTTCAACTCACTGGCCAGTGTTTGCTGGAAGTTGATGACTATGTGAGGCTTTTATAGATTTATTTATTCCATGGAGGTCTCAGTTTGACGATGACACCTGTTCCCCCTGTGTAGTTCCAAGCATCAGTTGAGGGAAAGGTAAACTTTGCTGTTGAATTGTTTGGATGACAGGGCATGAGTGGTTTGTTTAAAAGGGAGTAAAAAAACGCAAGAAAGAAAGGTCTGTAGAAATTGCACAACATACTGTCAACTTTATGGCTAATAAAATTTCAAAGGGACCAAAGTCTATTAATACAGGGACAAAATTTCCCCAGGACCTCAGGAATCTCGCTCCTTCCACCCTCCTTCCTCTATTCCCACGCTCCTGTGTATGAGTCCCTGCAGCCAGCCTTTTTCTTGACACATGGGAATATGTTGGAATTTAATGCAGGCTTTTATACAAAATAAAAATACAACACTGAAAAGGTTTTAGGATGGATGCAAGTTGCCATGCCATGCAAGAATATTTTTGCATCTCCTGTATTCTGTGCTGGTGTGTGTGTGTGTGTGCGTATCCAGCTGAGCTCCTCGTTGCTTCTTTAAGGGATTTCAAAGAGGGTGATTGAGTTAGGTACACCACGGCTCATGCTGCGGGTATGAAAGGGGGGTGAGGAAAAGAAGGGAGTGAGTCCACAGGGAGCAACAAGCAACCCAGTCCTATCCTAAAGGGACAGAAATCATGGAAGGGTTTTATAGGTACAATTAAAAAGACCTGAAACAGATGTTACGTTTCACTAATAAAGGAAATAATTACTTCGGACCAGTAATTAAGCCCTGTGTAGGGACATGAGTGAGGAGGAGAAGGAGGAGGAGGAGAGGAGTGAAAAGATAAAATGGAGATCATTGAGGGAATTATTGTTGATGGATGCGTTCAGGCTTTGTGTGGTCGTGTGCGAGGAGCTGCTGAGGATCAGTTTATGGAAGAGTCCATTAAATCTAAGAGGCGTTTAAGCAAAGGAAATGCTGCATGGGCATAATGTTGGATCCCATGAGGGAGGCGCTGTGTTGGAAAGTAGCTCAATTAACAGTGGATTAGCTCATGATTATCTACATGAAAATTTAATTAGCCTCTTTTCTGTGCAAAGGAGAGCAGCTCCTCACTGTATTTATCACCTGTGGTTTTATTCCTGCCTGCTGTTTCCACACCACTCCAGGAAGTTCATTATGAAAATGCACAGTCGATTTCTTTAGGGACAAGTGCAAGTTTGATTTATGTATTGTACAGCACAGATGGATAAAGAGGCGCTCGTAAAGGGAACGTGAGATATTTTCGTGTTGCACGGATAGCGGCACCAAGTAGCTGCACTAACTTTGTCTTTAGAGGAAATCCTGGGCTCAGGCTCTGACAGATTTGGGTGAATATAGGGACTTTTTTTAGTACATGCATGTATGTAATTTATGTTGCTGGATCAGATGAAACCTGCAAGCCAGCAAGTTTGAACACATTTCAGACAGAAAACAACAGGAAAACACCATGTATATAAATACATTCGATAAATTATCTTTGTCGTGTTTTCAATTGATCAACTTCTCATCATATTGTGTGTAACCTTGTATTTACTGGAACATTGTCACGGTCACATGGAGCACACAAACTAAATGGTACATGTTTTGACTCTGGGAACAGGTAATGTGATGAAAGATGAAGAAGAGCAGACCAACATTTAATCGATAGTTTTACTGTAACTGTGGAAGTCTAGGTTTATCTAATAATTGATTTCTAAATACATCATTTGCTAAATAGAATGCAAACAATGTCACATGATGACAAGGATAAATGTGGGCATCATCTGCATACGTATCAATATTGTATTGCTGCTTTGCACATATCACTTTATACTTGTGTCTTCCCTTGCAAAACACAAGTGACTGTGCTCACTTCCTAAAAAACTTACTTTCTATATGATTAGAAAACTCTTTATCCACCGCAGCTGCTGATATATTATGCATTTGAAGCCTTTGTGATATCAACAAACCATATGAGCACAAAAAACTAAAGGTACCATCAATAAGTGTCTATGGTATATCATCAAAAAATCATCATCTTGACTTAATTTTTCCAGTCTCAAACTGCTCATTGTTTTCTTTTTGAGTATTGTTATAGTATATAATAATTATTATATGCAGAATTCCCCAAGGCTGTATCCTGGGACCCTTTCTCTTCAACATCTAGCCTGTGTTCAACATGTAACTGCTTGTTCAGATTATGGAAACAACAAAACCAATCTACCTATAACTATGCAGATGACACTCTAATCTATATTATCAAATGATTTAGGGATTATAATCCGATACAAGCTCTGATGAACCTGAATTTTCCTTTGTTAAACTTGTTTTAAGTTGTAGATATAGACTAGTCAGAGGTCAGTGGGAAGTTTCAAATCTATCACAAATCAAACGAGGAGCCTGTGAAGAAATCAACTTCATTTAAATGTTTAGGGCTTGTATGACATGGGCACATTTGCCTTGAGCAGCTGGTCAGCAACTCCAGGACAGATGGACCACTTGCTGTATGTTTACTCTTTCTTTTTAGAATAACTATATATTTTCTGCAGGATTTGGGAAAAACTTTATCTTCTCTCTATCTAACGTCACTAGACTGTAAACTCTACTGCTTTTTTAAAAATTGTTTATTCTATTGTCAAATTATGTCTGGATACAATAATGTCAATCTTTTGCATTGTATTGCTTTTTTTTAATAGTTGATATCTTTGCTCGATTAATTGAGTTATTAAATGTACTGTATGTATTTGCCTTTAGGTGTAACTGCAGTTGTTGACCTCTACAGCATTTAGTCCTCTCTGTCCTGCTGTTACAGACAAGTCTGAACTAAATGTGACTCTTCTGACTCATTTGTGAAATCTCCTTTTCTGTTGTGTAGCTCATGAAACTCAGGATCTAGTCAGGATCTAGTCTGACCATTATGCAAGAGCGATTTGAAGACCAAAATATAATAAGACACCTCTGCTATATAACCATCACACATAAACAAAGAACACAATAAACTGTGATACATCACTCATAGAGGTGTAGTTTATGGCTGAGATGTTAAGATGTTTTGTATTGTACAAAGTTGGATGGGTTTGCTTTGCTTGTTGCATCGATCAAAAAAAAAAGTCACACAGGTTTATTCAAATCACCAATTGATTTGGTTTCATTGGTTGACAGTTCAGCAATTTGATGATCAGTAGGGCTTATTCAAATGTAATAAACAGGGGGGAAAGGAATCAAAAAATGAATCAACGGAAAACTCAGAAAAATGTGAGTTAAAGAAATATAATGTATATCACATTATCACCACATGGTCAGACCATTTCCACACCTGCATTAGTTTCTTTTCCTCTGTTCCATTACATACACATGTCTTATGAAGTCCAGATGTCCGAGAACGACGCGGTAGTTTCCTGTATGTTTTGGCCTACACCAAATCAGATTCAGGTTTCAGAGTATTTAAGAGGGTAAAATGTGCGAGCTATAACGCACACTGACTTTTTATCATGACACGAGCGTTTTGTAACTTGATTGAAACCATCAGCAGGCAGTTGATGGAAGACATGTGTGATATATCATTAGAGTTATGTAAACCACTGCCATTTATAAAAGTTAGCACAGCTTGCTCCATAAATGTTTACGTCTGTTTTACCTATTGTCTTTTTTTTGTAACAGTAGATTTGCACTTTTCTTCTAAACAGCAAATATGTGGAATGAACAAGATCTTAAAATCACTTCTAGTTTTAACATTCGGTAATGTTCCCTTAAAGGATCTGGATGATGAATTTAAATATATGATTGATTTTCAAAATGACTTAGGCCTTGTATTGGCCAAAGCAGCAGCAAATAAATCTTAAGATTTCTACTTATGATAAAAGTGTCAAAAAATAAAGTTACCAGGTTCAACTTCTGCCGGAAGAGCAGCACATTGTCCTCTGACATTAACGTCTTGCATGTATGTGTGGATGCACAAGAACACAGGCAGTGAATCCTCAGCATGCTTACTGCTGTCCAGCTGTCCACCTTATTGCAGTTCACTGCACGCTCACTCTATTCATGCTCTGTCCACGTCCTATTGGAGATGTCCCACAGACATCGCCCTTATAATACAATCATATATAACCCCAAACACTAAAAGCAATGAGGTTTGAGTCCATTTGCTGATGTCAGTCAGTTTGAAGTTTATGCAGTTGCGTGTTCCTATGTGTGTGTGTGTGTGTGTGTGTGTGTGTGTGTGTGTGTGTGTGTGTGTGTGTGTGTGTGTGTGTGTGTGTGTGTGTGTGTGGGTGTGTGTGTGTGCGTGTGTGTGTGTGCGCACGCGTGCATGTGTGTTCGCTGAGCGAGAACAGGGAGCATTAGGAGGTGTCTTTTGTTGCTCCTGGGGGGCTACTGTGCTCAGTCCTAATAGGAGTCTTGTGCCTGCCGTTGTCCCAAGGGAGAGCTTCTGAATGAGGGGGTCTAACTTCACACACACCCCCCGTCCATCCCCGGCTCAAGCCCGGCCTCCCCCACTACCCTCTCCTGTCCCCTGGGAGTGGCCGAGGGACAAAGAGGGAGTGGAGCTGGGGTGGGATGGGATGTTTGAGGGGGTGCACTGTGGCCCCTGTCTTATTAGAAGGGTCGTGAACGTGTCACGATGATTAATATGCCGAGGTGCGTGGGGATACCCTAGAGTCACATTTATTCAACATGAAGGCTGCCAAACACACACACACATGCACACAGCACAAAATGGCACATTTGCATTTCCCATTAAGAAAAGAAAAAAAAATATATATATATATATATATATATATATAAATAAATACATGTATGCAAATGTAACTCCTATCTAGGTTTATATCATTATGCATTATCCATTTGGACATTAACAATACCATTTTGCTCCCCACCCCACTTTAGCTGTGTGTGTTTTTTTCACCTGATGGCATATGTTACACACACACACACACACACACCCACACACACACACACACACGCACACACACACGGACAACTGCCATGTGTGACCCTCCATGAAACATATTATCTTTAAATGTAAGATAGTTAAAACATCTGTGGTTCATTTTGGTTAATCCACAAAATCATGTCAACTGTCATCAGTCACACTTCAGCAGATTAGTCATCCAGCTGAATTTTCTTCTTTTGCTCCAGGACAGAAAAAACTTTGCAATATTGAGCTCATTTCTCTTCTTGTTCTGCTTGTTCGGGGTTTTATCCTATTAGTATCATTTGAGTGGGCGATATTTGCTTTCAGTAAATATAAAAAGACAGAAATGACAAACTGCTGTGAACCCTCTGTCAAACCAGAGATATAGACTGAGTTGTTTTCTTGTGTTAGTGTTGTTATTGATGTGGTTGCCCAGTTCTCATTTGTAAAAGAGGTTTTAATCTCATTTATACTTTCAAGTGGTTAAATAAAAATGAAAAATAATGGTACATCACTTAACTCTATGAAAGAGTATACTGTTTTAATGACATGACCTGGCACAGTATTACATTACTGGTCAATCCTATAATTATCTCTCCATCTGCTTTCATTAGTTTTATTGAAAGCATTTAACTTTAAAATGACTCGCACTTGTGTTAAGGAGAAGACAGATGGCGTGCTGAATAAACCCTTATATTGTATATGTCTCCCTTTACACGCATGTATAGGAGGCTGTGGGCTAACTCTGGCACACAGGTATCAAGGGAATCTGCTATATTTTTGATAGGCTCACCTGCAGGCCGGCTGGGTGTTGGCAGTAAAATTCATGCGCTGCATATGCTGCAATTATACCACAGGGAAATAAGCTGCTGTAATAATGGAGTAGGCTGGAAACATGAGGAGGAAAAGCAAACAGGACCATTTCTTTTAGAAAACACATCATCCTCCATATACTCCACATACTCCATATATACTTTTTTAACCAGTTTTTTTCTTCTTCTTACTTTTCTAGTGGATAGGAACTAGTTTCTATTATTGCTAGTTTGGGCCCAGGAGAGTTATGTAATTACTACAGTAGGTGAGGCTGAGCATATAATCTGACTTTTTGTCCCTGCTGCTGGATGGAAATCAGTGTTAAAACAATGAGCTTTAACTGTTCAGGAAATTAAGCTATAAAAGCAGAGCAGCAGTTCCAGTAAAATTATGAACCCCCTCCAACATTAGTGTCACAGGAGCAATGTTATTTAAAGCAGTAGGATTAAATGACCCGATCTTTACAAGCTAGGCCTTGCACACACGCAGAACTCTGCCAAGATGTGGGCTGTAATTAAGTTGCAGACATTCATCCTCCACGGGTTGCTGCTTACTTCTGCACTTAGTGGATCTATAAAGGCATAAATTGATTTTGCCTATCAATGCAGTCATTGTTTAACATGACATAGCTCATATGTTGTGCAGGTGTGTTTAATAACCTGGGATCAGAGCGCACAGGCCCTGCTTCTCAGATTACTACCTCTCAAGAAAGGCCTCTGCTCAAGGACCTGAATCGTTTCAGCCATGCAGTTTTTTTAGTTTTTATACCCAAAGAACTCAAAAATGCCAGTGAAACGGGGTTCACAAAGGAATAGCTAGTGTCTCCAACTGCAGTGATTAAAAACTAGTAGTAATAACAAGTAAACCCCAAGCAAACTGCACGATCATTCATTCCCAGTTTTGTGCTGATGAGCAAACACAACACCACCCACATTAATTGCTGTGACCCCAGCAACCCACCAGAAGGAACATTGACATACTGTTTGTCCAGCGTGAGACATTGTGTAATTGTATAATTTACACTCACTAATGACTGTCCCTGGAAATACAGGCTGAAGGACCACGTCTGTCCCTGACTTGGCCCTTATTCAATGTTTGCCCTGGTCTCTTCTAATGGATAGTCCATCTGTACCTCGGTGAATTCATATCCCTCAATGCATGCCCATAATTCAATTACAACACTTGTTTAGTGTAAAAAAAAAAAAAAAAAGCCATTGTGTTACGTCCTGCTCAACTGAGGTTTTACAAACAATCCACCATTGGCTGCTGAATCTCCACCCTATTCAAAACAAAAACAAACTGTGGCCTATTCAGTGCTGTTGTGTCACTGAGATTTAAAATGATTCTCTGGTGAAAAGACGTGTTGTGACGAAAGACACATTACCATTGCCATAAGGTCGACCTTGACCTTCAAACTCAATCTGGCTATTTGGGGCTTCCCCTCCCCAGCACCACTGAGATGTAAAGAGGCTGACGGTTTTGACCCCTGATCCCATTTCTTAACTAGGCTGAGGTGCCAAATAACCTTTTGACCCAGGAAGCATTTGCAGGTTGCCGGAGCAACCTCAGCTTTAGCAGTGATTGACAGGTCCATGCAGTTTTTTTTTTCTCTTATTTTTTTAGATGATGGCGCAACAACAATCTTTCTGAATATAAGTAAATAAGTGAATAAGTACTCTTTTTTTTTTTAACCAAAAGTGTCAGAAAGTATCAAATATGCTCAGAGAAAATGGGCAGATTAAATATTCTTTTGTACTCCATTGGCAAATTATTATGCCAGATAGATGCAGAATAAATTTCCCTCCATAAACGAACGCTTTACATGGAAATTAATGTATGAATGCAATGGATGGATGTCATTATATCTAGGTCTATGTAAATGAAGCATGTGCAGATTTGGACATGTGGTGCACATCACAAAAACGCCAGAGCCAAGGATCATGACAAGAATAAATCTGACAATACAAGGAGACATCTTGTCTTCTTTGACATAACCCATAAGCCACACCACGGTCACATGTGTGAGAGGGGAAAAAAAGAGATGTTTAAATTTTGGTAGTTGTGAGATTAACCATTTCATCACAACTGACCCAGGGGAATCTAAGGTTACCATCTGGCTGCTGGCCACCATTACTGATCCTTGTTTTAATATGCAAATGTATCTGTTTTCACAACCTGGATGTAATCTCAGATGTAACCTGACTGAACGAAATCAAACATGTGCGCGTGTGATAAAACAGGTCTCGTGAATAGAGAGAGAAAGGGCAGCGGTAGGTCTAGTAGAATAAAAAATAAACTGAGTTTGAAATCAATTTAGTTGCTACTTTTTGACAATTTTGTGCTGGGAATCAGTTGTTGTCTCTTGGTTTGGTTTAGAATATTTTTAGTTTTCTGTGAAGTAAATTTAAACTTTATGTGAAATGTTGAAGACAACCGTATTGAGAGCGGTAGCTACACACTCTGCACACAATCTGTTACACAATCTCTTGTCAACATAACATCGCTTCTCTGGTGTGTGGAGCTGTGTTAGTGTATGGTTTTATGGTCAGTGTGCAAAACGCACACACGTCTTTCTTGTGAAGTCTCAGTAACTGCAGCTGTGCCCTCTGCCTCCCAAAGACACGCAGCACTGTTAACGGCTCCTTCAAAGTTTCGGCTTCATCATTAGCTTTATATTGTCATCAGCAGTGTGGTGAGAGAAAGTCACAGTATTTTGTGAAATCACAGACTGCCATCTTGATACCCCTACCTTCATGCAGGGTATAGATGGCTTTTAGAGTAAAATGTCTGAAAACTGCTGAAATGGGAAATGTGTTTGCTGCTTTGGGAAAAATCTCTTTTTCTTCCAAAAACCCACTTCCCTCTGAAGATTTTACTGCTTATTTTCTATGTTGTGGTTTTAGTTAAGTGATTCAGATTTTACCCATCCATATCCTGCCCTGCTGCTATTGGTTGTGCCAAACATCCGCGAGATCTCTGAAAGATTTAGATTTTCTCCTCAAGATTTTGCATGCAGCTGTTGGTGCAATGCTCCATGTTGCACTGGGATTTGCTGATTAATAAATGCTCTAGTGCACAGGGAGTGATGTGTTCAATGTTTTCCACAAGTGGGAGTGAATGGTGCAGATGTCGATATCAGCATAATAGATGCGAAGAACAGCACAACCTGCAGAATCACAAGAGAATTATGGTCAACATAAAAGTAGAGCTACACGATCTTTCTTGTAGTCTGTTAACACGCAAAGCACATTTTTTGAGTTTTGAGCGAGATCATTTTTTATCTCAAATTGTATCTAAATCATCGTTTTTGGGTCCATAACATTTAAGGACATTTTAGCAAATGTTCATTGGTGTTTTCCAAAACCTTCAAAATTATGTAGTTCACAAATTGATTTAAATTAAGCTAAAATGTAGTAAATCATTAATGCAAAATCCATGTTATTGTTGTAGTGGTATTAAATTAGGATAATGATGGCATTAAATAAAGTGTCTTGGCAGCAAGACTTTTACAAATTTCTACAAATGGTTGTGAAAAATGTTGATTTTAAAACTTTATTTAATTGACTGATGACTTTTGTCTGATGTCAAAAAAAACCCCAGCTCTAACATTTTCTTACACAACTGTTTTTCAAGCAGAATATCAGACGCGATACAGGGAACCTTCTGTGTATTCAGTGGAAAACTATTTCCCTTAACTGGAGGGAATTTTGTTGGAAGAACAGGGTTTGTTTCTTCAAAACCAGTCGCCTGGATCATTGGAGGCAAAGTCATGCTTAAAAATGCTGATCGTAACTACTATCAACTATTAGACTTTATGATATATAATATCCCACGGAAGCTGCAACAGTGAAAAGACGCAAAGATGCCTCATAACAATCCTGCTACAGTAGCTGCATGTAAAATAAAAATCTATCAATCATAAGTGGTTGAAGCCTCAGGCTACTTCAGTCTAGGACTGGATAAAGATTGTTCATCACATTTTTAAAATGGGAGAAATGGGACGAGGACTGACTTTTGTACAGTCGCTTTGACACATTTAACTGAGTCTACAATTCTTCCCAGTTGTGTTGTTGCTGTTTTGTGTTTATCAGGGTTTAAGAGTACGCAGGAATTGTGGGCTAAAGTCTTTAACTAACGGCATAAACGATGTAAAACCATGCTTCTAACAGCTTCTCATAGGTCAGTCTCACTGCCTCAGAGGGGGGGCGGAGCTCTATCCAGTTCATATTATACATCCATGGTAAGCTTGTGTTAGCTTGTGTTAGCTATATAGGTAGCGTGTATGATTCAACACAATACTACAGACCTCTGGAGTTAGTTTGTCCCACAGTTTTAAAGAGTAGTTCCTAATATGCATGTGTACCGCACTCTACATTATTGTATTAACAGTACATTTTTTGTATAAATGTTGATACTTTAGCTTTAAGCGGCATGGGCTAACTGCTAGCACTTAACTGTCTAACACAGGGGTTCTCAAAGTTTTGGTACCTGAGGGCCAGTTTAGGAACCCAACGTTGGACTGAGGGCCGCCAAAGGGAACAAAAAAAAGGGAAAAAAACAGAAAGAAATCCCATTTGTAATAATTTTAATGACCAGATTGCAGTTCTACAGTTTACACTTATTGGTCTGTATCCAGTAATGTCCAATAAACATTTAACAAGCTTAGTAGCTCTCTACAAAGCTCCACCTACATTACAGAGTACATACATAGTCTACCGCTTTATCCTCACTGTTGTAAAAACTCACCCTGACACTCCCCCCTCCCTTCCCCTCTCCTGGCCATGTGCATTTGTTTTCAACAGAGCTGGTGAACATTGTCCGTGAAGCCATGTCTATACCAGTCGATAGCCATTTTGGATGCTACTGTGTTTTTCAATTCTCAAAAGCCGGTCCAAACTTGTGTGTGGCCCCTCACTCGGCCAGACAGTTGTTTCCTCTTCTTTGTTTCCTCCGAAAACAGTTTTCTCTGCTTCTTTTCCAGGAGTCTCTTCCATGACAAACCTTTAAAATAACCCTATCACTGCATCGATCATATAGCCGGTACCTGGCTAGGGGGTGAATGTGTGAAGCTGTGAAGCAACTCGACTCTGGGTCAGCGCCCCTGATCTTGCAAGGCTGGTTTTCCACTAACAGATGGTAGGGGGAGTGGAGACAGCCCCCAATCTGCCCACAACAAGCCATTTAACCATCACAATGACTCTGAAGCTGTTAAATCCTGCCTAGTTCTGCTTTAAGGTTGTTGCCAGAAGTAGATGCTTTTGAGTATTATGTAATTGAGGGTGGTTTTTTGTTTGTTTTTGTAAAAAGTGACTATGACGTGTCTCAAAAAGTCAAACATCTTGAAACAAAGCTGCAGTTCTTGTCAATGTTTGTTTTCTGCAAGTACAATGTTAAGTGTTAGTTAATGCTTTATTATTAATGTAAGTTGTGCTTTCTCCACAGCGGAGCCACTGGTGCAGGTGAATGGAAAGCCGAGCTGCTGCTTCTTCAAGTTCAGCCCCAAACTGATGTTCACTAAGGTGCTGAAGGCCCAGCTGTGGGTTTACCTACGACCGTTGCAACAGACCTCCACCGTTTACCTGCAGATCCTCCGACTGAAGCCTGTCACAGAGCAGGGCAGCCGCCACATCCGCATCCGCTCCCTGAAGATAGAGCTCAACTCCAGAGTGGGTCACTGGCAAAGTATTGACTTTAAGCATGTGCTACAGAACTGGTTCAAGCAGCCGCACACCAACTGGGGAATCGACATCAACGCCTTTGACGAGAGCGGCAATGATCTGGCCGTCACCTCACTGAGACCTGGAGAAGAGGGACTGGTAAGGACCCTCAGACCTGTCCTTGGGAGGGGGGGGGGGGGTAACCAATTCTATCACAGCTCACATTCATGCAAGGATGGTATAAACATCTTGCCTTCTGCACATCTTTTAAATTAAGTCCTTTACATTATTTCCTTTATGTTCACATTTCTAAATGTTCTGATCAGCCACCAATCAACTTGGTGTTTTGAAGCCTGCAGGTAAACATCAGGAATGGGCTGGTGGGAACTTGAACATACTGCCCTAAGTATGTTTTGTAAGTATAAACAATTAAATGTGCATTATAATATAAATCTAAAGCAACTGGCCATAAAATCCTCCTAATATGTCACAGAGACTCAGGAATAATGTTCATATAACAAACTCACCAACAACAACAGTACAGACAAAATATTTGCATTAAAAAAATGTTTTGCAGACTGTAAATCATGTTTATGTTTTGATATCATGTTTTGGCATGTGGCGCCACCTACCACCGTCTACCAATCATTGCAGTCAGTAGAGTCTCAGCTACCGAGCAACCAAGGGTTGCCAGTTACGTCAGAAAAAGAAACCTAAAATATCTTGGTATTTTGAATTTGAATGTAGTAACCGTTTTTGGTCACATTCTTACATATGGCACCTTCAAAGATAAAAATTATTTGGTTGTCGTAGCCTTACAATAAACCTAAAATGAACATGCACCTCAAATAAGGGTCTTGCTTTATGGAGGTAGCCATCTTGCGGTGTAATGTTTCTACAGGAGCTTGAAAGAAGCTTACTACACAAATGAAGAAGAACATACTTTCTGGCATGCATAGGCCACCGTAGTTCCCTGTCGCACTTGCAGTTAGTTTGTTACAATCTCATCATTAGTCACTAATTCTTTAGTGGTGTTCACTCTTCAGCATTACAGCAGCCACACTGTCCCAGTGAGGTGTACAAAAAAAAGTCCACTTGAATGGAGGTCTCGCTTGGTTTGTAACGTCAGTAAACATTTTCCTGATGAGTTAATGATCTCAATCACTAGTTACAGATCTCCTTCGATCAGGATTGTAAATTATGATTCTATTTAAAGGATAGTTAGTCCCCTTTATACCTGGCATTAGAATGTGTTTTCTGTGATCAGATAGTGATCAGATAGCACGTCACCACATGTATTTACACCTGGTATTAACATGCGTCTCATTGAGACAACTTCACCTCCCCCTCATATCATATCAACAACCTCAACAACAATGTTAGCTGCACATGAAGTTTCACTATTTTATATATTCATTTTTGCTTTTCGAAGCAGAGGAAGAAGTCGTCTTCGAGGAGAGATTAGATTAGATTAAGAACCCTTTAAGTCCCGCAAGGGGAAATTCAATTCCGCAGTGAGTCAGTGAACACACACAGCACACAGTGAGGTGGAGAACATGCTAACCCAGCGCAGTGAGCTGCCATGCCAGTGAGCAGTGAGGGGGTTAAGTGCCTTGCTCAACAGCACTTCAGCTGCGGACTGGTCGGGGATTGAACCGGCTACCTTCCGGTCTCGAGCTCGAAGCCCTAACCACTAGGCCACAGCTGCCCAAAGGAGGTCATCTGCAGCTGCATCTGAATCAGAGTGTGTCGTCTCTCGAGGAGAGTGCGCAGTTTTGTTGCCGCTGTCACGTTAGCTGTGCTCTGAGCCACCAAGTACCTCCACTCACGCTGTCACATTTACACTTCTGTTTAATTTGGTCAAAATGCGAAATCCAACCACCTCCCTAAGTGGTTTCCCAGATCAGATAACGGTAACGGTTGTATTTACACCTGTACTTACAATTGGTCAGGCACTATCCGATTGCAATCTGATCACTCATGTGTAAAAGAGGCCATAGACGAGTGTGGCACCTATGAGTGGACACCAGCATGATTGACAGCTGGCATCGTCCAATATGGACCTAGTTGCAGGTGATGCCTCTGAACTTCCGATTGCAAAATATGACTGTCACTGGGCAAATTTTAAATCTTTAAATCCTGAGGTTTAAAATGTACAGCATCTTATGTGTGATTTCACAAACCGCAGCTGCTGTGGGAACAACAGAGCTACACGTGAAGCAGCAGATCACCAATCTAGTGTCAACCTGGTCTTACGCACTGGACCTTTACCTCTGCCACTGCCATTGATTCAGAGAATCAAGGTATACTGTAGTATCTGTCACCTTAAGTGGATGATGTAGTTTTGGGGAAGTTCCTGAATCAGTCATGTATTCTGAAACTCTTTGATACGAACATGTCAGAGGTGATCAGTCTAAATTTACTTCAGTCCAGAGAAAACACAGCTGCTGTTTGGATGAGTCTTCATCATGTAGTCAACCACATCCCATCTTCAGATCTGCACATAACATACACCCTCTCACTTCTTTGCGATTATTCTGCATTTTTGGTGTCTTGAACCCTATTTGTTTTTGTTGAGGTCATAAGAGATGATTAAATCACTTCTGTTGAAAATAAAGGTTGGAAGGTTTAAATGTTGTTAAACGTTAGGCTGCGGGGCATTTTGCCTTTTGTTGAAAAGCTGCTGCAGAGGCTCTGACTTTGAGAGCAGGAGGATTTAAATGTGTTCACAAGCTGGAGCTGGACAGTGCAAAACCTTTCATAAACAATTAATCTAGTTAAAAATCCCAGAGTTATTGTGACTGAAACTCACACACAATGTCCACGTTGAATTATGTAGGCCAGTCATCCCAGTTAAGCAACACCAAATATTCACCAAGTGGTCATTTGGGTCAGATCTTCACAACACATATCAGAGGTCAGCTCTGGTGTCTTGGCCAATAAATCGCTACCCTCTGAGTGCAGACCATGCACAGTGTGTAATGTTATTGTTGAGCCAATAAAAAAAAGGAAAGATCAAAAACACACGCAAGTGTACAAAAATAAAACAAAACACAACAAGCAAAGAAAGAGGCAAACTCTGCTTCTCCCTGATCCTCTGGTTCTTTTTTCTATAACAAAAGCCCTAAAGGCCAAACTGACATGGTCTCCCCCCAACGGCCTTTCAGCTTATTTCCTCTTTTCAGTGCGTCACAAAAAACAGTGCTGGAGCCCAGCTGGAATCACTGTGGGGAGAGGAAGGCTTTGTAAAACAAACATGATGGAGTAAAATATTTGACCCGCTTGCTTTGCCCAAAGGTCAAGGTTATGTTAGGCTGCAGATGACCTCCTGGGTCATGGATCAAGCCAAGCATACAAATTCATCTCTAAGTTTGAGGAAAGATTAGTTTCTGTCAGTGACCTTTGACTCGTTGCTCATACAGCACATTTTGGTCCTACTTTAATGATGACTGATTTGTAAAGCTTTTTAAAATACCAGGTGACTAGATGCTGGCTTTTAAGTTGTTCAAAGCTTTTTCTTTGTCACTTTTTTTCTTCAATGTTGCCCAGCTTTAACAGTTTAGTTTGGATATATTTGGAACCAGTATCACCAGGGCTGGCCCAACCCTTTATGCGGCCCTAAGCTAAATTTCATTTGGGGGAGGGGGGGGGCTCCCACCACCACCTGGGAGTAGCTGGTGCTTGACAATTATTGATTTTTCCATTACTATGTTAAAGCGTTTATACAGACTCAATAAGAAAATAAGAATGTCCTATATCCTGTTTTTCAGCACAACCTAGGCAATCTGATCTCATTTTCACCAACTTAACTACTACCAAAGGTGCGCCTTTTTTGCTCCACACACTAGGGCCACTAAGACTAAAGCAGAAAGTATAGTAACTAATTTCTCATTTAACTTCCTAATGTCATAAACAAAGAGAAGGTGGTGGTGGATTATTTCTGTGTTGCAGGGTCATGGTTGATTTTCTAAAATTTAAAAACATCTTTAACCAAAAGTTTAAAGTGATTTTTGATGTATGGTTCTGTTACTTAAAAAAATGGATTCAATACACACTGGCTTATAGAAAGTTACAGCGCCACCTACGGAGGCTAAGTCAGGCATGCATGGGCAATAAATCGATTTTATCCACTGTGTGTATCTCAGGTACTGCAAACTGTCTGTTTTAGTTGGACTATGGACTTAGCTCAAAAACTGGTTTACCCTCATAAAATCCCTGCCTCCTTAATCTGTGTTATCAATATGTTTGCCACTTGTTTTCACTGTCAGACAAACGTAACCAATGAGAAAATTAAGTTTGCATTGCTCTCTAAACAGCTCACTCCCCACATCACGACATGCAGGTGTTGTTAATCTGCTGCTGCCTTCATGAGTAGATATAAATATGTTACTCTGTGACTTCAGTGGTTGAATTTGGTCAGATTTACTTACATGAAATAAACTTATCAAACAAGGCAACAGTAGACCAGCAGCTCCTGTGTTCTCACAAGCTAAAAATGCTGATTTTGGTCTAATGATGAGATAAACTTGCAAACATGTTCTTAAGATGTCATAGACTTAAAGGTGCCATATGTAAGCCAAAAACAGTTACTACATTCAAATTTTCTGTCGTAACTGGCAACCCGTGGTTGCTCGGCAGCTGAGACTCTACTGACTGCAATGATTGGTAGACGGCTGTAGGTGGCGCCACATGCCAAAACATGATTTCAAAACATAAACATGATTTGCAGTCTGCTAAATATTTTTTTAATGCAAATATTTTGTCTGTACTGTTGTTGTTGGTGAGTTCAGTTTGTTATATGAACATTATTCCTGAGTCTCTGTGACATATTAGGAGGATTTTATGATCAGTTGCTTTAGATTTATTACATAATGCACCTTTAAACAGGCTCAGATATGTTTTAAGTATTCCATGTCTCAGGCTGGTTCTGGCCAGTGGCAGCACAAACTGCATGATGTTGATGGACGCATGATGTCTTCTTGGTCATGGTGTGATAATCTTGTGAACAAATATGACACACAAATAAAGCTAAGTAGTTCTAATTATCATTAGAAAACTAGGTAAACTACTACTCTCCAGTGTATACCATAACTGCTGTGTCAGTCATGTCTCTGTGGTTGATGTTCTTTTATAACCACCTCTTTCTCTCTGCCTTGCCCCCTCCCCCCCTGATTCCAGCAGCCGTTCCTGGAAGTCAAGGTTCTTGAGACGACCAAACGTTCTCGTAGAAACCTGGGCCTGGACTGCGACGAGCACTCCACAGAGTCTCGCTGCTGTCGCTACCCACTGACTGTGGATTTTGAGGCTTTCGGCTGGGACTGGATCATTGCTCCGAAACGCTACAAAGCCAACTACTGCTCCGGCCAGTGCGAGTACATGTTCATGCAGAAATACCCACACACCCACCTGGTGCAGCACGCCAACCCCCGGGGCTCCGCAGGGCCCTGCTGTACTCCGACCAAGATGTCCCCCATTAACATGCTCTACTTCAATGACAAGCAGCAGATCATCCATGGAAAGATCCCAGGGATGGTAGTGGATCGATGTGGCTGCTCTTAGGCTGTAGAGGGGAGACGCACACTTGTGTACAGGCACCATTGCATCAATCCACCCATCACCCTTTTGGAGGTCTCCCCTGGCACCGGAATCCACTCCACAGCACCAGATTTCCCTTTTGCCCAGCCACAAAAGCATTACGCGGAGGTTTCCACTCTTTTTTCTAGTAATTAAAATCATTCTAACTATTGAAAAAAGTTATAAGTGAGATATGAATTTTTAAAAAGGGACTGATTGATGGAAATACAGCACATGATGAATAATTTAAAAAGGTTGAACTTGTGGAGCAGCTTCAGAAAATGGTAAATGAGACAAAACAATGTTATAGTGTGTGTTAGTTTGATGTTTCTTTAAGCATTTGCTTGTTTGTTTGTTTGTTTGTTTGTTTGTTTGTTCGTTTGTTCGTTTGTTTGTTTGTTTGTTTGTTTGTTTGTATTATTGACATCTTTGTGAAATGTCCAGGTTAGTGGATTGAAATGACAGGAGACTTAAGCATGTTTTAGAGCTACGTTAGTCATAATGTTACAGATACTTAAACTTACCAGTGAGATATGATCCACAACAATGTTTTGCGAGGGGGCATGATCAGATTATTTTGTGTGTTTTTTTAAATAATCCATCACGTTTATTAAAAAAAAAAAAAAAAAAAAGATGCTAATCCATGCTAGCATGAGGAGAGTTTCCCGTTAGGAATGCTTTTAGTACAAATCCAAATTCTTGTTTACAGATGTTTAGAGATGTGCTCTATAGATGTAAAGTGTTGAGGAGATCCAAAACCAAACCTGTAGCCTCTAATATTTAAGTCCCCAGTGGGACATTCTCATACTCCATAAAACGTTCACCCTGTTAAGTCAGTATAGATATTTCTGCTGCTCCACCAAAGTAGATGATGCAGATTTCAGTTTAACTTGCACATTTAGGTCTGAAGGTGTAAAGTCTGTAAAGAGAGGTGGAAGAAGGAAGAAGAGTAGGACAAGAACCTGACGGTTTTCCTTTTCTTCTGTGTAACAAAGAAATATAGACTTTAACACCTTCATATTCTTTTTGCATTAAATGTTGAAAGCAGTAAATGCACTCTTAAAAATAACTTGAAGAGATCTGAGACTGAGCACATGATACAAACGCAGCAGCATCCACGAGGGTGTGAGCTGCTTGTGTCCAGTGTTCTCTCTGTTGTATCCTGGGTGAATTATTGAGCTGATAGCACATTGTTTAAAATATGTAAGCAAAATTCTGACTGACTGACAGCAGTTTTCACGACTGTGTTTAAAATAAAAAAAAAGTACACTGTCAAGTCAGTTCATTCACTTTTTCTCAGTGCTAGTTCAGAAGAGTTTAAACTTTAGTGCTCTGCTCATAATAGCTTTTATAAATCACAACAAACCACTTAACTAGTAGAACAAAAGTTAACTCTAACGATAATATATTTGTATTGTGAAATGCCACCACTTCACTTCAACCTCAGTTACATCATCATCATCATCATCATAGTCATGGAGAAAATATTGTTAGAGCTTGAACACAGTGTAGATTAGTATGCTTGAAGTCTGTCTTTGTCTCCTGGGTGTCAAAGCAAAGATATCCTTTTGTTTTAAACGAAAGCACTATGCTGTTGGATAAAGGAAGAGCCTTCTGACATTATATATAAATGATATATGTATATATTAAAAAAAAAGGGGTACAAAAACCTTTTTGGGGGCACTCTACCTTACCAACAATAAATTTTGCACTATACGACGTTCATTGCGTGAGGAGGTAAAGTGTTGTTTGTGTTTTACCAAGCACAAGAGAGCTTGTACAGTATAGGATTTTAAAAAAGCTATTCAAGCTTCTGGTGATGAACCATTGAGCAGAGAGGTTATCACTTCTTTTCGATTCCATCATGCTTCCTGACTTTTGTCCGAAGCGGGGGCCTGTCCATACACTCACACACTTCTATCCAATCTGGAACCTGGATGTAGTGAACCAGCGGCCTGAAAGGCCTCCTTTGCCCGCTTTGGGTGTTAAGTCATGTGTGTAATAAAGTGTCTGGATCAATAAACATAGAATGCTTTAACTGGAATTGGCCCGCCCACCAACTTTAATCTGTTGCCATGTTAGAGACTAGAGACTTCATTTTGATTTAAAGGTGATATATGTAAAATATGTACTTTAGCCTTTTTAAGCGGTTACTGCAATCCCAACTGAAAATATTGTAGTGGTGTGGTTGCCAGTTCTTTTTTGCTTGTCAGAGGCAGGCAGAGATTGAAAGAGAGAGTGTGTCTGCATGACGAGGAGATGACGAGACCACAGTTAAAGACTGTGACAAACATTACATAGGTTAAATATCTCCTGGCAAAGTGTTTTCACCTATTTCAATGGTTCAGTTTGGTACGGGCTGTTATGTATTGAGGCCACATTATACTTCTCCGACTGCGTATGCGTTATCCGTCTGCGTCACCACGGAGACGCCTCGAGCCTTTATACTTCTGCGTCTTGGTGACGGACACGCGCTGCAATTTCCCGCCCGATCAGTAGGGGTCGCTGCGCAAGGTTGTTCTGCTTCAGGCTACAGTGAGCAATGGTGTCCGAGAAAGAAAGAGAGAGAAAGACTGTTGTTGTTGAAACAGTAGCCGTTTCTCACTTTTCTGTGTGACGGAACGCAGTTTTAAGATAATTTGAGGTGAGAAATTGGCCATTTAGAGTCTAAACATGTGCTGTGTGTGTTAAGATATGACATATTTATAGTTTGGCAGCGGCGTTATCGGCGGGGATCAGCTCCGCGTCTGTAGACGTTGGGTACCACTGTGAGCCGGCACACAGCAGCTTAGCTCGGCCTGTCCTGAGGACCAATCGCAGCTCTTGCCGTCTCTGTTGTCCCCTGACGGAGTGACGGACACACAATATTTCGTGCAGTCGGAGACGACGTAGAGGCTCTTCGACAGGCTCTACGTCGACGCAGAGTCTCTGCGTAACCTACGCAGAGCACTTTACGCAGAAGTATAAATTGGGCTTTACACGTTACGTGTTACGTATTGGCACCCTTCCTTTGAGGTACCAGAGTAAAATGGTACGGTGCGGTCAACTCGACCGGCTCCACCGATGACAGTCAGCTGATTGGGTCACTCCCCTATGACTGATTTTTCTTCAACTCCCGCAGTCTATTCTCTTGTTGAGACAAACAGCCACAAACTGAGCAGGAAATAAACCAGCTGCTGGATGTCCTGCATTGTTGTCTGTTGTGTTGTTATTTACTGTGTCGTCACACCGGAACAACATATCTCACTGACACAAGCCTGACCCAGGGTTTTATACTCTACCAAACCCAAACCGAACCATGATGAAAACACAGTATAAACTAACCTTGGTTGAAGCTCCCCATTGCTGCTTCCCTGTCTGCCGTCCAATGTCAGCTTTCCGCCATCTACATTTTAATGTATCTCCACTGCAGACCCTCGTTTTTCTTCTCCTTTGATCAAGATGTCTGCCACATTCCATTGTCAACATCCTCTCCACTTTCAGTCATCTATCTTTTTACTCATCTCCTCTGCAGACCGCTTCTCCTCTGGGCCAGATGTTTTTGAGAGAGGTAGTGAGGCTTTCTAGGTTCGGTATTGTTCAGTTTTTCCAACACTCTGCTCACTCTGCTTGAATCCCTTGTGTGTAAGTGCTACAAGCTGTGTTACTGGCTTGCTGACAGTGGGTGGCGCATCAGACCAAAACACCAAACCAAAACATGAACACAATTTGCGTCCCACATATGAACATTTATTTTGTGAATATACTGGTGGCACCATTGTTATCAGTGAAGCCAAAATTTTAATTTAACATGTTTCTGGTGACACATCGTGGTCTTTTTTTGTCTTAATATGATACATTTCGTACATATATCACCTTTAAACCACATGTTGCGTGTCCTGTGTCGACATGTTTTTGCCTTTGTGTGTATTTTAAGTGAAAGGAACCCATGTATGAATGGGAGGAGTATCCAGGGATCGTTAGCCAAAGTAGAGGATGACGTGTTGTGTACTGTAACTTTTGTGATTGCAGGAATATGCTAGAACATTTCAAAGGGAGAGGAAAGCTGGTTTAGGGGCAGTGGCTGGAAATACTTCAACTGGTCAATTGTCTATTTATTAATATTAATTACAATGCATTTCAAAGTCTGTCTACCTCACTTTAACCTTCTATAAACCTTGATTTAAAGAGAAAAAAAGAAATTGTCATAAATTACCCCCAACCATCACAAAATGTAGATGAAAACCACAGGGTCCCCTTGTTCTCAGGTTCAGATTGAGTTACTGACAGAGTGACTGATGGTAGCGGCTCTGGTAATGTGTGGTCAAAAGAAACATTTAGCTGTGTCCACATCGACATGTTAACAATGGTTAAAGCTGCATTTTTAATTTTCGTGTCGGTATGTGTGAGAGTGTTGTCATATAAATATATAAGAGTAAGAAATCTCTATGTAAATACCGACCCAAATGTTGACATGATTTATGATGTTTTGGACAGGTTCACCGCTTCTAATGTTTTTCACTTTCCCCCTTCATTCCTCCATTCTTTGTGTACCTAAAAAAATCACCCCAACTTTGTAGTTTAATGGTTGTGCATATAAATAACTGTTCAATTATTATTATTTTGCCTTTGTTGTTTATTTACTGTCATTTTTCTTTTGTACAATAAATCATTTATTTAGCTTATGAGATTTGGTTTGTTTCCTTCAACCTATAGACTCTGGTGTCAATTCAATAATATAATCTTACAAATGCTGATTAAAATATGAGCTTTAGAATCTGTTGAAAGAATCCAGGAGTTGGAGATAAAATAGTGAACACATCTATTTTATTTAAGCAGGAAATCACAAATTATGCAAATTATATATATATAAAGAAGAAAACGCTCAAACTGTAATTAGCTGAGAATATATCGTATATAAATCAGTATATCGTGCTCCAATCATGGCCAATCTCTCACTTATTTCCCGCTACACCAATGTTGCCTCACTCTGTTGCTGAAGGCAAACTGTGCCTTTAGGATCAGAGTCTGACAGGCTCAAAAGTTTAAAATGTTTGTTATTTGGCCTTGCTCTTGTACAAGGGTTTCCTTCATCGCATTCCCTGCTTGGCCAATTCAGGAAACATATAAAGAACATGATAACTAGAATTCTGACAGTGAACGTCGGTATGATAGATAGATGTTTCCTCAGGTGTGCTGGAGCAGGTAAACGTCTAAAACATGTCAACAAAGATATGAGGGGATTTGGACTATTATTGCTTTGTGGATGAAATGCCAGGTATGATGCAGTACTTAATAATATTTTTGTTATACTGAGTGGGTCATGCCAGTGGTTTGATGTCAAATTGTAATCTCATTAGCAGTGATGAGCCAGTAAGCATGCAACATGCTGTTTGATGAGATCTACCAGTGCTTATGATTGGCTCTCCTGAGGTTCACTGGGTGGGAGATGGAGCTCATTCCCTAAAGGAGGAGAGGAAGATTGGGCTTGGCAAATGTATGACTGTGTGTTTTGAGAGGCTGGTACTTGAAGATAAGTCGAGAAGATGTAAAAAGCACGGAATAATTATGAGAGCAGAGAGTTGCTCCCTCTTAAACTGCAAGAAGAGAATTTTACTGTAAGGACTAATATAATTATTTGAAAACATTGTTTTAATAAAATCGATATAAAAATGTATCATTCTGGAATTGGTGTTAAAGTTGAACATAATCAATATCCAGCCCTGCACAAGTGCACATTAAAAATTAAATGAATAAAAATCAATATTCAGCAAATGGCCTGTGTGTAAAACACACTCGTATGTTTGCATATGTATTCTTTTAGGGTCTCTACTCTGACTCCATTCATTTGGTCTGCATAAACAAATCATTACCCCTAACCTTAACCACTGCTAGTTAATGCATAAGCTTAACCTAAACATATATTACCACAGACATTAGGTTCTTCCTTGTTAGAACCAGGTTTTGGTCCCCCTGAGGAATATCACACACTCACACACACACACACACACACACACACACACACACTTATTCCACCGGTGGCTTTAGCAGCTGTGAATCTTGGGAAACCGTAACAGGCAGCAGAGGTGGCAGGAACCAGATTCATCGTGAGGCTAATTGGTGAAAGAGAGTGTTCAGAGGACAACGGTGTAGTGTTGGGGTTTGGGTCGCCATTATTTGGATTTCATATGAGATTCAGCCTGACCCAATTAATATGCCACCTGATAGGAGGGCCTCTCATCAACCTAATTTAGAGAATCAATAGGGGACAAATGAGAGTGAGAACGAAGCCCTTTACGGATGCAAAGAGACAAAGACCACCCAGTACAAGCGCGAGGAGACTCATGCCAGCAATGACATAAACCTTTTGACAAATCCTCACTTGACATAAACAAACATTCACACAGTTCCCTGCCCCTCAAGTGCATCAATGTGCCATACACATCATCAGTCATACCCACCCTATAGACACGGGAGGACAGTGATGGATTTTTTTATTGTTTTAGCTCATATGGAGGACTTGTTTCATTCGGACATGGAGCGTTCAAGGCTTAGTGCTGCCTTAAGACTACTAACATGATGAACTCTGACCCAGCTGCATTAAATACACACTCCACTCTGCCACAGAGGCACATGTGTAAATCAAAAAAAGCACAGTACACTATGGGAATATTGAACATGTTACTAAAGCCTGAAAAAAGGGGGCCAGTGGGGGCTGGGGATTCAGGGAGGAGCTATGTGGCTATTATAGTCATAAAGTTAAGAAAGAGGGTGAATTGGGGGCAGCTCTTAATAGCTTAAATTGCTGGACACAGTCATCAGTAACACCTTTTTGTCTGGCTCAGTGACTGGGCTGGTGTTTAGAGAGGGAACTGTTCAGAAAAGATCACACACACTCTCTTATGGGATGAAAGAAACTCACATGACAGTAAAAGACTGCAGAGACACAACGTTTGAGTCACAGTGAGTTGTGGAAGTTGACCGTCTCTATGAAATATTCAGATTATGAAAATGGGTTGGCTGGGTTAAATGTGTTTATACACATGTTTTACATGCCAGTACTGGACATTTCAGAATAGAAATGCTGCCTTGCTGTGGTTTTGAATCCTGTTGAGTTTTTAATTCATTAATATTTTCTCACACTAAACCACACTAAAAAGTGTTTTCATTAAATAAATTATCTTAGCCTATGTCCTTTTATATTGCTCCAGTCACTGTTGCAGCAGAAGTGCAGTTATGAGCTGTAATTTTACTCTTTACTATTGGTATTTGGAGTATTCTTATTTCACATTTTTGGTGAAATAAAACACAATGATCAATTCCACACTTCACACACACAAAATGAACCTTACGTAGCAGTCAGATACAAATAAATGTAATAATAAAAATGCATTTTAAAAAAGGACAAAAACAATAAGAAAAGAAAGAAAATAAGAAAGATATAGAACAAGAAGGCTGCAATATAAATAAACGTGGCCTTTTTAGGCAGATAAACTTTCTCAATTTATTTTTTATTTTTTTTACTTTTTTTTTCTTGAAAGACGACAACAATTTAAACAATACAACCAGGTAGTAAAGTAAAAAGACAAACACATACACACAAAAAAAGATACTGGTAATATATTCCAAAATCAAAAATCTGTTGTTACAGTGACCACAGTAATGAATCTGTGAGTCTAGAAGTTAACACTCAACTTAACTCAAAGATGATTTACTACAATCATTAGATTGTCTGTCCAAGGAAAGAAAGAAAAAAAACAAATCAAGAACACAAAAACAACAACAACACTGTCAATAACTGATAATCCAACCATCTACATCAGAATCTTTATTTTCAGAGAAATTATTCAAAAGTATTCCATATTTTCCTAAACTTGTCAAGTCTGTTCTTGGTTGTGTAAACTTATCTTTTCTAAAGCCAAATAAAAAGTAATTCCCATCAAGTCTGTCTGATTTCCATTCACAAGCTATAAAATGTTTTCCTTCCTTTCCTTATTTTCCTTGATATTAAATCTAATACGGTAGCTGGTAAGGTGTCCATATACTGTAAGTTCTATTTAGTATAGTTTCATTGTTGTGTCTGTCTGTGTCTCTTTGCATCTCCAAAAAACAAATGAGATATAAGGAGTTTTTGAAAGTTGCTTAAATAAGTATTAATTACTCTAAGGTTTTCATGAAACAAACGTTACGAGTTTTCCTAAGTGCTGTTGCAGGACTTTTCAGAAATGTGGCTAAAGTGACTAAAGTGAGTCCACCGTCGTCTTCTTCTCTCGCCTCCTTTGTGACGTGCAGTCGTTAAATCAGCGCTCACTGTGGTGCGTCACTGTGGTGCATTGCTGTCTCCGCTCTGGTGTCTTGTGACTGACAGCTGTCACTCTTTTGTGCTGCCTGAGCACCATCTGGTTCAAAGCTGACAATTGCTGGCTTGGTCATAGACGGTGGTGAAGTGCAGCCCGGTGGGCCTGACCGACACTCCTGACTGCTCTGCCAGGGCATGTTGCTACTGTCCCACAGATCTGAAAGCAAACCTGGGGACAAAAAGTCCTACCCTACCCTGGAGGATTTCCTTTCTAACAGCTAGGCCCAGATAGGAAGCTGCTAAAGGACTAAATTATACTCTGTTAATTATAATCTGTCCATCCTTTCTGAGATGTGCAGTGAGGCCTTCATTTGTATGATTACCAGACCTAAAGGGGATCTGTAGTGTATTAGAAGTCCTGATTAATCCGAATTTTGAAGTAAGTCAAAAGATAAGAAGCTGTCTTTTAAAAGTTGAAAATAAATTAAGGTTTACAGGAAAAATGAGCATCTAAAAAATCATCAGGTATTTGTATTTCTTGTGTAATGTATGGTTTTTGATTCTTTTAAAGTAGACTATATCAAATATCAGTCAGACAAAACATCAAAATGTATTTGTTTTATTAAAGTTGTCGCTGATCAGTGCACACAAATCAGTGATTATTATCATAATAACAGTGATTTTCTTCCTTGTGCTCCAAGACTCCAAGGTATGTATTTCAAAAGTGGCTGAGAAATGATTTAGTTTGAATAAATTCATGTGTGAGGCAGATGTCAGTAAAACAATACTGCAACTATTCAAACACAACAAGTGTTTTAGAAATACAAAAATCAAGGAACACAACATAAACCAGAGAAACCTCTCGTACTCTTTGTGTGAAATGAACAATGAAATGAATTATTATCGATGAAATATCCCACAAACACCAGCCCGTTCGACTGCCGGTGCAAAACAATCTGCACAGCCTCTCCTCTTATTTTGAATGCTCCTCACAGCAGTGTGTGATTACTTGAAAGTCAGTCGGACATCTCTCTTTTTGGCAACAACAGGAATCAGCCCGAGAGTGAAAAACAAAACCCTTTGTACCACGCTGTCATCCTGCAATTCCTATATATGTATATATATATAATCCTGAATTTGTTTTGGGAATGAAATTGTTTGATTGCAATTATAAAATCCAGAATTATCCTCTACTGTCATATTAATATTAATATTAGATTAAATATGAGGATAAACACGACAGAATGAGAAGATACACAGAAAAAACATGAACGTTTGTAAGGTACTGACTAAATATGAAGGTGTTTTTTTGTTTTGTTTTTCACTTGAGTGGTTTCAGATAAAACTGACTGGAATGATATAATAATAATGAAAGAAAAGCAGGAAGGTTATGCAAGGACACAGCTGCACTCCCTCACGGATGTGGTAGAGCTGAACACACTGAAATATTCCAGGTCACTGATCAAACCTCCAAAAACACAACCCTTTATCGACTCAGTGTTCAGACAGAAACAAAGGGGAACATCATTTTTTTGTGTTGGAATTAAATATACGCGTGTACCATGTCCCACATACACATCGAGGAGTCTCACATACAGTATAATGCAATTTTTTCCCCATATTTGCCTCTGATATGTGATTAAATTGGATGTCTATACTGTCAGACACACTTAAAAATGGACTTTACAAATGTCAACAGCTAAATGAAGTGAATTCAAACTAAAGTAGGCAATTTACTGCATATGACTTGCTTATGTTATTACCTTCAATAAACTTCATTTATTTCGGTATAGTTTTTTGTGGGAAAAAGAAACGTGATTTCAAACTAAATTGTGATCAAAAAAAACAAATCGTTTTTCATTTGGCTGATACGTGCAATAATTCATGGAAAACATATTTGGATAAACGTCATGTCATGTGTGACACGTGTTTTTTTGATTTAATAAAAATGTGGAATAATATTATATTATTCCACATTTTTATTAAATCATAGACCATAAAGCACTTCTGAAATGACCTAGTCGTATAAAGGCATTTGTCATTGTATCTCAATGCAAGCAGACAGCAGGCCCTGAAGGTTCACACATGTTTTACGTAATGGGCAAAGAAAGGAAAACAGAATTAACAGATTAGGTACAAGAAATGTTGTTCTCTTCTTTCCCAGCTCTTGCGAGGCTTGTAATCTCAGCATTGCTGATTGAGGATGTAATGAGCCGTGGCGGTGAAAACAGAAACAGAAGCAACCGGTTGCCAAAATATAAAAGCCGGAGTAGAGATGCGGTCGGTTACAGTGCCGGCCATTAAAAAAAAAAAGAGAGAGAAAGAGAGTTTGTGGATTTCTTTGAGGCCTGAGCAGTAAGTGAAAGGCACTGTGGGGTCTCCATAGTTCACATGGCAAACTCTCAAACACCCATGGGGGGGTGCCCTCTCTCCGCCCCTCCCTCCCCTGTCATGCCTTAACTGAGGCTAGTGTTGACACAGTGCTGGCCAATCTAATTTTGATTGTCAGGAGCAAGGAATGGCCATCCTCCCCCCGCCCCCTGAGATCATCAAGTTCATTTCTCTGGCTGCATAGGGATTTTTTTTTTTCCTTTTGACCACCACCCCTCCTCTTCCTCCTCCTCCTCCTCCTCCTCCTCCTCCTCCTCCTCCCCTCTCCACCTTCCACCCTCCATCTCCCCACCACTAGAACAATATTCAGCCATTCCTGGGCCTCTCAGAGTGAGCTCACTGGAGTTAATCTCTCAGGCCTCTCTCCTCTCTATTGCTGCCTCTCTCTCACTCGCACACTCTCCCTCTCTTTCTATTCAAAAAAGCCATTGGAGAACAGCTTGAATTAGTGACAGTTATTATTCAGACTAATGAGTAAAATTTCAAAGGCAACAAAAGTGGACTGTGACATCGGCTACAACAGCATTCATAAATCATTCATTCTTGGCAAGAGGGCTTTAATCATAAATGCATGACAAATATAATCTTTGCTAACTTCAAAAATTGCGAGTCGTGACGTGAACACAGATATCTGCTGCGGCTAATGTGCACGCAGGGAAATCTGTGAAATGTCATGAAGCCTTCATTGTTGTCCCAGATCTGTGCCATCACAAAAGACAGATGGCCCTCTACACCTTTGTTAGAGGGTGTGTGTGTGTGTGTGTGTGTGTGTGTGTGTGTGTGTGTGTGTGTGTGTGTGTGTGTGTGTGTGTGTGTGTGTGTGTGTGTGGGAGGGGGGGGGGGGGGGGGTGCGTGTGTGTGTTTCGCGCGTGTGTGCATGTGGGTGTGTACTTTTTTTCTGTTTTTTTTAACCACTTTAAGACATTTTCTGGTATAAACATTGACCTTGTCAGGACCAGTACTCCTCAACGAGACCAAATCCAGGTCCTAATGAGGCAGAACCTCATTGACTTTTAGGGGTTATATGTGAATTGTGGTCAGGTTAAGGTTAAGGTTACGTTTAGGGTTAGGTATTAAATAGTTATGGTTAAGATTAGGGATTACACCTTTTTTTTAAGCTGTCCAAATGAATGGAGGTCAGTCCAGTGTCCAAGGAAAAATAATCGTCCAAACTTGTCTTGGGTTTAGGGTAAAGGTTAAGGTTACACACTTAGTTGTGATGATGAAGGTTAGGGTAAGGGGCTGCCTCATGTCTATCAGGTGTCCTCACTAAAATATAAAAACAAGTTATCAGACAAAAAGAGATTTATTGATCAGGTTTGTTTTCATTTCACAGAATTATCGACACATGGACATGTTTGTCACGTTTTTTTTTGGTTGAATCCCATGTTTTAACAGCAACAATCCCAAACATTTGAAATCACTGTTATTTTTGGGAATGATAAATGACCATATATCTCTGAATTAAGATTCATCCATTATGCATGCATGCCTTTTCTAATACACAAATTACCTTCAGTGCGCTCCATCATTGGAGATTTAGGTATGCATGATGAGTTCATGCAAAATGGGCTTATAGTTAATGTCTTTTGTGTGACAGGCCATGACATTTCACGGACGCCCCTGAGTCAGTGTAATCAAATTCAAGCAGTTGCAGACATTAACACAGACATTCATTCTTTTCTTTTTTTTCAATGAATTCCCAGCATGAGATGCAATAATAGTCCAGCATCATGTGGCTTTGTGGTGTAATTAAAGCTGTCCTGTAATAACAAAAAAATAAATTAGGGAAAGAAAATTGATCAGTTAGGCTACCTGAATAAAAAGTATAATGAAACAATCAATCAAAAAGCCTTTCCTGTCTTTATGTAAACTAGTGAAATACTCGTTCCCTGTGTGCCTTTTTTTGTATGTATTTTTGTTTTATTGTATTTGTGTGTCAAACACAAAAATATAGAAATATATTAAAAATATTGTCATAATATAATAACAATTGAATAACAATGACATGATGACTTGCATCACATATGTACAAACGTCAATCCAAACTCTGCCAAAGTCGCCACTGCACACTGATGCCCTCAGTAAGTCACCTGCCCAGTCTGAAGCTTGTCATGTGACCCATTGGGCAGTTTTGTGATTGACAGCATGCTGTCATTTAAACAGGACATTAATAAAACACTGTCAAAAACCACATGGGGGGATTTATTAATGATGTTTTTCCCCCAAAACTGGTTCATCAGTGCCCATGTTTTGAGATGTTGCATACAGTTACAGTGATGCACTTCTTTGCAACTTTAAATGCAGTATAATAAGTTGGCCAGATGGGGGCACTGCAGCAGAAGGTCAGAGTTTAAATTGGTCTCAAACGCTCCTCACATTTATCCTTTATCCTGCCATCACTCTGCAATCATTATTAACAAAAGAGTAGCAGATGTTTTTGATACAAAACATTTATAAAACTTCTTTTGAGCTTTCCTGCATTCATAGCTTATATATTCTGTTTTAGCTTCACAAAACACGTTTAAAGGTTTTAGAAAAATTATTGTACTCAATATATAGAATATAAAAGTAAAGATAAAATACATTTTACCAACATGTTTGGAAAAACTAAAGATCAAGAATTATCACTTATAATTTAATAAAATGAATTCGCTGTTTATGAGTGTAAAATCTGTAAAAAAAAAAATAAATAAATAAAAAAACATGTTGAAACAAAAAAAAGCAGCTATGCACATATTTGAATGTGCTCTTAAATCTTGAACTCTTGTTCTCATTCTCGGTAAATAACAGTTTGCATTTGAGTGAGAGAGAAGCTGCAGCTTGTCAGAAGTAATCTTGATGTTACAGAAAACAATTTCAAATTCAAAGATCAAAGGTGAAAGGTCAGAATTATTCTGTCAGAGGGGGCACTGGGTTCACTGAGGGGAAAAACTGACCAAACCCGACCTGGATAAAAAAAAAGGTAGATTTAGACTCAAACAATCCACAGAAGCTTATATGTGCTTAAAGAAATGCATGTTTAAAAAGTAGAGTCTGGGTGAAAATGAAAGATGGGGGTGGTGGTGGTGTGTTTGACGTAGGTGCATGATTTGCAAGCTGTCAGATGACGGCCTTGTGGATGAAGAGCAGTAAGACCCCCATTCTCTGTCCAGTGCCCGGTGCTCCCCACCCCCTCACTCAAACGCCTCTCAATACCCCATGGGAGGAGGTCTGTTGCGCTGTGGCCACACTAAATCAACATCGTCCTAATGAGGTGTCACACTTGACCCCCAGCAGCCTCAGCCCCTCACATGGGTGTCAGAGCCACAATGAGTGGCCCTCCATCTCCAGCGCCTGGCTGACACATTTTGATTCATGAGAGAGCCTGGGCCCTGTCAGGTCAAAATTACCCCTATCAAAATGCCACCATCAACACATTCATCAAGCCCAACTCTGATCCGCCCTTTTTTTTTCTTTCTATTCAAAAAACAATCCCTCTCCAGAACCAACAATACTTCCTAGCATGTGCCATGCTTGTACCTGCCCTCTGACTTCCTGAGAGCACAGGCCGACACATACACATGAACATACAAATGTACCGCTAAACACCTTACACACAAATGCGTGTTTTCACTGATCCCCCCCCCGTCTGTCATTGGTCAGGGATCAGCTTTCTGCCCCTAATGGCACCCTGAGCGATGAACTTCTGCGTCCCCCAGGTGTTAGTTAGCCTGTTCACTGACCTACTGACCCAAAAGCCTCCTAATATGAACAGGTCCGAACAGCTAATAACAGACCTGAGAATGAAATCTGTGTGACATGAGCCAAGACAGAGTTAGAGGGGGCGAGTGCTCACTCAACCGCAGGAGGTGAGAGGCGTTAGGCTCATGTTTTGCAGACATAATCTGCTCATCGAGCTCAAGATAAGGTGTGGTCAATCTGACATCAATCACGGGTAAGAAAAAAACATCACCCCTCTGTAAACTGACTTCAGAGGGAGCCTGGCTGCTCTTCTCCTCCCTGGAGATCAGCTCCTTCATTGTCAACAGGGCTGAGACTTAAACCGTCGTGGGACAAGATCATCTCAGGTCTAATCAGATCAATCCAGCAGCAGCAGCAGATGCTCAACTTGAGTCAAATAAATGTCAAAATCCAATCCTCACTCACTTCGGATCAGAAGTGTCATATCCGTGGTTGCAGTTTAGTACGACCTTGTTCTTCACTCATACACGGACAAGCTAAGCCAAAGCATGCTGGCTCCGTGCTGAGAGGGTCATTCTCTGTCAGCTGACGCTCATCTCTGCCCCACGAAGGCGACCATCTGCTCCAGAGTTCCCCTGGGACTTAAGGGCAGGCCAGTTGTACAAGTACAACCATCAGTTGACTGGTCCAGTCTCCGGCTCTTACAAATCTCCATTATCTCATCATCATCATCATCATCATCATCATCATCATCATCATCATCATCCAAAATGATGTGAAACTGTCACGATTTATCACTTCAGCCATCAGTTCACAGTCTTCTAATATAGGCACAATTACATAAGACATGGTTTGAGTGTGAAGTAGTCAAGGCGAGAACCACCACTGGAGACAAAGTAACAAGAATATTCATTAATGAATGTACAATGTGTCTCTGATGAAGGCCAGGCATTATGAACGGCTCATAAACTGGAGTCATGTAAAGGGGTAATGCAAAGTAATAAAACTGTAAGATGTTACGACCCAACACCAATAACATTAATGCAGCAAAGCAAAGGTCACTGGTGCCTCATTTGTGTCTTGCTTTAACTGCGTAATTGTAAAGACATAATCATTACACATGGTATTTGTGAAGAACACGATCATTAAGCCAGTCAAACGTTTACTGCATCGCTGAACGTTATGGTGTTTAAAATCACAGAAAGTCACAAATCTGTGGGAAACAAAAGAACAGCTTTTGGTACTGATTTGATATTTTTTTATTATATAGATATCGTGTCTTTTAAGTGAGGACACATTATATCTGAGTGTTCACTGGTTCACTGTCAGTGACTGAATCTAAGTGTTTATAATGAATATGTGTCTGTGAACAGAGGTCACACATCCCTTCATGAGAAAAAAAATGTCTTTCAATCGGAACTGAACTGGTATTAGTCACTGCACCGCAACACATTTCAGCATTTTGAGACAAAGGCAATAAGTACATACAATAAGTACATATTATTATTTCTTCATAAGCCATAAGACATCCAGTTTTATTTTGTGTTTGTTTATTTTTTCTTCTTTTTTAAATATATTGTTCATTGACCATTGTCATATTTATTAATTACAACAAGTTAGTTCTTGTGTGTTTGTTTAACCAGAAATCACAGTGAACTACTACATTAAGGGAAAGAAAAGATAAAACTTGAAGATGCTAAATAGCTTTGACAAGACCTGATTAAACAGCATGTGCACTGCAGTAAATATCACCAACTATACAATGTACAATGCAACATCAGTTCATCAACTCGTTTGATGTCCTGGACGTTCACTCTGCTGCTGCCAGCTTCACATCAGTAATTATTAATAATAAATGATTGTGGCTCTGAGGTAGGACGTTTAATTTTCTTTCTACATGAAGCACAGCAATTTGTAACCTTTTATCTAAAAAGAAACATGAACATTTTTCAAAATGACATCAGAAAATCTAGCCATCCTTGTATCCATACCAGTCTGGCAGGGAGCCAGTACATCTCATCGCTCTGTTACTCGAGATAGTGAGTAGTTTAGTTTCATCACTTAACCACAGCTTCCGGGGCTTAAATCCTACTAACAAGCACATTTTATTGCGCAATATTTAGCAATGGGTTTAATTCAATGACTTATACATTGTACTGTGCATTGAGAATGCAGTTTTTGATATTGTGCAAACATGTGGATGTATGATTTGAAAAGAGGCCAAACATCAGTGGTTTTGGGGCATGGCCTTATTTACCACATTGTTTCACCACAATAAACATTTCACTTCACATGATCTACTGGAGTTCTACCAGGAATTTAAAGCCATGGCAGCTACAACTGTGCTGTATTCTGTGATTTCGAATGTGATTTTGAAAATATGACCGACTGAAGCTTTTTAGTTTTGATCAATATATCTTTTTCTCCACAAAGTATTGCGATGCAGTGTTGTCGAGAGATTCATTTATTGTCTACCGCTTTATCCTCCACATGAAATTCGCAGGGGTCGTTGGGGCCAATCCCAGGTGACATTGGCCCATGCTGGACCGGGTATACCTACACACACACAACCATTCACACTCACACCTGTCCAATTAACCTCTGCATGTTGTTGGACTGTGAGAAGAAACCAGAGAACCCAGAGAAAACCCCCCACACATGTTCACAGTGAGAACATGCAAACTCCACACAGGGGCACTCGATTGGACCAGGTGGCAAACCCAGGTCTTTTTGCTGCAAGTCAACAGTCACTACTCCACCCTGTGACCCTTGTTGAGAGATTATACTTTACCTTCTAAACTGTCAAACTATGACTATTATGGTCAATTTCATTATGTAGTTTGTATGCGAATAGAGAGGACCTCAGGCAGAAATCTGACACAGAGGAAAGTGGGTTAAAATGGTGAAGTAAAGAGGGAGCAGTTAAAAAGGCCCTGACCACATTAAAATGACAGAATAGAGGCCTGAGTTCATTGTGTTAGAGGAACTTTTGATTTAATTAAACAGCTTAAACAAGGACCTTTCATGACTCCCTTTTGGAAAAGTAGCACTAAACAAATGAGGAGCAAATTGTGTGTGTGTGTGTGTGTGTGTGTGTGTGTGTGTGTGTGTGTGTGTGTGTGTGTGTGTGTGTGTGTGTGTGTGTGTGTGTGTGTGTGTGTGTGTGTGTGTGTGTGTGTGTGTGTGTGTGTGTGTGTGTGTGTGTGTGTGTATAAGTGTGCATATGCGTGCACGTGACACCCCCACCCTCCCCGCCATGTGTAACAATCACACTGACGCATACCACCCTTTCTCTCCTCAAATAAAAACAGAGTAAAAGGAAAAGAGAAATCATCCACTGTTGAAGTACTTTACGAGATCCTCCTCTCAACAGAAAAAGGACTAAGTATCCATGGGAATCTTAGCACGTTGGGGAGGCCTTTCTCCCTTCTTCTCATCCGCTCTCCCCCGCTGCACCCATGGACCAATGCAATTGTTTATTTTCTCCCATTGAGGCTGCTCAATTCATTGGCTCCCACATTTACTCTGCTCAATTGGAGTGAGACAGCACTTATTCGGGGAGAGGAATGTAGCGCTCCACTGACAGAGCAGCAAGAATGCAGAAGAAATAATTAAAACTTTTTAGAGGAAAAAAAAAGAAGAAAAAAAGCCACAGCTGAGTGTGCTGGAGAACGACGGCAAACTGAACATGATGTACTGACGGGATTTTCTGCCCTGATGTGTATATCCACACATCACCTTGACACTACAAAGTAAGAGAGTGTTTGAATAAAGCACAATGCCAGAGAGAGGAGCTGGGATCCTTTCAGGAGGTCATTCACTCACAGTGCTTTCTATAAAACTAAAACTCCCTGCAGAACAATGACGCGCTCTCCGGCCTCTTGTAAGACGTGGCCTGTCCTCCAACCTCACTGTTCCCTGCACCAGCACAATAGCTGCGAGCTGGACTGTGGAGTTCATTTCTCCTCAGGTCTATTATGTCTTGAGAAGGCAACCGTGATGACAGTTTCCTTCTCTGTAAAATGGTTGTGGTTGCCAGAGCCTTCTCTCTCCTGTCAGTTTCTATTATCTTTAATCAGTGCTCAATGAGAACCTCTCACAGCTGAGAGAAAAGACACAACCCATGATCAAGACTGAAACCAGTTCACTGTTTGGTGAAGATAAGCTGATGCACAGAAACGCAGCAACAAGCAGTTTCCCCTTCAGCTTGGTTTCCGTTGTGGTGTGTGCACCAGGCAGCTGATGAAGGAAAACAACTGCACATCAAATTGCCATTAACAGTGCCAGCTGCATCACAATACAGGATATTCTGTGGTGGATGAACTGTTAGAGCGCTGCCACATAAAAGACAGCATTCATTTCAGTTATACAGCCCCGAATCATGCACTTGCTGAAAAGCTCTTTACAATTTGTGCTACATATGACAACTTCTGTCCTTACACCCTTATTTGATCTAGCAATTTTCATACAAATGTTGCATAAAGTTCACAGAATAAAACAAAATAAAATCCCCAAATCCCATCCCCATTTATTGCACGTCCTAAAAAATACATAAGATTACAATATATTGAAAGAGTAATAGTAATAGTAATAGAGTATAGCAAATGTAGACCACACAACACTTCATGTAAATGAAAACAATGTTTGTTAGTGAAGGTGTACTTCATGAAGTACAAGCCAGTCATTGTACTTCCTACAATGACTGGCTTTGCAGGTTATCATCATGGACCAACTGACCCTCAAAAGAAGATGAAAGATGAAAAAGAATGGAGATGATGAAACCTTCAGTGTAATATCACACCGTTACTATGATTGCCGTGGTAACCCACATACAGATCAAAAAATGTTGAGGGCAGCATCTGTCTGGGTGGGAAACATGCTGTGTGGCTAGTGGGAACGCAAATTGTGAAAATGTGTTTTTCACTATAATTCCTGCCAAATTAATTTAATCACCCTAAAAATGGCAATTTTTGCAAAAAAAAAATTAAAATGAATAATCAGAGTGGATACAAAAAAGGTGCAAGGTAGTTTTATTCATAATGCACTCATACATAAATGTAGCTTCAAGGAGCTGTACAAGACATTTAGACATCATTAAAAACATTATGTCTGTTACATTCGAACCATCATGAAGTGAGTTCACACAATGATCATCTCCACACGACTCTCTCTGTGTTTCTCAATAAAGCAGTGTTTTGTTTGTGTGTCTGAAACATGGGAAATTCATAAAAGGGTGAACATTACAATCCATAATATAAAGGGAATGACAAGAGATTCTATGAAATTACCCCATGGAGTAATAGGATGACAGTGTCAGGTAAATAATAAACTCATCATGCACAGTAATTGTTGTCTATAATCTTGCATAGTGGACGAAACCACCGCAAATAGTCAATGATGAAGTGGATTTTATTGAATAAATTGTCACGGGTTCACATCCTGGATGTGTCTGGTGAAAGTGACTTTAGAAGAAGGCAGATGTCACGGTTCATGTTCAGCCCTTCAGTGAGAAGTCAGTGAGAAGTAAATGAAGCTGGGACACAGTCGGAATTGGACCCGGGCTTGTATTTGCATATTTACATATTCATATTAATTGCTTATTCTGACTTTGAAAACATAGTTCAGCGAAAAAAAATCACAAGATCCATTGAGCAGCTGTTGGGCCTCAGCAGATGGATCTTGCCCAGTTGCTGTGGTGTCTTAGGTGTTGTTGGCGTATACCATGATTAACTTCAGAGAAAGTCAGCTACCTCACTCTGGGAAATGTGTGCTCTTATTGCTCTCATGCCATTTGTAATTAAAGACAAATGATTATATTATTGACCTGCAGTCTTAATGACCTAAAACAAGAATGAAAGAAAGGGTAAGAAAAAAAGGATATTTCACTTTCTCAGACATTGCTGCTGCTTGCTGAACAAAAACTACATCACATGATATTAAAAGATCAAACATACATGGACATAGTTAAAGTTACTGAGATGCAGAGAGAAAAAAGAGAAAAGACAAGCATTCCTGTAAAGTAGATAAAACATTTAAAATCTGATTTCAGATATCACAGTCTACTTCCTGCCTGAGTCGTTTTCACTGATGAGAAGAAAAAATCTCAGCAAAGCAAAAGTCTTTGCAGAATATTTGATTTATTTGCAGAAGCACCATTCAGTGTGAATATAGGCAGGAGGTCACCACATGCAAAACACAAGTAAAGCTCACCTGCCCCCTACTGGTCAAATACAGCCAATACACTAAGCAACAAGTTTAAAAACAAAAAAATAAAGAAAAAAAAGTGGCAGATCGTGAACTCCAGTGTGTGGTAGGAATGTGTCTTTTTATAATATTTTTTTTAGTATGACCATTACAATAGTTCCTGCTACAAGCCTTAAAATAGAGAATGTGCAGAAGATAATAAATAAATAAGTAAAACATAGCACATAGTATGACAGCAGACAGGAAATGGAATTTGTTTCCGCCACTTCCAGTGTCTTTGTCAACATGTTGGTTTTCAAGACACAAGCAATATTGTAGATTCTTTTTTTTTGTTCTTCTCTTCTTTTTGCCATTAACTCATTGAAAAAAGAGAGTGCTTATGAATATAAAACTGTCATCAGAATACATACTGTATGGACTGAACTATTACTGACATTCACAACTAATTCATTCATAAAAATTAAAAAATTCCATGGCAATTGCATGGCTCTAGGGAGGCCACCAATAAATGAAACAATGACTGGCTTTGCAGGTTATCATTGTGGACCGATTGACTGCTGCGTTCTATTTCTGGTGAGGGTGCTGGCTGTCTGGGCAGAAGCCTGCTGCTTGGCTAGTGGGAACACAAAATGTATTTCACTTTAATTCTTACAAAATACATCTACTCGCTGTAAAAAATCACCTCGGTCAGATCGGTCTGGATGTACTCACCAAATTTGGTGAGTTAACGTGCATCTTCTCTAAGTGTGCTCATATGTAAGAGAAAGAAAAAATAAAAATGTGAAGAAAAATAAAAAAGCAGTCAAATCAATCCAAGCAATCAAAGCAGATGCAATAAAACCCTAATTGAGACCATGCATTGGATCCCCTTTAGATGCTACTATTGAAAAAAACTAGGTTGCCATGTCAGGTTATACCTGCTAAAATAAGCAAATCGGCAAAAACAAAATCAAGATTTCCTATCCGGAAATGAAAGTAACACAGTCGAAGGATAAACAGTGTAAATGTGATAGAAAGCATAACAGATCAGGTCAGTCTACGCCTGTGGGTTTGTCATACAATAAATAGTAGCAGCATGTTGCATGCTCAGTAACCACCCTGCCACCACAGCTGCACTGCACAGCCTCCCTGTCATCTCACCATGGACGCCTACACTGGCGATTATGATTACTACAACTACACTGAGAGCTTTGGCGATGGAAATGTCAGTCTCTTTCTGGGTGACTGTCCCACCTCACACCTTCATGGCTCCAACATCTTCCTCCCTGTTGTATATTACCTCATATTTTTCACAGGCGTTGTGGGAAACCTCTTTGTCATCACAGTCATGTGCAGCAAAGGTCAGAGAGGTGGGAGGCTGGTGGACACATTTATTGTCAACCTGGCCATGGCTGACCTCATCTTCGTGCTCACCCTGCCACTGTGGGCCAACTCTGCCATCCAGGATGGCCAGTGGGATTTTGGACCTGCTGGGAACCTGCTGTGCAAGCTCAGCAGCTACATCATTGCCGTGAACCGCTTCTCCAACATCGCCTTTCTCACCTGTATGAGTGTGGACCGCTACTTGGCTGTGGTGAAGCTGATGGACTCTAGGCACCTGAGGAGCAGTAGTTGCATCCGCTGCACTTGCACTGCAGTGTGGGTGAGCTCCCTGGTGTTTGGCATCCCGTCCTGGCTGTACCGTGAAGTGACACTCTCAGGTGATGGAGTTTTCTGCGTGGACAACAACAGCTCGCCCTTTTTTCTCGGCATGAGCCTGACCATAACTTTACTCACATTTGTTTTTCCAGTGTTGATCATCGTGCTCTGCTACGGCACCATAGTCATGCATCTCAACAAGCACTGTGTTACTGCTGTGAATCCTCGAGCAGAGGCCCGACGCAGACACTCTGTTAAGATGGTCCTCTCTATCATCGTGGTCTTTGTGGTGTCCTGGCTCCCCTTCAATATTTTCAAAACCATTATTACTGGCTCGCAGCTCTCAGCGGTCTATCAGAGCTGTGGTGTGCCACCATGGCAGAAGGATGGGCTCCTCATCTCATGCTGCCTGGCCTTCATAAACAGCTGCGTGAATCCAGCCATCTACTTTTTCTTGGATCATCACTTCCAGCGACAGGCCAAGTTCCTGTACACAACCTGCAGAAGGAAGCAGAAGGTACAGAAGGGTCACAATTCCTCAGCTTCTTTCACAAATGCCGGCACTTCAGAGAGCTTTGTGACAACTGGTGGTGGGAGAACTCAGCTTCACACGATTGAGTAGGACACATTCTTCATCTAACTCCAAAGATATTAAGTTACAATGCAATACGACACTGGGGCAGCAGCTGTTAATAAATAAAGCAATTATAAATCAAATTCTAAATTAATTTAGCTAGATAAGAAGATGTGGAAGATAAGATAAAGTGGTAGAAGATGAGGGAGTGAGAGTGAGAATTTAGTTTAATTTTGATCATCTGATAATCATTTGGTAAAATAAACAGATATGCAGTGTTTTTAATATTGTCTAAGACAGTTAGATGACAAAAAAAAAGTTTTACTATGTTAATCAAAAGAAAAAGAAAAATAATAATAATAAGACAGATTTATTGATGATGATGATGATGATAAGCATTACTTACAGCGCTCTGTGATAAATGATATAAAATATTTTGTGAATGTCATTTTGTACAGTTTTATTTTGATATATCCCTTCATCCTACTTTTCTATATTGAACATGTTTTGCTGTACAATAATGATGATAAAATCCAATTGTACTATTGTAATGGTTTATACATTGTATTACATAATTACACACTGTATATTTTGCTATGATAAGATTGCTTTTTTTAAAGAAATATGCAATAAAGTTATTTTTGTCTTGCAGAAATCTATGTTATTATTTTTAATTTATTTTGTGGTTCTGTTTTATTGATGCTATATAGTGAACCTAAAATCACATCACAAAATAAAAGGTATTCCACTACAAGAACCAGCGGCAGTCAGTGAGTTACACTTAATTCTACACAGTTAAATATGTCAATATAACAATAAATACAGTAGATTCAATTTCAATGAGACAAATTTGAATCCAAAAAATAAATTAAAAAGTAATGAGTTGATTATTTCAGGGATTTGTACCATTTGACACAAATCTACCCAGTGCTGATGAATGGTAATAATCACTTTTGAAGCAGTAAGTTACAGTTAATGAATCCAATATTTTTCAATATTCATATATTCACTCTTCATGAAGGTCACTTATTCATTTTTTTATTTAAAAAAGATGAAAACTGGGACATGGGACAAGACACTACAACACTAAATGGTCACAAAAGACACATTTTTGTGGCAATCCAACAAACACAGACAACAGGAAACCAAAGCCTTTGCAAGACGGTCGAGAGTCTCACGTGTGATCAGTTGGGGCAACGTAAAAGGAGAAACACTGAGGTGTACTTGTCAAAATAACAAGAAGACAAAATAACTGACAACTATATTAATCATATTAATATGTGCATGAGTCTTTTCTTGATCTTTATAGAACTCTTCTCTCTCACATACAAAAAAATAGCTACTCAGAAATCAGTGGTATTCACAAAATACATGGAACTGGGGTGTATGAGAGTTCAAATGTTCACGTGTGCCCACTTGTCTTTTGAAGGTGTGTGTGTTATGAATCTGGTGGTTTGAAAACCAGGTTAAGTATAAATCAGCATATGGGTGCAAGGGGTCAGGACTTTCCCCAGCTACATTTTAGGGGCACTGCCAACACTCTTTCCCACATACACTGTTTGTCAATGCTTTGAATTGTGGTATTTTTCTAAATGAACAATGATGGGAAACAATGATTGCGTATTGAGTAGAAGGAAAAAAGAGCAACACAATCAGAGCAGAGGCATTCGTGTCACGCATCAGTGTTTCCAACAACATCTCTCTTTAGGGGAACAATTGTTTTTTAGATTTCTTTTGTTCTGAATTGATATTGATTAACAGGAGTGCACGTGTTGTGTTCACAGTTCGTAATTCACAGTTGAACACAAGCTGTCCAGTGGTTCACAAGCTGGTAACGACTGCAGAGGAAGTGAATTGCTCAAGGACATTTAGTAACGAAATTGTGGACGGTGGAGCTGTGGTTCAACAGCAACAGAAGAATTATATATACATAGATATATATATATATATATATATATATATATAAAAGCATGTAGATGCATTTTCATATACACACACACACACACACACACATTTCTAAAAAAAAAAATCATAGTTCCATCTTTTCTCCAGTGCAGCATTTCTCTGTGTTTCACTAATTTCTTCTGTGGAAACTTGACAGTAATGTTAAAAGTTTACCTTTACTTTTAGCTGTATAAAAAGTATGTATGTTGTCTGTATGTATGGATGAAGAAGAGGAGGAAGAAGTAAAATAGAATAAAATAAAATAAAATAAAAGGTTTATGGTGTACAATTTCTTTGTATACCATAAATATTGTTTTTCATGACATAATTGCAATTTTTTATTGAGTTTTCTAAAAAAAATTGACAGCAAAAAGATTAGCAAAGCTCCTTTGATGACTTGACGGTTATTGAGCCAGTCAGTCACACACAGACTGAAAGGTGTGACCCTGGTGTTTGTCAGTCTTATCAGACTTTGCGTATGAGTGGGTGAGTTTATGTGACTGTAAATGGTGAGATGACAAACCTGCGATGTTCTCACAGTGCTGTGGCGTCTCCGACACCATTGAGAGCCTGTCATTACAAAACCTATATTGTCACAACTCAGTCAGTCAGTCAGTTACGCTCCTGAACCTGAGGGCTGAAATCATTATTGTCAAAATTACAACAAAAGGTGAATATACTCGATAAACATACAGCAGTTATCTTACTTTTCTCTTAGTGTGCTTTCCATCCTGTTTTTGTATATACTTCTTATCTTTATTTATTTACTTACTGTGTTTATCCTTTGTCTTTTATTTGTTGGGTAGACCAATTGCTGGAACATAATTTTTCTGTTTGGGATAAATGATGGTATTCTGATTCTGAAATAACACACTATTGATAATAGTTATTTTAAATAATACACTCTCTTATAAAAGTTAAAGTTGAAATGAGAAATACTGCAGGCACAGTACTTGGACTAGTGTGACGAGCTCAAGGCAGACTTTAGACAGGTGTTGTTGTTGATAAGATTATTGAGATTATTTGCTGAATAAGTGACTCTTCTGTAACATTAAAAACGTCTGCATACATTATTCTATATCTATTAGTTCTTAGGAGTTTAGATGTTTCAGTTAAGGTGCAGTACACCACACCTCACGTATATTACTTACATCCAATATTTGTATTATTACCACATTTTTTTCAGTACAAATATCTTTGCACTAAAAGAGACACAATATTCTGTCCCAATAGTCTCATTTTCTTTTATCATTCTTTTTAACTACAAATGCTGAAGCAGCTCTGCACATTGGTGGTGTACTGTAACTTTTGCTCACACAGATCATGCCAACAATGCAACGATTCTCAGATCAAATGTCTGCCTGTGGTTTCCCAGTTCCTTAAAACCAGCACATTCTATAGTCTATATGAGCCACCCTTGATCTGTGCAAAGCCAAACTCAGTACGAAACACATAAGTTTCCTTTGTCACAGTCCTGCAAACAACCTCAAACTTATTGTTCTTTCAGTGACTAATGCGGGCAACTCTTTTTTTCACACAATTTCACAATTTTTCACACAGAGTCTCACGATCCTAGAATCAAACACTGTGACAAGAAAGAAATAGCATAACTTTTTCACAAAAAGACAATAAACAAAATCAATCAATCAAATTTATTTTTTTACAATCAATGTAATTGTTTTTTAAGAAAGTCATATGTTTATGCACTTCCCTATCATGTGTGTTTTAAAGTGAGATAATGGAGATGTGACGGTCATTATCTGCCATTGTTATATGCATGCTGTAAAACTATAGTGCCATAAATACAAACGCAAATATTACACATGCTTTTCTTTGTCAAGATCACTGTTGTGGCCAGATGATGTCAGCTACAAAGAAAAGAAAAAAAGAAAACAAAAAAGGAAAGTTGTTCAAAAAGGTCACATTTAACTGTCAGATACAGTAAATGTAAATGTATTGCATATATACATATCGTTGCTTTGCTATATATAGACACACCTTTAGTCATCATTATTGTACGCACCTTTGCATATACAAGCACAGTTCAGCCATAGCATTGAATCTGTAACTGATGTATAAATTGAGCAACTAAATTGAATGACTACTTTTACATTTTGTGTGTAAACTGAAGTGGAATGTTTGATGCTCAGGTTTCAACCAAGTCTCATGGAGACAACACTTAATCACAGCTGCTTGTGTTAAACGTGGGTTTTGCGTAGCATCACTTAAAATAATATATTTCATTACATAATTTAGAATTGGGGGAAAATACAGTATCGTGGGATATACTGGATTAAGCTATGTAACACACGGATGCCCTCTAGCGGTCAAATGAAGAAAAAAAACAATACAGTGCAAGTTGTTGGCTTCTTCTAAACGAACATTCAGTTAATCGTTAAAACATGGTGGATAAATAAGTGTTGTTTTTTTTAGAGAAAATGTCAAACAAATGCATACGTACACATAATATATTATTATTATCATCGTACTGCCCGTGAACGGCCCACACGGTTACTGAGAAGTGAATGAGCCATGCGGCATTCACTGACACACAGGACGCTCGTAATATCTATAACTCTAGCGGTAAATATAACTAAAGGCTTTTCGAACGTCGTTTAATAGCAATAAAAGCAAAGTGAATGCCCGAGACATTGTTTTAATGTGTGATTGTTGATCAGTTTAAGCTAAATTAATTGCTTCTTTTTCTATTCTCTCTTTCTATTAAGTAGCAGTCTTAATAGAAAGAGAGAGAAAAAACTGAAGACACAAAAGTAAGTCAGGAGTGTCCGGCACTACTTTCACAAATATTCAAATTAGCTCCAACTTTGTTGACCACTTTCATCATAATACTAGTTCGTTTCATAAGGACCATTATTAAAACGCGTTGGCCTCTGTAAACACTTGGCCTTGTAAGTCGATAATTTTTCCGACGGTCGACGAAGGCATCACAGCATTGCTTTACTTTTACTGAGCTGTTTAAGAAGCTTCTCAAGCAAAAGACTCGTCTGGCGTGTAAAACATTTGAGTTTTAATGTTTACGTTTCATCTTCTTCACTCGTTTACACCACAGAGACACAGCGCGAGGGTTTGCTGTCCCCACGCCAGCTTTTTCTTCTTCTTTTTTAAATCAGTGTGTATGAAGAAACAAACTTCCAGCTGAAATCTGGGAGAGTCAGTGGACCTCAGCCTCTGACTGTATGGATGCAGATGAGGCACGATGCTAGCTAGCTGAGTAGCTACCAAGGTAAGAGTAAAACAGAAATAGCGTCATAAGTTGTTTTATCAACTCTGAAGTGCATGCGTGCACGGCATTGATTAAGTACAGTCGGATGTGTTACTCCCTTCAAATGTAATAATTGTAACCGAGCAGTGAAAGGTTTTGGCGTTTAAAAAATGCGAGTTTTTAAGTTAGCTGCAAAGTTATAGAGTCGAGGCCCAGCAGTTCTGAGGAGCTGACGACTGTAAGGATGCAGAAAAACCACAGCAACGCATATTTCAGTCCCTGTTTCTCATACATTTATTTTTATGATATGTTAAATTTTTGCCGTTTTTAATATTGGGTTAAGTCTATTGTTGTTTTCAGAACAGAGATTAAAGACAGAAACAACCACAGAGAACAGAAGTAAGATAGGTACAATTTAGTTAAGTTGTTGAAAACAACAATGATTTAGAGGAAAACACTGCAGGAAAATACAAGAATGTGGACCAGTCCAGCCAGTCATCAATACCATTTTTGGTATACATCAGTCGTTATTTGTGTCATTAAACACGTATAACGTAAGATTTATTAAATAACACATGCATACAAATTTATTTTGATTAATTTATCATAAACATTATATCTCAATTGTCTTGGTTACCCATTCAAAATATAAGTTGTTACAGAGTAACAGCAGAATTAGCAGTACAAACTGTCAGAAATGCTATATTGTGTGATTTATATTTACAACGTGGGTCCCCATATAAAAATACTGTCATTTATGATAGTTAATAAATGGTCTATTGGTTTTGGACCGACAGTTTGACAAGCTGGGCTTAAACCGATTCTTTGCGTTTCATTTTAATGGAACTTTTTTGTGGGAAAGCAACCACATGTAAACATTGTTTCAAGCAGAGTATTTTTATTTAAGTAAATACACTGTGATGCACCAGTAGGGCATCGGATTGTTGATACTATAGACTATTTTTTTTTTCCATATTATGTATATCATTTATTATTCGGCATGCAAGAATTGGAGAGACTGCAGTTGGTTGTAAAATAAGTTATTGTTCACTTATACAAAAGTACTATCAGGGATGCATGATATTTGACTTTTTATTGATATCTGATATGACGATGTAGAAGGAGTGTTTGGGCTGATAACAGATAGCGATACTGGAATTAAAATAATATTTTTGCATGCTAATGTTGTAGCAGACTCACCAAACATTGGCCGAAAAAGAGGAAAAACAGCTGTATTATCAGCCATTGTCTGCCATGATTTCTAAAGAGAAACTTCATCTATAGACAAATCAATGTCAGTCAACCTGGTCAAAGTGTAATATAACCTGTATAAAGATATGACTCTTTCACCAGCAGAGAAGTAATATGTTTGGAACATCCTCTGTCAACAGAAGAACACAGCACTGTAAAGAAAACAAATGAGAGGAAATGTACAATTCAAGTTGCTGTGTTGTTATGCATATTATACACTGATCAAAGTTGAACTGTTGAATGAGGAATGGTATTCAGTCGGAGTTCAATAATAATAACCATGATTACCATGAGACATTTTACATAACTTCATTATAAATTCATGCAGAGATCCTAAACTGATATACTAAATGTAATTGCTGATCAAATGTTAAATAAATGCAAAAGAAAACCCCTTTTCCATTCAAGGAATGCCCTTAAAGACTCACACATTGTATTCATGGTAATGGCCTCAACAAAGAACTCAAACGAGCTGAAGCAGAATATAGAGTCAGGAACGTTCTTGTTTTAAAGCTAAGTAAAAGCAGCTTTAAAGCCACATTATACTTCTCCGACTGCGTATGCGTTATCCGACTGCGTCACCACGCAGACGACTCGAGCCTTCATACTTCTGCATCGTGGCGGATACGCACTGCAATTTCTCGCCCGATCAGTAGGGGTCGCTGTGCAAGGTTGTTGTGCTTCTGGCTACAGTGAGCAATGGCGTCGAGAGAGAGAGACTGTTGTTGTTGAATCAGTGGCCGTTTCTCAATTTTCTGTGTCACGGAACGCAGTTTTAAGATAATTCGAGGCGAGAAATTGGCCATTTAGAGTCTAAACATGTGCTCTGTGTGTTAAGATATGACGTATTTATAGTTTGGCAGCGACGTTCTCGGCGGGGATCAGCTCCGCCTCAGTGGACGCTGGGTGCGCACAGTGAGCCGGCACAGAGCAGCGCTATCTCGGCCTGTCCTGAGGACCAATCGCAGCTCTTGCCGTCTCCGTTGTCCCTTGACGGAGTGACGGACACTTAAAAAATATTTCGTGCAGTCGGAGACGACGCAGAGGCTCTTCGACCGTCTCTGCGTAACCTACGCAGAGCACTTTACGCAGGAGTATAAATTGGGCTTTAGGGCTAAATGTGTCTCGTGTTGATGTGCTTCAGCTTGTTGAATCTCAACCACAGGCTTGGGCTTGGTTACAGTTCAGAATAACCCTTGATTTATACAGCGGTGCACTGACTTCTAATTCAACAATCCACATCAGACTTGCCACCTCTGCCTGCATGCTCATTTAAGATGTGTGCAGTATTCATTTTGCTCCTTTATTACACTCAATTAGAGCCTTAAGCCTCAAGTAGTCAACAGGCAGTGAGAGGTGGGAGGGAGGCCAGCAGCCCCATGAGCCGCTTTATTTGTATTTTAAAGCCTTACAAATTTGAGTACTGTTCAGCTTAATGGCACTTTATAATGACAACGCCTTGATTTCAGCACCATTATGGCAAAGTGACCCATTAGAACCTGGCAGAAGAAGCTGCTTATACAATATTAGGGGGAATGTCTGATCCCTGGGCAGCTGATGGTTCCACACACTGGCAGCAGCAGTAGTCTGGTCCCACGCTTATAAAAGGCCTCAAGAATATTTAAAGAATTTGTTGTGCCAGCTGTTGTGTGTTGCCAACACAAAGCCCTCTCTCTGTCTCACAGGGACTTAAGGTTTATATAAACTACAGTGTGTGTCATTCACCAACTGGTTACTTCCACACCAGATGAGTGTCTGTGTCATTCAGGAGTGCAGAGGGATGATGCTCACATCGAGCATGACAGAAATCAAGAAGACTAGCAGCAGGCAGCGCTGGGTCTTGTTAATTTTAAAATGCGTCTCAGTAGGGCTGGGCGATAATTCGATCTCGATTCGGGATCGCGATAATTTTTTTATCGATTTCGATAATAAGCTCGGGACATATTATTCGATATGAAAAGGTAAGCGCAACAACAACAGTATCAGAGTCTGTCGGCTGCCGTCGGACACGCCCACTTCCCATAGCAGTGCCGCTAAAGTTCCAACCAGAGAGAGAACGGGAAAGAAGTTGAAGAAATTAGGACAAAATGAGCGAAGACAGCAAAAATAATGGCGAACACAGCGAAGAGATTGTTGTAAAGAAAGGCAACACGATGTCAATTGTGTGGACGTGATTTGAATACTGCAAAAACGACCAGGAGCAGGCGAACCCGGTCTGTAAAATATGCCGGCGGTTGGTACCAGCCAGGATGGGGAACACAACAAATTTTACACTGAGAGTGTGACTCTGCGAGCTCAAGCTAGCAGGATGTCTGCCGTTAGCATCGCTAGCGGGAGCGGCGCTGTGAAACAATAATCTATCCAGTCGTGCTTTGCAGCCATTGCCCCATATGAAAAACTATCAAAGCGGAGCAAAAATATAACAAACGCTATTAGTTATTGCTTCGCTAAAGACCCCAGGTACGAGCTCCTGCCACTGGCACTGCCACAGCTTTATGATGAATGCCGTTGTAAGCTAAAAAAAAAACTATAATTGGGTAAATGATAGAATAACTGACTGGTTTACTACATATTGTGCAATTTTGGCTCAGATTTCGTTCTACTTTTAAAATATATCTAGAGATCTACCTTAAACTTTCAGGTAGCATTTGTGCCAGGGCCATGTTTACTGTTTTTGTACTGGAAATGTTCACTAGTGTCCAGCCAAAGCAATTTAATGTGATAGTTGTCACAGCTGTTTATATACAATGTTTCTGTAGGAGCCATACATGTAAGTTTTGTATGTTCATTCTGTGTTGATTGATGCTGGAATTGGTGCGCACTTGGGATTGGTACATTGGTGATGGGTGTGTCACTATCGGGAGTATGTGGCGATAAAGGATGGCTGTCCCCAGTTCACTGGTTGCTGGTTGTCAGTCATGACATAGGGTGAGCACGGTGGAGCGAAATCTTTTGTTGACCGCATCAATGCGTATTTCAGTGTTCTGTGTATTATTTCCCTTTTTTGTTAGTAGCACGAGTTCAATGAGAACCTTATGGAGTCAATGTGCAGCGCTGTATAATAAAAGAGTGGTAGAGCCACAGAGAACTACATGCGTTCGTGTGCGCGTCATCACTTAGCTCCCGTGTTTAGCCTACAGCGGCTCGTCATTGAAGTAATCTAATGACGATTGGCCGCTATAGTTTCAATAAGTAAAAGATTGTATTATTGTGTAAAGGGAGATGACTCATGGTTACATTACATTATTAAACTTTATTATAAAGTTTAATGTCCCTCACACTGGCTGCATCTGAAAAACTACATATCGTGATAAGAATCGAGATCGATCAATATAGAAAAACATATCGTGATAACATTTTTTTCCATATCGCCCAGCGCTACGTCTCAGCATTTCATAGCATTGTCATGTACCCCATTCCGACTGGTCGAACGAAACGTGTAATCCCAGATTTAATCAGGATTTTTTTCCAGTGAGAATGCGTTTAATCGGCACTCCTTCTGGGGTCAATTGACTCTGCAATGCACATTATTTTTTATCAGGTTCAGCCAGGCTTTTAGCAAGGATTTTTACAGAGGGTGTCCCTCGTTGCCCTCCCGACCGAGTTTTTGAAAATTGTATTTATTTTCAGTCAAATTTTGTGTGCATGGATCATTTCTCTTTGCGCTGTTTTATCCCCACATCCATATATTAAACATAATGATCTTTATGACGAGGATTGAGTACAGTCGCAATGAAATACAGGGATCCGAGTAGATCTTAGTAAAACGTATGTGGACAGCACACTTTTCATTGTTTTGACACTGTGGTCTCAATTTTTCTGTAGAAGACGATTTAGCGCTTGCTGCTGGGGGGCGAGAAGAGAGTTCTTTCGCGGGGACCTTATAATCTGCGCTGTTTGCAGCCAAGTTCACGCTTTTGGGCAAAGAGACTTTCCAGCATTTAAAATGTGCTGTTCCACCGTGTACTCGCATCTTGTTGGAATCATTTTATTGGTGTTCCCAACTGATCTTGGACAGACTCTAAGCGGGTATAGGCAGGCGCGTGCTGGCCGCAGTGTTTGCATGCGTTTGTCACAACATCATTTTGGTAGTTTTATTGCGGTGTTTATCGGGGTAAACCCCTTGTTGTAACGGCACAGAAAAATAGGGCGTCTTTAGGGCGTCCTTCCTAACCCTGGATTTCCACTGGACGCGGAACGGCCGTGGAACGGCAGCGGCGCGGTTCTGCTTCGTCCTCTGCCCAGCGTCAATCCCCACCAGGCGCGTTACGGCAGCGGCGCGGAGCCTTGGGAGCCAGCGGTATTCACGGAAGATCGCGCGATAATCTTGAACGGACACGAGTTCGCGAGATCCAGCTATAGACTGTGTGTATAAAGTAAACAACAACACAGCTTCTTTTCATTCTCCGACGTGGAAGAACTGTTGATCTGGTGTCATAAATGATTTTATGTTTCTCCACTTCAACAATCAGTCTCTCGTCATACATTATGACTCTCAGAGACACTCTGATTAATTGACTGTTTACCTGGCAGCAGCGGTGACGACGTAATGTTGATGTGAAGTTGTGACAGGCTATATGACCTGCGTATTGTGTTTTATTTTGAAAGGGGGGCGGAAATGTTTTACTTTGATTCTGTGTCGCTTTTCCTGACTGGTGCGATCTGCTTCGTTGAAATTTACGAGGTTCAGCAGCGGCAACGGAAAAAATAGAACTGATTCCTATCGATAGCGCTGCGGCGCGGCGAGCCGCTTCTGGGCCGCTGCTGAGACGCTCTGCAGCTCGTCTGGTGGAAATGCTCACATTGATTAGAATGAAAGCGATTTGCAACGGCGACCACGCCGCTGCCGTTCCGCGGCCGTTCCGCGTCCAGTGGAAATCCAGGGTAAAAGTAGGCCGTCAAATTTCTTTTCCCCCCTGGACGCCCAGACGCCCTGCTGGCTAAATCATGGGTTCAACTCTGATTGGCATCAGTGGGAACATTAGACCTGAGTGAACATGCTAATTTATTCTTCATGGGGTCTATTTTTAAAATATGTGTTTGAATTTATAATTTTTCACTTGGGACAGTGCTCTGTATTTTATCATCAACTGGATCAAACAATCAATTTAAGAGATCAAAGTTAAAGTTATATAATTGTACCACAGGTACAGAGGGCCGCCAAAGGAAAAAAAAAGGAAAAAAAATCCAGAAAGAAATCCATTCGTAATAATTTTAATGACCAGATTGCAGTTCTACAGTTTACATTTATTGGTCTGTATCCAGTAATGTCCAATAAACATTTAACAGGCTTAGTAGCTCCTGGATTAAAACTATCAACTGTAAATAATTGCCGCCATTGGCTCGCGGGCCGCACTTTGAGAACCAATGGTGTAACCTCTTTCAAGGACGTTCCCATGCATGATTGCAAGAGTACATGACTCCTTATATCTGATCTGCAGTTATCAAACAGTTTGGTATGCAGTCTGTTTACACAAGGCACTGCTGCTGGTGCCACAGCCACTGCTCTTTCTATTAACCTTTCAGGTGCTGGTAAGTGCTATTATTCCTCTTGATTCCCACAGACATTTCCTCACACCTACACTCGGTTTACTCTTACTTTGGAACACCTAGCTAAAATTAATGTGGCTTATCACAGTAGTAGTAGTAAATCCTAATATGCAGCCTGTTCTTAAAGACCACCCGTAGAGTGGTCCCATCACACATACTGTGAGTCATGGAGGTCTACTTACATACATTAACTTGTTTTCATGGTCAAAAACCTCCTAGTTGCTGTAAATGAGCCGATCGAAATCTCTCCTTATTGAAGCGCTTGTCAGCCGTGCTGTTTCAGACTGAAATCTCACCCCTCAGAAGACGGACTGTGTTGTGATTGGCCAGCCATGACAGCTTTCTCAACTGTCTTGTGATTGGCCAGGTGCCTGGAATTTACGTAATTATCACGTCAGCTCTCAGAAGCGCAGCTCCCCCTCTGGAACGGAGGATGCACTGCTACTCATTATCAAAACATTGTTTTAACAGTTTTTTAAAAATGGCTTTGTCATGACTCCCCGGCACAGTCTCTTTTTATGACTTTGACCCCGAGTCAGACCCAGAGTCAGAAGACACTGTCGCAAGTGAAATACCTCCACAATGGACGTTTTTCTTCCTCTGCAGTTCAATGTATGCAACCGGATGTGCCCGGACTAGTGTCCGAAGCAGGAGGTTCTGCTGTTCAGGAGACATGATCCTTACTTCTCGATTCCAGGCTTTTTCAGACTGCTTGCAGAGCCCAAGAGTACAATAAAACCCAGCGTTCTCAGCAGTGGCTGAACTGTATGTTTCGAAAGTTTAGGGCTTCATAAACAAGGTAATGGCGCAGATATACACCAAAAAACAGCATTAATTGGAACGTCCGGTCTATGGGAGCTTTAAAATGTGGCAGTTATCAATGATTTATATAAAGAGTTTCCCAGGTTCAGATAGGAAGGTGTCTGGATCCAGCTATGGATTGAAGTACAATGGTGTTCAATGACCTTATGAGTTGTTACCAGTAGTTAGAAGACTAGTCATGGGTAGGTTATACTCTAGAGAGCCTGTGACAGCTGAGAAAAAGATTGGACGTTGTTGGCAGGATTCGAACCTGCGCGGGGACACCCCAATGGATTTCTAATCCATCGCCTTAACCACTCGGCCACAACAACTTGACTGTTTGCCGACCCTGACACATTTTCACGGTGCAGCCATTATCTGCAGCTCATGCACATTCCTCTGCTGAGTGGCTATTTTAGTGATTACTACCAATGTCTCTTGCTTGTCTTATCCAAACAACTTCTAACCCCAGATTTCCACTGGACGCGTTACAGACGTGCCGTGGTTCTGCTTCGTCCTCTGCCCAGCGGCTATCCCCAACGGGCGCGTTACAGCAGCGGTGCGGTGCCTTGGGAGCCAGTGGTATTCACGGAAGATCTCGCGATAATCTCGAACGGACGCGAGTTTGCGAGATCCCACGATAGACTGTGTAAAGGAAACAACAACAACACGGCTTCTTTCATTCTCCGACGTGGAAGAACTGTTGATCTGACTCTCCGAGACGCTCTGATTAATTGACTGTTGACCTGGTAGCACCGGTCACAACGTAATGTTGATGTGAAGTTGTGACAGGCTATATAACCTGCGTATTGTGAGTCTGTGTCGCAGTTCCTGTCTGGTGCGATCTGCTCTGTTGAAATTTACACGGTTCAGTGGTGGCAATGGCAAAAATAGAACTGCTACCTATCGTTAGCGATGCGGCCGCGGCGCGTCTGGTGGAAATGCTCTCAATGATTAGAATGGAAGCGATTTGCAACGGCGACCGAGCCGCTGACGTGCCACGGCTCTAACGTGTCCAGTGGAAATCCAGGGTAACAATGCCTTAGTAAGTCTAGTTTCAAACCTGTCAGAGACTCATGCACATTCTTTACATTTATAGGTAAAGAGTAACATTTCACTTTCACCATTTATGGTGAGTTCTCTGTTCTCCTTAATCAAATAGCCAACCATTGTGGTTTATTTTGAGTTGTTGCAGAAAAGGATAACATTCACCATGGATGGCTTCTATAGACTAGGTTCAATACACAGGTTCAATAGTTCTCCACACTCACACATAACTGATTACAGCAGCCGCACTGTCCACAGGTAAATAGTGGGATACACACCAAAAAACAGTGTTAATTGTAACTTCCAGTCTATGGGAGCTTTAAAAACCCGAGTCTGCGGATTATTGTGCTCAGCTATGGAAACTTTCTTAAACTTGCCACTTATAAATACTAACCCAAACCTGTACTGGCTGATATGCACTAATTCCATCATCAGTACATTCATGAGTAACATCAGCCCACCATCACATCTTTCTCGTTTCACTTTTTTCATTATACATTGGCTTCTAAGGAACATTTTCATTAGTGAATTAACAAATTATCACAAAAATAAATACTTAATGTATGTAATTGGTTGAAAAAATAAAATCAGTCATAGAACCCACAGAAAGCCAGATTTAGGCTTTAGGGCTGGGCCAAAACACCTTACCACAATTACAAATCCATTCAGATTTTACTGACTTGATGTAGTAGCAAATGCTGTGATGGTAGTCCTGAGACATAAACATCATCTAATGTTTGGTGTGAAGTAAAGCCAGTGAGTGGCAACAGAGGCCAATTGACATGATACTGCATATTATCTCAAACATCGCCCTTGTTGTTTAACATTGTGGTAAATGATGGATGGTCATTATTCAAAATAACTGTATTGTAAACTGTATCATGGCCGATGTATTATGACATACATTGTCACATGAGGTTAACATTTAATAATTGATTAACTATTACACAATTGTTGCAGGTTAGTTAAATGTTGATTGACCAATGAATTGGCTGATTGTTGAGGCTCTGCGTGTGTCTACATGCCTGGTATCTGTGAAGTCTTGTTCAGGGCTCACACTGTGAAGCCTAATTGGAGAACTTACTGAACCAAATATCTTCTCTTTGTCCTGGAGCCTCCTTGGTGCCATGTCATCCGAGATGTGATTCTTGGGCGTATGGGAGTGTCTGTGCACCCACATTCCTGGAAAGCCCAAAAAGAATTTTGAGATTCAGAATGAATGTTAGCCATGCAGTTACAGAGAGCAGGTGCTGCCTCTGGATCTCTATAAATCAAGACTAGTATCCACAACCATGTCTTTCTTGTCTGGCCATGAAAGGGCCATGGCATAGATTTCTTTTGGGTTGGGAAAAATAGTGAAGTTTCAGGCTATAGGAAAACCTTAGATCAAATTCTCAAGTTCAAAACTTCAAAAAAAAAAAGTTTGTGGATTTTTCTGACCCTTTAAAAAGCCAGAAGATGGCAGTAGCCAGGCATTGGCCAGTTGTTTGATTTTAACCATGAGACCTGAACTATCACAGTAGTAAGCTCTGATTTATAGTGGTCATTTTGAGAAAGCAGTAGTACAAGATAAAGGTGTCATAAATGGTTAGTTTTAAAGCCATATCTGTAATTGGTGATGAGAGCTTGGCGGTTTGCTTTGTAATATTCATGTATCATTAACATTAGACTCTTTGAAAAATGTCACATGAACCTGCATCTACACATTTCATCATACTAAACAAGATTGTTTGAAGGAACTAATTAACCTGTTAACTATTTTAGTGTTTGTACTATTAAATGTCAGAGCATTGTTTAAGATGCCCATATATTGAGCAGAAGGTGATGTCTTCAAACAGTTTGTTTGAGGCTTCAACACTTTGTTATACAGTATCTTTTTTATAAGGCATTAGTGCTTTTGGTAATGAGGTTGCCACCGCCCATCTGTTTACTTTGTAGACTGATAAGGGACTTAAGTAAAGCATCATTTCTCAGTGTCTTGGTCATTGTTGTTGACACAGTTTCAAACTCAGATGGGAGTGCTGAGTTATATGATCCTAACTCCAGTGTTGTTCAGCCCTCTGTACGAGGCCACTCCTCTTTTTCACAGCAGGCAGTGCTCCTTTCTGTGGGCAAGTCTCAGTTTTGCTTGTACCGTTTTCATTCACGTTGGGAATTCTAAGGGACGCGTCTCAGTTTTCGGAGTTTCACACTTTTCTTTAAGTTTGTCATGAAGTAAGTAGAAAGTCCTTTTAAATTAAGTTTGCTGACCCAAATCATTTTTGATTGGATTGGTTGTCATGGTGTGAATATTACTGAGACATTTGTGGGTTAGGGTTTTTTACTGGTTTTTAGTGTTAGTATTTGGGTTTTCATTCTAAGAGTGGATGTACTATTCTACTCAAAAATGTAAACTGGCTGAAAAAATAAAATGTGTAAAAGAAATGTTTTTACACAGATTAAATCCGAAATGTGGTGCAGACAGCTCACTACTGCGGTTTTAATTCCTTCACATCTACTGTACATCAAATTACTATGGTAGTTTTATTTCCCTCCCTTTAATGCATCAGATGTGTTGGAGGATTCAGACACTCCATATATACTTTATATATATATATATATATCACTTTATATATTTTTCCAAAAATATATGAAGATTCCAACCTTTGTGAAGATCTGAGGTTTTGTCTGTGTTGTGTCTCCTGAAGGATCTTTAGATTTTAGATTGTGTCTCAGATAAAAACCCAGGAGTTATTGAATATGTTTGCTTTCTATTTTTTCAGACATACTTAATCAAAATCAAAACAGAATTATGATTTGATACTTGGTTAAGAAAGTATTGTTAGCCACAGCCCTGTTCAGATTTCTGCTGTTGGGAGCCTCCCACAATAACTGCTGGTGGTAAGTTTTGTGCTAACATTATTTTTACCTACAGGTGGAACTGCTTTGGTCTGAGGTGATGGTTTTGTTTTTATTTGCTATTCATAAAAAAGGATTTGTCTTTATTTTGTTAAGACGGCACTTTCAGTGGGAGGGATGAAGTCGCCAGTCTCAGTCACATGAGATGCGTCATGTTTGTGTTATATTCAGGATTATAGTGATCCTGGAAAACACTATGTAGCTCAGACAACTTTGCAGGAGAATCACCTCCTCTATGTCAGTGCTCTTAACTTGACCCCATCTATTTCTTCCTCATAACTGGTGTGCCGCTTCCTACTGCTAGTTGAGTGAACTTCCTGTGTGCTGGAATGCAACCTCTGCCACATTCCTGTGTTCTCATAGTTAATAATCAAACCAGCGAGACTCACACTTATATTTTGGCTCTAGCTCCGACGATGTCTCATGTGTCCGAAATCCCTTATCAAAAGGAGATAATGGTCATCATGACGTTGGCGAGTAATAAAACGGCATCATAGGAAACACCCCAGACTTGGCTACAGTTTTGTGTACTCATGCTGTTATAGACATGATTACACCTGACTATGCTGTGTCAAGCAGGCGCGTCACACCTGAATCATTGAAACAGGTCACAAGATTAAGTCATAGGCAGACTTAAAAAAAAAAAATGCATGTGCTGACAGCTGTTCAGGTGGAGATTCACTTTTCTTTACAGACTAATGACCAGTTATTTGTAATCATATTATAACATAACAACAGGTGTTCATTAAAGCATCATGAGTTTGTAATTTGTTTCTGAAACACTTCATTATGTTATTTGTTGAAATCCTCTTCACGTCGGTATATGTATCAAAGTGCATTTGTCTTAAAAAAATCTTCAAGAGATTGCAAATGTTGGCTTCACTTCAAATATATCCCACCTCCTTCCATCTGCTCTCTCATCAAAGCTCCACCTTCTAAACACAAAATATACATGTGTGGAAGAGTGTCTGTGAGGACCGATACTATGAATACATCATGTCTGAATCACCTGTAAGAATAAATGTATAAATCATAATGAAACTCACAGCTAAGCAGTTTGTTTAGTCACGTGAAGAGGATTTCTACAAATAAAGTTATAAAATATTTTAGACTTCAATAACAGACTACACCTTCCTTCCCCTGTGAATGGACTCCCTGAAGCTGCAATTTTAACACTCCAGATTTCAAGACTGTACTGTCACAGTTTTAGTTTGGTCTTTTGGAACTTTTCTGTGTACACTAGTTTTGGCAAATGAAGGAAAAAGAAAGGAAAGAACTGATTCACTAAGGTGGCCACCACATAAATAATCTGAACCTCTGTAAAATTTATGTTAATGTTGATGTGAAAAACATTAATTGTTAAATATTATTGTACAGGACATGGTGAGCATCAACACCACCCCCCGTCACCACCACTGAAGATCAGTCTACAGGAAGTTGAGCTGCTGACATGGAAGGCAATGGAGAGATCAGTGACACTGATAGTGGCATCATCCTTCATTCAGGTAAAAGGCTTCAAGCCTAACACTCTGCCTTTTTTTCTATGTCAAAGGTGTATTTGTCTTAATGAGTGCATTCATCTTGGCAAGCCACTCAGCTTATCTCACTGAAACTTGAATTACATTACATTGGCTGCATTTCAAAGCATTCCTTCACTCAGTACAGTAACACTTGATAGAGCAGATATGCAAGACAAAACTGGTGTATTCATTATGCCTGTAGTCCACTGCTGTTAGATGTTTGTCTGCTTTATATGTTGAACATAAATCAGCCAACAATGCTCAGCAAAATTAGACTTAAATAATATTAGCAAAATGTATTCAAGAGAGCATGGCACATTTATTCAATTGCTATTGTATACACCTGGAATGGATTTGGATCTAATATTCAGTCTTTGCTCGTGGAAACAATCTGTGTAACACCCTTGATCTAAAGCAGTCATTCCCAGAGACCAGGTCAGGAACCAGAAAAGGATCATTGGAGATATATTTCTTAGGTTGTAAAATAAATGAACAATTTATTAAATGTTGTAAATAATAATGTATAAAATTGAGTTGTGATTTATTTATCAAACAGATGTATCTTAGAAATGGCTGGCTAACCTATTCAAAATAATATTTATACTATAATAATCTTAATCTTAGTCTGTAATGTGCAAACATTTGCACTTGTCATCTTCAAAACGTGGGTCCCAAAATTAAACATGTGGGAAACACTGTTCAACACACAAAGAAAATAAAAGAGTAAGATTTTGTCTCCAAAAGATTTAACTGGAGGCCTAAATCAGTGTTGAAATTCAGCAGCACAGACAGTATTCCGGGCCATGATAATCCTATCACACCTGCTTTTCCTGTCACACAGAAGACAAATAAGACGTCTCTTATTGTGTCTAAACACTGATGAAATTATAATTACTTTCTATAAGACAATAAGGTACTGCCTTAGGTGTTTTTGACAGTCATTAAAAGCTATTTTTGACTCCGTCTTATGACTCTTTACTTAACTAATCGATGTGTTATATTTCAAATGCACATGAATTTCTAAGTCTCTGCTAATAACATTTATTAATATCTACCCGTTTCAAAAAAAAAAAAAAACTCCAGATGCCATCTACATGTTTTATGCACTTGCTTGTGCTCCACCAAATATTTAACAAATGACATCCTTCAAGAGCGCAACACAGTCTCGAAGTAAACAAGTACTGCTATAATTCTGTTAGGAGCAGTCATGTTCTTGATTACATAATCTGCATGCTTAAATCAACTGTGTACTCCACTCACACCACATTTAATTTGATTCAGGGAGTTCAGGGAGCTCAAAACATGTGTGAGTCCTCGCCTCCTCTTTGTTTAAAGCTCACATGGAGTGGTCCTGTTGCACATATATGTTAGTTATGGAGGTCTACTTACATACATTAACTTGTTTTTATGCTCAAAAACCTCCTAGTTGCTGTAAACAAGCCGATAGAAATCTGTCTTTTCTGACACTGTGCTGAGCCACGATATTTCAGACTGAAATCTCACACCCAGAAGACAGAGTGTGTTGTGATTGGCCAGCCAGCGTAGAGCCTTCCCAACTGTCTTGTGATTGGCCAATATCCAGAAGTGACATATTCAGCACACCCGCTCTCAAAAGCGTCATAAAACCATGTCTAACTTTAACAAACACAGACATGCTGCATACCCACACAAAGGTCAGAAACTCAGCTAAAAGCTCATATAAACCATTCTTATTAAAACCCGTTACAGCGCACACACTGAAAAGCGGCACCGGAGTGCCAGCGTGATTATGTAAACGGCGGAGAATTCACAGATTCTAACGGTACCATTTTTATCACTCTACGACCAAGATTCACGGATCCAGCCCCAAAATAAGAGCAAAACAACAACTGACTTTCAAGAAATACAAGCGGAAATATTCTCTTACCTTTGCTGTTTATCAAAACAAGTTATTTCCACTGGAACAAAACTGCTTCTCATGAAGAACTACACTTCCCAGCATGCTTTGGGGACAAATCCCAGTCTGATTGATATTTACTTTGTACTTTTCCACAGTATTATTTTGTTACAGAAATCTTTGGTTATTTATTTATTTATTCATGTTCAAATCGGTTCACAGTGTTCCAAAATATTTGTTATTAAATGTTACATTAAGTTGTTGTATAAGTAAATGTTGTTTAAATAAAATGTTATTATAATTTAAAAAAAATCGTGGAACGTATCGAATCGTGGGTCAAAAATCGTGATACAAATTGAATCGTGAGTTTGTGTATCGTTCCAGCCCTATTGTCTACTCATTAGTTATGGCCACTTGGACATTCCTTTTGCCTTAATTGAACCACATGATGCCCTATACAATGAGAAAGTGTCCATGGACAAAGAATAGGCCGATTGTCTGCGTAGGAAGCAGAATTCTGTGCTCCATTGTTGTCCTGTCACACTTCGTTCCTGTCGCACCTCCGTGGTTTGTCAGTACCTGCAGGGATTCTGTTAATAATCTCTGAAGGTATGTGGCGCTCCGAGTATTTTGCCTGAAGTCACTCCCACAGCTCCGAGACTAATCTTGATGTCATTAATCACCAAGACAGCAGACAGCACAAGTCAACCACCCACACATTGTTTATAGTTTCATACATCTTAAGACATTCTGCAGTATCAGTGTCATGAACACTGTGACAACAAAAACTGCTGTCCTCTGTCTGAATTTAACATTTGAGAATTGGCAGTTAATCTGATTATACAGAAGCCTACTTGGTAATTTAAGCAAAAATATTGGACTCATGGAGTGAACATATACTATTATAGTATAATTTCATATATAGTTGCATAAGTTAAGAAGATGGCTAATACAACAGTTACTTAGCATCATCCTTAAGAACATCACTGGAATGACACAGACCCGTTCATGTATCGGTCATGCACATTGTGTTTCAAACTTTACAATTTTTGTTGTATCCAAAGATGTAAAGTGAGTTGTCAGTAGATATCACAAACAATCGCAGTTTAATGAAGTGGAACAAGAACAAAAATCATCAGTCTCTAAAAAACGTTCAGAGTTAAATCCACTCCCATATTTCACCACAACCAAAACATGAAGATGATGAATTTTCTTCTTTGCTTCGTTAAGTCTTTTTGTTCTTGTGGGAACTTGAATGTGCAACGTCAGCTTTACATTGTGGTTTTGCTTTGTTTTGCCTTTCATTAGTCACCTCTATCTTCATTTTCCACCTACCAATGTGTCAAGCACTGATAAAGCAATACACTAAACTCGTAGTTAAATCACATAATCTCAAATAAGTGCTTTTGCTTCTTACCTGTTGACTGACACAGGCTCTGACAGCCCAACGACGCATACAAAGGATGTGACCACCCACACAAGGGCAATGAAGCTCAAACACCAGGCTCTCCAAGATCGACTGGAGCTCTGCATACTGGAGCTGAAGAAGGTCTGCATCCGTGAAGCTGTAAGTGGTTTTAATCTATATAACGAATCATCAGACTGAAAACTAATTTGTCTGCATTAAAGTTGGACTGAATACCTTCCACATGATCATTATTGTCTACATTTATTATAATCTGTAATAGTTATAGATCTAGTTTCAATAAAACCCCACACAGTTGTCATTCATGTTCATTAGATTCTCTTTTACAAGGTCATGCACCTTGTTACCATAATGCTCTATCAACATAGCCGTGATATCACAGTGGTTGACTCTGGCCAGGAGCTCCACTGAGAGGAAATTAAAAGGCTTCTTCTCCTTTGTATTGTGATTAGTGGTAAAAGCTAGAACAATAGTGTGACGAACACTCCCTTTCTTTTCAGATACATTGTGTAGACCATGAATTGTGGATGTTGGGATTTTTTTCTGCTGTATTTTGCTGATTCAATTTGCCATACTAATTTAAATGTTCCCATAAGTAATTTGAATAGACATCTGCCACCTGCCCCCCCCCCCCACCACCACCCTTTCTTTTTGCTGTGAGTTGTCAGACAAAGATAAGAGATGAAAGTCATTTCAAAACTGGACACATGCTGCTCTACGCAATTGCTCTAGGGCAATATCCCAGGACTGATCATTCTTTCCTGTTGACACTGGGCTGGGCACTCCTGTTGGGACATGCTTAGGTGAACTAATAGCAGGCATGATAATGTGTCTCCCTTCTCTCTGTGACAAAAGAACAAGTTATCTCAGTGGCCACTTGTTTGGTTTTGTCTTTAAAGGTGGCTGTGTAGGGAGTGACTCATAGTAGCAGTGTGTGATGACTGTTCTCTAATGAGATCAGTAACTATGTGTTGTCATGCTCAGAGTTCATTTGGATATAGATATGCTTTGCAGTGAGAAAGTGAGACCAAAAGAATGTGTTGTTGAAATGAAATCTCACAGCGTTGTGCAACAGATTCCCTGAACCTCTATGTCTCAACATGTAAAGAGGAAAGATACTGTACCTTTACATCATTTCAAAACTGCCACAGACGTGTTTGAATAAGCTATCTGAACAGACATGCACGTCTTTATTTGAACAAATAAGCTGAAAGTATCCATCAGTGTTGATTTGTATCTTAATCTTGATAAACAGTGTGATCCGTCTTCAAAAAAGTACTGATTCATGTTCAAACATTGCTTTGAATTGTCTTCCTTGTTCAGGAGTTGACAGGACGCCTGTCAGATGATTACCCTCTTCTGCCGGGAGAGAAACCTCCACAGATTCGCAGACGAATTGGAGCTGCCTTTAAACTAGACGCACAAAGCTTCCCTCAGGGAACAGAGGTACAAGAAGCACTTTGAGACTGTATAGTAATGTACATCGCTCAAGGATGTAGGATGTTTCAAGAGTCATTCCTTTTCCTCTCTCTCTTCCCCCATGTCAGGAGTCAGAATTGAGTTTAGTGGATGCAGAGTTGGCTCTTCAGATGAAAATATATGAAGCAGCGCGAAAGCTCTGCCAGGAGGATCACCTGAGTAAGGCTGTTAAAAAGAGTCGTTCACAGCAGTGCAAGAGAGAGGACAGGAAACTGAAGCAGCTGCAAGAGACGTCCTTTCAGCTGCGCCTCAAGCACGGCCGATCATCGCCACTCCCTGCTTTTAATATTGCACAACAAGGTGAGAGACACTTGGCCACACTAGATGATAGCTTAGTGTGTAGATCGATTTTAATATCTTGATAAAGCTGGCTTTGTCTTTCCATAGTTTTGTAAGAGAGTGTAATTTCATAGTTTGAATGTAAATTCTGTAGAAATCTAAATGTTTTGTCTGTTTCTGTATCTGGTTTTCAGATGTGGGTACGTCTGATGACAGCTCCCTGTCTGACTCTGTGGTTCAAGATGAAGGTAAGACTTGTTTGTTTCAGCATGTCAACAGATCTGTTTGCACATGAGGGTTAATAAAGCAGATTTTATGATGTTTGAAAGCTGGACATTCAGACCTGCTGATTCAGCATTTGTCCTGACAGAGCTGATCACAAGTGAACAGGTCTAAGATCACACACAGCTTTATACTCTGTCTTGAATGTGTGATGACTTTTGATTCGGGCTATCATTAAAAAAAAAAGCCTAAAAACTAATAAATCTCACATTTTGTTTGCGATTAAAAGTTTGCTTTTCTTCAAATGACTAAGTTAATGAGTAATCAGACAGTGTGCATTTCAGACACCATTGTTTCATTGTGTTTAAACCACACATACAACTATGTGATTTCAAAGAGTCTATAAACTCAGGCCTATCACAACAACAACAAAAACACCTGAGAGTGTTCTTAGGGGAGAGGGAGAGGAAGGGGGAGGGGTTAGGCAGGTGACTGTTTCGCATGGATCATTTCCGGGGCTTTCATGTCAGAGGTCAGCACACACCAGAAGTAAACAAACCTGCATTAACTGTTAAATTATTTTATTGCATTAATCTCAGTTGTATTCATCACAACGATTAACGCATTAACATTGACAGCCATACTTTTGATTGAATCTCTTTACTTCTTCATTTTAGAGGATACCAGCTGTGTTTGAATGACACCGACCACCTCTCACTGTGGTCCTCATAGATAACAAACAACACTTGTGCTGAAATCATCCAGGACAGATACAGATGATTTTTGAAGTGTGGTTGTATGAGTACTGATAGAGAGTCAGAGCTGGTTAGTCTGTGTGCAAAAACCAGCCAGAAAAGAGCACACACTCTCATATGCCAGCAGCTGCCACTTAGCAAAGGCTTCAGCTAACACAATCTATGCCAGCTCCAGTTTCTGTTGTCTCCACTGCCACTTTGCAATCTGCTTACTCACCCAAGTCCATAGAGAAAATTGTTCAATTCAGGTGTGCTATTTTGTGACTTTGGTGTTTGAAATATCTTATTCAGATTTATCTTAGAGATAAACCACAGCAACTGTCATGTCACAGCAAGTTTAAAACACTAATTATTTTTTTCTCTGGACTTTTATGTGGTTTTAAAGGTGTCTCTTCTTGTAACCACACTTCTAATAACCTGAACTGTTCCCTTTAATACCAGGTCTGAATCTTCATGAAAGAAAAAGATGGCAACACTTAATACATTTTACATTGTAAAATTTCAATTTTTTTCAGAAGTGACAAGCCAGTCATCGCAGCCGTCCTCAGGTCTTCCCTATCTAGCAGAGACAGATGCTCCTCAGCTCCCCTCTGAGTCCTCACACTTGTCTGTAGACGGCTCCTCTACACCTGTGGATCAACAGTCTCTCCTGCTGACACCAAATAAATCTCCTCATCTGATTTTTGACTCATCGCTGAGTTTAAGCTCGAGCCCAGTGTATGATCCTCCTCCCATCCAACACTCCCCATGGACTGAGTCCAGTCTGGACCAACCTTACCAGAAGAGCAAGAAGTCTCGCTCTTTTACCAAGACAAGGTAATGCTGGCAATCCATCTTGACGCCTTTCCTGCTCATCAAGTTTTCAGAATTGAAGTAGTCCTCTGACCTGTAGGAGCATAGTAGCATGTATGAAATGCAGATCTCCATGTTTCTAATAACATTAACAAGCTTGAGTTGAAAGGATGCTGGTCGGACTATTTAGAAAAGCTAGAGCAGGGGTCACCAACGTGGTGCCCGCGGGCACCTGGTAGCCCGCAGGCAGCCAATACGGTGCCCGCGGGCTCACTTCACTTCACCTCACTTGCATGTATCCGTATGATCGCTCAGTAAAATATCTTTGATATTGTTTATAAAAACTGATAATCGTTAGGAGTAAGCACTGGAATGAATGTGTATGCAGTTGAATGCATAATATTAATCATTTAAATGGTAAACAAACAAAAAAATATTATATGGTAGCCCTCCATATTATTTTTTACCCTTAAGGTAGCTCTCATCTCAAAAAGGTTGGTGACCCCTGAGCTAGAGGAAGAAGAAGACAATGGAATATAGAAGTCATTTTATGATTAGTTCATATTTATCTTTCAAGAAATTACCAGTGTTACCACTATTACTTTTGTTTGTTTTTGTACTTTTGTTGCCTTATCACTGTGTAGATGTCAGCTTTGGTATTGATGAATGTGCAACACTGCCATCTGCTGTTGCTTTGGTGCTACTACAGTCAGTGTATAGTCATAAACATTTACAGTGACAATTTCACACAGAGGTGTAGTTCATGCTTTACTGTAGGGACCGTATATATATAGAAGAGGCACCATTTTGAAATATATTATTATTACTTGGATGTTTAGTTGTGTTTATTCTCTAAAACATAATGTCTTGTGCTTCTCCTTTTGTGTTTGCAGCAGTCCAGCCAAAACCGAACTGTTGCCACCTTTAGAGGCTTGTTTACCACAGTCTGCTCTGCCAGTGCAACTTTCCCATCTAAAGCTGAGCCGCACCGTCTCCAGCAGCACTCCCTCCACACCAGAGATGCGTGTGCACCGGCAGCTCTCCCTCAGGTAGCTACATCCTAGTACTAAATTAGTCACAGTGATATGATTCCTCCATCTCACCCACACATGTGTTATATGTCCACTTACTGGTTTAAAAATATTTGTAAAATGAATCTTTCCTTAAGCACATAAATGTTTGTATGAGAGAAAATGCAGTTTTTGCTGGACCTTTTAAAGATGACCTGTGTTCTTAAATAGTAGTGTACTAAGGATGTCATTTAATTCTAAATGTCTTTCATCAGTTATTTTCTAAATGTTTGTCAAACACTTAAGATGGCTGCCTGCTCTGTACTCAGCAGGAGTTGCTATCCCAGCTGCAAAAGAACACACACAAACACACACGCATATCTCCTGCTCAGTTTAAATTTTTTAAACAAAAGCTTTGTTGTCATAAAAAAGTAATATAATGAACAGGCTGGCAGGATGTAATGCTTATAAATCTTTGTTTTGAATCTACAATATCTAAATATTTAGAAGAAGTTGTGCAGCTTCTTGGTATAGCTTTCTTATAACAGTGTTCTGATTTGCACAGGTTGTCCAATCCTGAATCTCCATTTGAAAAGGAACGCGGCCGCACCAGAGGTCCAAGGCGACGGCTGACAGAATATACAATAACATTACCAGAGACCACTCCTCCCTCAGTGAAGTATGGAAGCCATGCAAGCTCTGAGGACAGTAACTCCGAACATTCCTTCACATCTTACAATAGCTCCCCGTGTAAGGATTTCCCCTGTGAAATGCCCAAACAGTACCGGCCTTCATTACCATATTGTAGCCCAGTTGCCAGCTTTGGACCTCAAGCCTTCTCACGCACTGCTTTTTATTCTAACCCCAGACTCCAGTCCAGCCCCACTGTTCACAAAGCCTATTACAATGAAATGGTCTACTCACCTGATGTAGATCTAGCAAGGAACTATTACTCCACACAAGCTTCTTGTCCATCCGGTAGATATGATTATTGGTATAAAGATCCTGCTGTGTCCCACCAGAGAGCTCAGAGGCCTTTACCTCCTGAAGTCAGACTCTCACCCTCCCCTGTTCAATGGGACCACCCACACTACTGCCCCAGTGGTGTCCCCCGGCAAGTGGTGAATGAACAGCTCAAGTCATGGCATCGGCGCAGTCAGCTGAAATCCCCCAGATCACGATCTCTTGACCGCCAGGGAGCAGTTCGAATGAAAAACATGCCACTGAGGGAGTCGCCCTGTCACCAAAGTCAAAAGTACCATGAACAGGTAAGGACACTGAAGTTTTCAGCAAAGATATAACCAACAATGTGTCAGCCTAAAAGACATCACATTATTTTAGTATAAAGGAAATGTATAAAGAAATGTATCCACTGGTTCAGTCCGTCTCTCTTCAGCTCTATGACTTTCTATGAAATTGTTTGGCCCAGTCTTTATCAGCAGCTGCCTTTGCAACCAATGTTGCAGCTCAAGCCCTGAGCATGAAGTAGAGGTCAGGATATGATAAACTGAGGCTCCAGTTACTTAACAACTGGTGTGTGTCCCAGTGACTCAAGGCAATTTAGTTTCACAAGTCAAGTCTCGAGTGTACATTCACCCGATTGGATAAATTGTTTAAGTTTTAATTTAAATTTAGTACAGAATGAGCCTTTTATATTTATATCAGAAGTCATGACCACTCTGTAGATCCCGCCATTTTGGACCACCATGTTGTTATAATAGCCTACAATGGACAAACTAAACACCTTTTGAGTTTTGAAGGCAACATAGTTTCCCTAACATATTTTGAAAAGTGAGGGATATTCAGCTGCAACATACAACTTCACCAATTCATTCAATCCTAATGGAGTGAAGTGTAATAGATGTAATGTAGCGCAATGTTTAATATGATTTGGCCATGAAGGAATGTCTGCTTGTGTCTATTCTGTTCTCCTCAGTACATTACAGTTTAGTAAATGTGTCTGCTAAAGACATAATTATTAGGAAATTATAGGTATATAGTGATGAAAGTTGTAGAATAGAATTAATGGTGTTTTCTTATCCGATGTGTGTTACTTAAGTATTTTTTTTAAAGATAGTTTAGTATTTTTAAGTTGTGTCTGACTTTAAATTAATAGCCACGGTACTGCTGTTTATGGGATATAGCTTGAACATAACTGCAGTGCAAATACAGTTAAAATCAGTTATACTTTTTATATCTTAACTCTAAATTAACGTTTTTGCAGACATGTTTTCCCTGTCTGTATTATTTGTGAAACACTAAATATTACAAAAAAAAGGTCACAGTGGAGACTGATGATACCTCCACCTAATGTATCAGTGAACATGAATATATGTGGTAGATACATTTGCACATTACCAAAACAGCTGTGTGTTGTTTGATTGAATTACGACTGATAGTATTGTTGCTTTTTTGTTTCCTTTCGCTGACTTTTAGGTAAACCAAAGACGGCCTCAGCAGAGAAGTGCAGATGACTCTCAAGATCACTGGGTGGTTGATGATGGCTCTCACTACATAAGTCAAGTTTAAAGACATGAAACTCCATGTTCGTTTTCTAACAGACCAAAACAAAGTAGTCCGAAAATGACGGTGGATTATTTGTTTTTACCCATCGTGAAAGCTTTGTACTTGCTCGTCTGCATTTGGGCGTACAGTTGGGAGGATGAAATTCAATCCAAAACAATAACACCACAAACTGTGGCCTCTCACGTTACTACAAACTTGAACCAACACCTCTCTGACACACACTGATTAAATCTAATTGCAGAGCTGTGTGTTTTTTTTGCATTTGGACTACAACTCTAAACTGTGTGTTGTTTTTAATCCATCCTATGTTTGTTATTCTGTAATAGTCGTGTCAAACCATCCTAGAGTTTCTGCACTATTACAAACAGGGTTGTTTATTTGTGTGTGAAGCAATCACTAATGAAATCAAACTGGTTGAGGACGACAACCTCGTACACAGAGATAGCCACTAAATTTGCTCATTGTATTACGAGAAATGTGAATATTTTAAAAATAAATAAAGTCATGTAGGTCATACTGCTGGGGTCGAACTCAGATTGATAATGGCTTCTGTCAAACATGCTTAATGTAAACTGCTTTAAACTTAAGATGATTGCATCACAGTCATGCTGCCAAATTATACTAAATGTGAAGAGTGAAACATTCACTCTTCACTTTACTTTGATTGTAAAGTTCTCCTTTAAGTATTCTTATGAAGGAAACAAAGTCATTGTAAAAGAATTTAAAACAGCATAATTTTTCCCCTTTTTTTAAGCGCATTTTATTTGTAATCACACCTTGATTTAGTCGCCCTGTTAATGAACTTGAGCTGCTTGTATTTTCTTTCCAGGTTTGTCCTCTCGTGGTGTACTTTTGGAATAAGATTTTTCATGTTTTTATTCGTAGCCATGCCTGTGGCTGTTAACTTGAATTTCTAACTGATTAAATCAACTAGTTGAAACTAGATATTATTAACAAACACAAAAGTAGCAAATGAAGATAAAAACAGTGTCTTGCTTGGCAGCTGAAGATGTGTCAATGAGCTTTGACCTTATATTTCTCAGTCTTTTGACACAGCAGATCACTTTCCACTAATTCTTTTTTTAATCGCACCAAATGTAATTTAGTGTGAAGGGTCCTCAAAACGCTGCCAATGTGTGTCAGTATTTCGCAAATCAAGCAAGATGTTATTGTAGGTCATTTATGAATTAGACCTAAGCCACAGCACAACACTGACTGCTCTCCCTCTGTGATCTATTTATGTGTTTATTTATTGTGATTTACACCATAGGGCTCATGGAAAGTCAGACTTGAAATGAAAGAAAACCTGGATAGAGTTTGTGTGACCCAGCAGCGGAGAGGACTGTGTTTAGTTATGACTAATGTACGATGCAAGACCACAATCATGTTTGTTACCTTGTGTGTAGTGTGCCTTTTTTATTTTTACTGTCCTCTATTTATCAATAACAGTAGTTTTTAAATTGACTTAATGATGTGTTACATTTCTGTATTTAAAATCTGTGAAATGTTTTTCCTGTGGAAGTAAATAAAGAGTAATGTTGTTTATTGGCGACTTTCATTTACTTGTGTCGGGGGATTGAGAGATTGGCTTTTATAGGCTTTTATTTTTAGCTTTAAAAAATGTACGCAGTCTTACACAGAGCCTGGGTCGTGACCCACAGATGGGTTAGGAGAGATGTTCTTTGAGAACTGCTAAATAAATATGCAGAATAACTGTTTTCCCATCTTTGAAAATTAATAAATAATAATAATAATAATAATAATAAAATAGCATATGGGTGCCTGGTTTGTGTGTGTGTTCACTACTGGTGTGTAATAAGGATTGGTTAAATGCAGAGGTCTAATTCACTATAGCTTATTGGTGTGTATGCAAATAAAACACACTTTTATTAAACATACATCTCTTGGAGATTGTCACGTTTATCTATTCAAAACATGTTGACAACTTATACCTAAGTTTCAAGCCAGTAAGTAACTTGGCAAAATATGAGAACAGTAACCACAAAAGAAAAGTCACAACCCGCAGTTTAAATCATATTTATCACAGCTAAATAAGACAAAGTAACCAAACAAAACGTAACTGCGGCTTCAAACGCTGAACTTGGTGCAGTAAAAACACTGAAGCATGCACCCTCTCACCTCACCACCATAAAAAGAAAAAAGTCAAAATGGCAAAGTACCAAAAAATATATACTTAAGTAAAATCTTGAAGTATGACATATACTGTACTTAAGTATCAAAATGAATCTTCTGATATAACATGCACTTAAGTTTTACAAGTGAAAATATTAAATAAGTGACGAGTTGCAATTGAGCGATGGTAGATCAGCGGTAGAGCGAGTTGTCTTACAACTAAAAGGTTGTGGGTTCCATTCCCAACCCCACTAGTCTGTATCCCCACGTCAATGGATATGAACAGAAACATGTGATAGAAGGTGTGAATGGGTGAATGGCAAAGCTGTAGTTTAAAGTGACTAGAAAAGCGCTATATAAATACAGACCATTACCAACTCTTCTGATTTTATTTGGTAGTACTAAAGATAGTTAAGGGAAATGTTGTGGAGTCAAAGTAAAGTACAGATATGTGAATTGTGTACTTGTGTACCCAACTGTCTGACAAAGGATGACGACCACAGACAAACAAAAGGTCATTAAACTCAGTTTAGTTCACTCTCCCATTCCCTCCTCTGCCTCTTTCTTGCTTCATCATTGCTTTATGCATCAACAACTACCTCTTATTTACATTATTTTTGGTCTTGCTTATGCCTCAGTGTTTTTTCATCATCATCTTTTTCACCAAAACGTTGGTGAGATCCAATGAATTGTGCAGGAATTATTGTTAAAAGCACATTTTGTGTTCTCACTAGCCACACAGCAGGCTTCACCCACAGACAACGCCCTCACCTTCCTTTGATCTATATGCAGGATACCATGGCAACCACGGTAATGGCCAAAAGTATGTTTGTAGGAACAGCATGCAGCAGGTTTCCACCCCGTCTCTATTCTTTTTCATCTTCTTCTTAGGGCCACAATGGTAACCTGCAAAGCCAGTCATTGTGTCACCTACTGGCAACAGGAAGTACACCTTCAATCACAACTTTTGTTCCATTTACAGGAAGCTTTCATGGTTGGTCGACATTTGCATCTGACTAAACAAATTATTGGTGGCCGATTTCTATCGCCACAAAAAAGGCCATTGTCAGAGGTCAGGGGCCAAGGCATGAAATTACCCAAGCCATTGCATTGCAGTGTTAAGAACACAAAAGGTTAGATGATATTATACACAGTGTAGTGATTCCTACTCCCTTAGAGCTCCAGTAGTGACAACCATTGGCGTTGTTCCACCAAGTGGAACGGTTGGGACAGAAAAGCCTCACTCCCTTCAACGCCTGCAGTCTATTCTCATACAAAGCTTGACGTCTTGTTGAGATAAGCAGCCACAGACCGAGCAGGAAAAAAAAGTAAATAAGCTGCTGGATGTCCTCCATTGGCCACACCCCACCTGTCAAGTAAAGGTACCCACAGTTGGCTAAATACACCAGACTCCACTGTTCAATATTGAGATTTTAGACATTTCCCTAGTAATTGTTGGAGATTAATCCACATTTTTAGGATCGTTAACTAGTTTTAACTGATTTTTTACTGCAGTTCGGCATTGTTGACAACACTCTGATCAATTAGTGGCCGGCAGTCTGAAGATGCCATGCATAGTATTGCCTCAGCACGCTTGGAACCTGGTACCAGGTACCAGGTAGAACTATGCTAATGGAAACGCAAAATAACTGTGCTCTGCCGAGGCGAGGCGAGCACACCAAAGGCCAAATTTGGCTTAGGACCCCACCCAGTCCTGGCCATTGCAGTTGCTTCACACCCTGACATGTATGGGTGTGCAACCGCGGTGAAATCAGTTTCTTGGACATTCAACAGACATTCGCTCTCCCCAGAGATAGGTGCACGATTGCGGCTTGTTCAAAGTCCGACCCATCGCTCTTGACTTCCGAGGTCTCATTTAGGGACCGTCAACAAATTACTGTTTAAATGACAATATTAACATTAAAAATTTATTAAATAAAAATATGGGAGGTAAAAATGTAATAAAAAGAGTTGTGTCTTTACTAGGCAGTCTAGTACTATGGTCCTTTTCTGATTTGAAGTCTTTAGGTCACATGTTCGGGAAGCTATTGAGCTGAAATGCTAATATTTACATTTAAAATGTATTTAAACTAGAGTGGTGAAAGTCGAAGACTACTAATGCTCCGCGCTGAGTCCATGCGCCCACATTTTTATGGCAATTTTAAAGCAAAATTTGGATAGGCAATGAAGGCCACTTTGGACATGTGGTGTGCAGCGGTGACCTTGGAAAGTAGGTCAAGGTCACCCATCTTCGAACTTATCCAAGATACTTGTAAGAGGCATCTACAGTGCCAGTTTGGCAGCAATACAATAAATATTTGTCAAGTTATCGCGTTGACAAGGTTGAAAAGTGCCGGTTTTTGGCTTTTTTCCAAGTTTCAAGTGCAGCTGTGACCTTGGAAAGTAGGTCAAGGTCACCGATCTACGAACTTGTTAAAGATACTTGTTAGAGGCATGGACAGTGCCAGTTTGACATCAATATGTCGTATATTTGTCAAGTTATCGTGTTGACAAGCTCGTAAAGTGCCGTTTACACATCTCTCACATTTCCCCGCAAAAAAAACGCGTAAAAAATCACGAAAAATTCAAAAAAGGTTTTTGGACAAAACGAAAAAAAAAGCCTGGAGATATTCACCCACTAAACAATCCTGCAAAATGTGAAGGGCGTACGCGCACAGGAAGGTATTCATTTTAGTCCAGACGGACGGAATGATGGACGTACGGAATGACCGACGGAACGGTGCAAACGCTATATGCAGCATAAAAATGGGAAGTATTTAAATGGAATAAAAAGAAATGTGTCCTGACTAGGCAGTTTAGTGCTATGTTTTTGCACTCATTTTGTGTATTTAGGTCATATGGCCTGGAAGCTATTGAGCTTAAAAAAAATATAAAAAATCAGCCAACAGAACTGATCTTCCTTGTCACAGTTTACCAAAGGTAGGTGTGTGTTGTGCGGTTGGGGTGATGGGGGTGTGGGGTGTGGTGGGGTGGAGAAAAAAGAGTCAGAGGTTCAAACTCATTGACAATTGACAATTCTTCAACTCATTACTTCACATAACTGATTACTTTCTCCTATCTGGTTGTTTATGTATTTTCTGATCAGTAAAATCACACCATGATTTGTTTGTTTTAAAATAAACATACTCGGGGCAGTGTTTAGCTCATATGGTACCTGACTTGCCTCATATGCTGAGGCTATAGTCCTCGCTGCAGGCAACCCTGGTTCGAATCCCGCACCAAGTGGTCTTTCCTGCATGTCAATCACCACCTCTCTGCCTCCTGTTTCGTGTTTGTCTCCACTATCCTATCCATTAAAAGCAAAAAGGCCCAAAAATATATTTAAAAATATATATATATACTTACTCTTGTAGAAGAAGTTCCTAAGCACAACAAATATAGGTCAAAAGAGCAAAAGTGTTAGAATTTGTCATTGAAAGTCTGTTTTGTTTTTTCTACTGTAGGTAAACTATGGCGCTATTCTGTCATTTGTGCTTGTCAACAACAACCACTGGAAATTACTGGTTTGTAATTTACATTTCATTATGTAGTATTCAAACTTCAAAGGTAAAGTGTTTGTGGCTATAAGTGTTTTCCTTCTTTTGTTCTGTCACAGTACATGAATGCAGCCATCAGCAGCGTATTCATACTGATCCAGCATCATCATCATCAGAGTTTGCTGACTTTGAACATGCTGCTAAAAGAATACAGTAAATAAACATTCAAGATTTTATTGATTTTGTTCTATAAAATAAATAAATGTTTAAATTAAGTCACATCTAGTTTTATACATTCATTCACATTTCATAAACAACACTAAAAGCTGATGTACTGTAATTATGACAATTTGGGAACTGAAAAATATCAAAGTTAGTATTTATTCAGTAATACCCATTCCTCAGTTATAAAGTGAATACATGCAATGGTTATTTAATGGTGACACCAAATATCTGTCTTTTAATACTATCTTCTTAACGTGTATTTATTCAGGGAATACTTGAGAATGAAGCGAACACGCCATGGAAAGACAGACTGGGTGGATGTGAAGTGGAGAGGGGGAGATATGCCACACCCAATGCAACAAGATGGAGGAAGTTGTGGCATCATTGTTGTCAAGGTAAGATTTTTTTTATTTCATCATGTCATGTAAATTATTTTTTTCTGTGTAAGGCAATTTATAAATCTGTTCAAACATGTGGGAGGCATTCAGGCAGATGTCTTCTATAATGTGTCACCCATGTTGGATTGTCTGTGTTATTACTTTACAATGAAGAGCAAACACCCTCTATAACACAACTGTTGTTTGTTCAGATGGCAGAAGCACTGATGAGGGCCTTCCCTCTGACTCCAGAAATGAATTTTAAAACAACGAGAAAAGACATGAGAAGGGAGAGGAGAGATATGGCTCTGAAAATCCTAGAGGCATCAGGTAGACACATCATAAATCACACATGCATATCTAGAATTTAATTTGTAAACAATTAAATAATGACTTTTATTTCGTGTTTAAGTCTTTGATGAGCACAGCTGTTGTGTGTGTGCAGCATTAAAGCCTCCAGGATCCAGACCTCCAGTTACAGACGGGGTGAGTTGTTTAAAAACAGTAATTACAATGAAGAATTTTGCTGTAGACATAAGAGGTTCACCTGAGTAAATCTAAAGGAAAGAATACTAGGGAATACAAAAATAATACACAATTAATAAAGCAAATAATTTCTTTTACATTTCAACAGGTCCAGTGTGGCTGTGACCGATGGTTTCATAGGCTGTGTGTGGAAATGGACACAAAGACATATTCAGTGGCCACGACAGGAAATTGGGAGTGTGTCCTGTGTAAATAAACATCCATCCATCCATCCATTATTAACCACAATCCTCCACCGGAGGGTCGTGGGGGCGCCAATCTCAGCTGATAAAGGGTGATAGGCGGAGTACACCCTGGACAGTTTGCCAGTCCATCGCAGGGCCATAGACAAATAACCATTCACTCTCACATTCACAACTACAGTCAATTTAGAGTGACTAATGTACCTAATCCCCAATGCAGAAAGGCCCTTGTTCTGACCGGGGCTTGAACCCAGGACTTCTTGCCTGCAATGTGTGCCAATAAACAGTATCTTTGAAATGTAGTCAACTGGTCTCATTCATCCATAGTAGTAAGACCATTTTGCATTGATTAGGCTCACTAGATCACATAACTTGGAAGTTATAGATAAGTAGAAGCTTCTTTGTCGAGAAATATTCATCTAAAATACAATAACTAACTAATTTACTATAATAATATTCAATATTTAACCTCTGTTTTTCTGTACCATAACTGCATCAGTTACAAAAACATTTTTCTCAGAGGTGCAAGCCTCCCTGGCAACTTGTCTCTGATTCTGAAGTTCTAAACTATAAAACAAAGTGATGTGCCCTATTCATCCACAGTAAAATATTTTTTTTAAACTATAAAGTAAAAAAATGACTTGAAACAAGTGCATAAACATAGTGTTTGACTGCCAAGTCAGAACACACCTTTTTTATTCCCTTTTCAAACCTCCTATATTTTTTATAATTTTTTAAAATGTAAATATTAGCATTTTAGCTCAATAGCTTCCAGACCATGGGGCCTAAATACTCCAAATCAGTGCAAAAACATAGTGCTGGACTGTCTAGTAAGGACACACCTCTTTTTATTCCATTTAAATACTTCCTAAATATTTTATAATTTTTTTAATCAAAATGTTAGCATTTTAGCTGATTGTATCAGGTGAGCACCTGAAAGTATCAGGTGAGCACCTGATCGTATCAGGTGAGCACCTGATCGTATCAGGTGAGAACCTGAAACGTTTTTTTTTTGTTTTTTTTTTCTCATGTCCCTTTAGGGGCTCTGTACCATACTTAAATAATAATAAATAGTCTTAAAGTATATAAAGTAAATAACAGTGTTAGTGGAATGTTCCTAGTACAATGAGCACTGTCAGTGTGTAGAGTCTTCTTATAACTGACCTTTTTTACCTTTACATACGTACATATATATATATATATATATATATATATATAATTTTCAAAAAGAAAGAAAAAAGGGGTCATAGAGTTGACATTTTTGAACCATGACTGTAAAATACAAGATGGATGAAAACTGACTTCAGAGCTCACTTACAGCATGCGTGTCCATGGGAGGTTTGGTCAGCATTCTCTGTAATTCTCACTGATTTACAGAAAAATCATTAAGTCAAATGTCTGTGAAGTTAAGGTCATTTCATTCATCCAGTCGTCAAATATTCAATTATTATAATTGTTTGATAGCTTCCCCCTTTATCTCCTCTTTCACGTCAAATACCGAGTGGTTCCACAAATATGACGTTTTCTGTCGTTGACGAAGATGACGCGTGCAAAGAAAAGTGTCAATCTTCTGCACCGTTCTCTGTGTGCTGTTTGTGAGGAGGACAGTCGTGTCCATGACAGGTTAGAATGGATGATGCCTGTGGCTTTCTTTGTCCCATGCAGTTACACATGTGTGCCACTAGATGACAAACAACATAGCTTCAGTGTTATTGTAGCAAAAAGGTACAGAAACATGCCGTGCGTGTAGATACAAGATCACTCAAAAATATAGGGAGGGTTATCCTTCACCATATTCTCAATTTTTAATCTAAAAAAGCAAAGCAAATGTAGGTCACCAATATAAATGAATGTGAATGAATGCTTTTATTTTGAAAGGAACATACATTAGGTTTACGGAAAAGAGCTCAACTTCCGGAAGTGATTGTCTTTTGTACGTAGATAAATAATTTACCTTCCTGGTTGGAAGACTACCTTGTCAGGTAACTCGTGTCTATTAAACGAAATGGTCACAGTCGGTGTGAGTAGAATAGAGTGTACAACGGTTGTTGCAGTTTGCTGCCGTCGAACTGAAATCGGTGTTAGTTTAGGTTAGATTGACAGAACAGCGTCGGCTGCACAGCGCTAGCTAAGAGGTAATGTTAGCTTGCTCTTAAATAAGAGCGAACCGTGCCCAGCTGACTCACCGTGTAATTCTGTGTTTTTGTTGTCTGTTTAATGTAGGGAATTCAGCTCACTGTTTGAAGTCTGTCGAATCTTTTGTGATATTCCTATTTTTTTGCGGTTATTTACGTGTGTTTACGTCGAGTGTCGCTGTTGTTCTGGTTTTGTTTGTTTTGTCATCCTCAGCTTTGGATCCTTTCTTTATGTCACTCCATTTTAACATGTAATAGCTAGTGTGGATATGTTTTACATATATAGATAATGGCATGTTCCTAGTCAGAATGAGCGTTCTAAATAGTTATACATTGACATTGACTGAAGCCATTCACATATTCAGTTTTCGCAGGACAAAATTATATCACGTTATCCATTCAATCAACGGAATTATGAATATCTACCATTTCGGTTTGCCATGTCTTCCATTTAATTTTGACTGGTCCCGTTTTGTAAGTCTTTGATTCCCCTGAAATTATGATTAGTCCCAATTAAGTTGTAGATTTCTCAAAGTGTTATGGATGGAGATAATGTAGTTGTAGATGTCAGCATGTGGATTAAAGGTGCAGTACCTGTTATGGCAAATTCTATATGCACAAATGGAAAAAGAGGTGCATGACACCTGGACTAAAATATGTGCACGACATTAATAACTACTAAAATAACTGGTTATTAAACAGTCAAACATGTTGTTGATGGCTCATTTCCCATTATTGGTTGCCAAGCAACATATGTTACTGCTTATTTCAATAATAATAGGCTACCAACTATTCCCTTGTTGTCATGTTTGAGGAGGATCTTTCACTATCTGGCAACCAAAATGTTTTTTTCCCCATTACCAATGTTTACCATGGTTTATCAATTAATCAACCTCCAATAAATTCCAGGTAAACCTTTGTACAAACACGTATAAATTCATTGGTCACCTTCAAAATGTTATATTACTAAAAATAGCAGCGGTCTGACCTGCATTTTTGTTTTTCACCTCTTGGCTGGTAGAGGTTATTTAACATTTGCATGTTTCTTTACGGCCTTATTTTTTTAAAATTAAAATTCACATCTGTTTGTATTGTCTTATATGTGTGTTTTCTGCATTTCAGACTTTGTTAAAACAAAAACTGAGAGCTTGTGTCATATTACATGTTTTGCATCAATAATACCAGACCAATCAATATGACTGTGATTCTTGCTCAGGAGGAAACTGAAGTGTGCGCTCTCCAGTCGCATACAGAGATTGTGAGTGGGTCATCAGGCAGTCTCCCTATGTCAGGCCGAAACGGGTCTGCGAGTGATGCAGACTGTCGGATCTCTGAGGACTGCCATGTCCCAGATGTTGAGCTGATGGAGCTGGGGCCGCTGCTGGAGGAAGGAGGGGCAGCATCTAAAGGCGGCCATGCAGAGGTAGGCTGGTTGCTTGTCTGATTCACAAAATATTCAAAGAAAACTTAGTTTCGCTTAGTAGCTTTAGTTTTTTTGTGGTATTTCTTTGAAGGGAGCTGCAATGCTTGCTGATGAGGAAGATGATGATGATGAGGTGGGAGAGGTCTTGACTTTACCACTTCAGGCTCACCATGCCATGGAGAAGATGGAGGAGTTTGTACACAAGGTACCAATATCTTTCAATAGTGTAAATGTTGAATGTGGAGAGGTAATAATTTAGATAACATCATCAATCCAAGTTTTACTTTGCTAAAATGTCCATCATATATTTATTCTGACACAGTGACCCGAGAGAGAGATTTAACTCTTCGAGGTTCTCTTGTCTTGTGTTCCCAACCTGAAGTTACATCACTTAGATAGACAGAAATAAACAACAACTTGGAATGATGGCTTTTTACTGCAGAACTATCATATATTGTTAGAAACTAACGCTATAATGCATACGGAGAATGAAGTAATAGAGATCATATGACGTTAGACGACTTGTCCCACAGTCTTACGTTGAACTGGCATGAATATTGCAGTAGCCATGTTAAATGAGCAGAAACCCAACACTCTGCTCGTCAGTGTACTGTTGTACAATTCTGTGGTTTGGAATTTAATGGACATAGAGTTGCACCAAAAACCACTGGCTGGTGTGTACTTGGAATTAGTCATATTTGAGTTAAGCTTGTTCCACATCAGTTGCAGGGTTTGTATTATATAAGGCACTCCCTAATCACCATGGTAGACCAATGTCAGGTGACAGTGTTAACTGACATCTCAAATAAAATCTGAATAATAAAAGACTCACCTGATGGGGAAAAAATGAAGACAATGACGGCATGAACATGTTCTCCGTCAAGTATTATTATCCCAAACATTTGGTTCCCCCTTAACTTACATTTCAGTTATGACTGTTGAGAGGCTTTCATATAGATTACAATACTGTAGAATTCCTCTAAAACATTTTTAGTGGCAGTGTACTGTATATTTTCCATCCTCTGGCACATAACAAAACATACAAGCTATACAATTAATTTGTAATTTACCCTTTTTAGGTTTGGGAGGGGCGCTGGAGGGTCATCCCTTTTCATGTCCTGCCTGAGTGGCTTAAGGACAACGATTACCTCTTGCATGGACATCGACCCCCTATGCCATCCTTCAGGGCCTGCTTTGGAAGCATCTTCAGAATTCACACTGAAACAGGAAATATCTGGACTCACCTGTTAGGTGAGAATAAAACAATGCGCTATTGCATTCCTCCAACATTGTGTAATCCACAACAAGACATGTTTTAAAAACATTCTGTGCGTGTAAACTCTAGACGGTCTGTTCACTTATTGACTGTCTGTAAAACTTGTTTTCTTCCTTAGGACTGATCCTATTTATTTGTCTGGGCACATTAACCATGTTAAGGCCCAACATGTATTTTATGGCACCACTGCAAGAGAAAGTGGTGTTTGGAATGTTCTTCCTGGGAGCCGTCCTCTGCCTCAGCTTCTCCTGGCTCTTTCATACCGTCTACTGCCACTCCGAGAAAGTGTCTCGCACCTTCTCCAAGTAAGGCCTCATACTGTCATACTGTTTTATAGTCATCTGTGCATCAAAACTCAGGTTGTATGTAGACTGCAGGCAAGTTGTATTTAGTTCTCAAATGAGATCTTTACAGGCATACGGTGTGCACTGATCGTTGCATCAATAATGTCAGATTTGTGTTTTTGAGACATAAACAACCTAGCTGCATGTGTTGCTTTGTTAATCACAAAGGCGGACCCACATTTGTGCCCCAGGTTTTAAACATGGATGCAGGAAATATACTGTAGGTGCCTCCTCTTGCTCTCCAAACAGTAGTCATGTTCAAGTCAGGACACAGCACTACTGGAGAGCACAAGAAATTGATACATATTGCAGTGTTATGAGAAATAATCAAGGCAAGGTGCATGCAGGTCTATTTGAATTGTATTTCAATGCAAATGGTTTGAATAAAGAAAATAATTATCTGAATAGCACTAAAATAATTGTATACCACTTTGTCCTAGATAAAGGGCAATTATAAAATCAAGATAGACTCCATAATGTGCATAAATGGAAACCTTTCCATAATGTCAAACACTGAGCAGCTGTCTTCTCTTCTCTCTCTTTTCTCAGACTTGACTACTCGGGCATCGCCCTCCTGATCATGGGCTCCTTCGTGCCCTGGCTGTACTACTCATTCTACTGTTCCCCACAGCCACGACTTATCTACCTCACCATTGTCTGTGTCCTTGGCATTGCCGCCATCATAGTGGCTCAGTGGGACCGTTTCTCTACACCTCGTCACAGACCTACACGAGCAGGTGCTGGCTAAATGAGGAATTAAAAGCCCTTTTTAGACATGTTATTCCTTTTTTAACCTTCTCCTACTGTTTGCATTGGGTTACTTCTACTTTTACCACTCAACTGTCATTAGGTCTGCTTTTCTGAGAAACTGTGATTTATTTATTTTCTCGCGTAGGAAACACTGAGGAAACATGTTGCAGTTGTAAATGACTGCTTTCATCCATCCATGTCTGAAATAATTCATAATGATTATATTTTACTGTGCTGTCAAATGTAACATCCGTGCTTCTTGCAGGTGTCTTCATGGGACTGGGATTAAGCGGCATTGTCCCCACCATGCACTTCACCATCGAGGAGGGTTTTGTTAAGGCCACCACAGTCGGCCAGATGGGCTGGTTCTACCTGATGGGTGCCATGTATATCACTGGTGCTGGTCTGTATGCAGCAAGGATCCCTGAACGCTATTTCCCTGGAAAGTGTGACATCTTGGTAAGTTTTCATTGTGTTTTTACATAACTTAATAGATTGGTTGGTTCAGGATGTGTTTTTCTCCGAAATTAAACATTTTATTTAGATAAACCAGCACCAATACGAAACTGCTTCATACATTTTCTGCTGACAGTAGATCCTAAAAAATGAAGGATTCTAAAATGTACGATTGGTTACTTGTATGTGTCGACTCTATAAACGCTGGATTTTTTACTTTACACAATACACAGTAAAAGAGCAGTGTGTATTTGTAGTCCACCTAATAAACACCGGGTTTTCAAATTCCACACCTCAGCTCGTGGTGATGAAGAATGTTGTTGGCCATCAGTAAATATATTTAGTTTTCAAACCCAGGCTATAATCATAGTACATGCAGAACCAATGACATGACACTGTGATTACAGGCTGTGGTTGTCCTTGTGACTGAAACTAATCAGATTATAGAAGTAACAGAGTTGGTATTGTGAATAAGAAGTCAGTATAGCAGCCAAAGCCTCAGTTGCTGAGGAGGTGAAACCTTGGAAAATGTTGAGAGGGAAACTTTTGAGGTTGCACACAAAACTGCACTTTGACATATAATGATTGAGTTATGGGTTACATGGGAATACAGTTTACAACAGTACAAATACAGAAGACAAACATTTGTAATGAATCAAAAAAACACTGCTTTTTGATAAAGCTCACAATGTAAAAGCTTTTGACGATTGATACGACAGACATGTAGACATGACTATGACAACATGATAAAACTTGTGACGCCTTTAGAATCAGTTCGATGCGTCTCTTGACTTATGGAGATTGTGGCCTTTTCAGAAGTGCATAACTTAACAATAATCTAGATCGCTCTTTTTTATGAGGGGGGAGTATTATGTCTCTTGATAATAATGCACATGTATTTCTCTCTCTCTCTCTTTAGTTCCACTCTCATCAGATTTTTCATGTCCTGGTTGTGGCAGCAGCGTTCATTCATTTCTACGGCGTTTCCAATCTGCAGGAGTTTCGCTATGGCCTCGAGGGAGGATGCACAGATGACACTCTGCTCTGAGATCCTGACTGTGACTTACTCATGCTTTTCTTTATAGCCCCATAAGCAACACAAACCCACACACAGCACTTTTCCACTATACAGTTCCAGCATGGTGCAACTTGGCACATTGTTTTTGCTTTTCCATTAGTGATAGTTACCTGGTACTTTTTTTAGTACCTGCTCTGGCGAGGTTCCAAGCGAGCTGAGCCGATACTATGCATAGTATCTGCCGGCCACTGATTGGTCAAAGTGTTGTCAGTAGAAGAGGCAACAATCGAACCTAACAATGCCAAAGTGTAGATCCGTTAAAAAATCCTGAAAACTTGTGTTAATCTCATTTACCAAGGAAATCTAAATATTTAACAGAGGAGTCTGTGCTCCGGCCATGCAGGAAGTACTGAACAATTATGTGAACAATATTTCTTTTTTTAAATAAACTGATTCTAGTGATTCAGTAAACTGGAAAAAAAAACAGTTTTAAACTCACTTGTTTGTGTGTGTTGCATGTAAAACGAACTGCAGACATGCAGTGTTGACACCACCCACGTTGAGGAGGTCCTAAAGTAATTGTAAAACGAACTAAACCGTGTTGTCAAGCCGTGACGAGGCGAGCTGTGCCGGAACTATGTAGTGGGAAAGCACCAATACACACACACACACACACACCCCTACACTTACACATGCTGCTGGTATTGAGTTAAGTCCCTTATTGCTCCTTCTGTATGTCTGATTTGCAAATATCCTCTTTGGGTTTTGGTGATCTGTCTAATTTGGCTCCTTTTTGCTCCAATAAAGTAGCATTAACTAGCCAATGAACTATGGAGGGAATCTTAAACAGGCAAAACGTCTTTTAAAATTATGAAGCTTGAAGTCTGTATTTTCAAGCAGAGTTAAGATGGGACTTCTACCAAATCAATTATTACTGTAATGTTTCTGTTCACCTTTTAGAAACTCTCTAGTAGCCCAGCTTCACCAGTCTGTTACAATTATTTTATTGAGTTTTTGTGCTGTAGCAGGGAGCACGTATTATAAACCATTCCTTTTGTCCCTCCCAGTTCTCATGCAGATTAGAGGACCATCAGACGGAAATAGGAGTCCAGGACCATGTAGGTGATTCAGGCCTAAACACACCTCTTTTTCTGTATATTTGAGGAGAATAAAAAATACACATACACTATGTAAGGATGTCACCAGATATCCGTATCAACAAAAACAGTACAACTTTTCATTTAAACCTGTGAGATGATTCACTCCATAATAAAATTTCTTCAAAATCCCAATGAAACATAATAATAAATGTCAATACAAAAGAAACATGGAGGTTAAATCCACTAATTGGGGCACATAGGTGTGTCTGAGTAACGAGGGATGTAGTCTTAATCAGATTTTTACCTGAATAAATCAGTGGGCTGGATATTTCCTTTGACTTTATACTGGAATTCCTTCTTTGATTAGCAATAGTCCCAAGTAAGTGATTTACAAATGGCACTGAAAGGCTGTAAAGGTTTGTAGCTTCTGTGGGGAAATGTATGAGCTCAGCTCAGGTTAGGTTAAAATGCTGAGGTGAAAAAACACCTACCATAATTTTTCAGAAAACACTATTAATTCATTTTTAGGGTAATTTTTCCTGGGCTACGCACAATGTATAGATCTGGATTGGTCTACTTTTTTTGCAAGGTGATGTATTTTTTCCTTTTGTGCTAGATTACAGATGCAATGAGAGGTGTAAATATTCAGTGCACCTTGGTGTATAACATGAAATTCTAAACTTTAAATCACTATATGGGGTTTAAAATGTGTTATGTATGATTGATATAAACTTTTAGTATTCCTGTGCCTTAGGCCAATGGAAATGTTTTTAAATAAAATGGCCTATCTTAACTGTCAAGGGAGCTTCAAGGTTTTCCAGATGTTTGACATTTTTTATGTTTTCCTTGCCATAAATACACAATCAAATCATTATTGAACTTACAACTCCATTAATAGGTTGTATCAACTGCTGTTTGAGACTCCTTTTTCTAGATCAACTTATTCAAGCTTTATTACAAAAACTAAGACAATGTGTATTCTTGACTTTGTGTTTTGTCCTGTGTAGAAAGTGATACATCATACATTTCACTGAAATGTAAACATGAATATTTATTAATGGTAATCTTGGAAAATTATTGTAATAAATTTTTTTCCACATGTACAAAGACAGTGTCTGGTTATGTCATGTGTGTATTTTAACAGTCCAATTCAATGTAAATAATGTCCAACTTTAATAGAATCAGCTGATGGTTGGAGATTAGTGGCAGAAAAAAAAGTGTGAGATGAGTTCACAGCTGATGTTGATCACGAGAGAAGATAATGCAACATGTATGTACTAAAATGCCAGGAGTATAAATCAGAATTCACAGTCATTTAACATTCACGTGTATCCAATCTCCGTCTCAATAAAGAAATTCATAAAAAATAAGTTCTATTAAAGTGACAGAAAATTGTGCTGATTTCATCTCAATCTTCTGAAAATGATGGCTTTATACAGTATAATGGTGAAAACTCAACAGAAATTGTGAATAAAAAAATCATTCTCATATTTTGTCTGCTCTTATGTCAGAACAAAACTTCATATGTCTGATGGACAGACTAATATTTTTTGTAGGTAGTTTTTATCTCATATAACATTGTTTTGAATAAATTCTGCATTAGAAATTTAAAAAAATGTATTGAAATGATGTGTGCAGAGCACTGCACTGGGAGTGACGATCCAATTATTTTATACATCCAATAACAGTCATAGAGAGTGAAGCAGGAACCAAGTGCAGCGGTATGTGTTTCTGAACGACAACAATTAGCGGCTGGTATCTTTCAGGAGTGGCTGTTATGATAGGATAGCATTAGCAATCCTCTCAGTCTTACGATTTTATTCCAGTTTTCAGCGCTTGTTCTACTCCAGCCTGTAGGTATGTCATTTGTACATTTTCCAAGTGTGTAAATGTTACATATTTCTATGTATGTTTGTATGTAAAATGTAGTTATTTCTTGTATAGTGGCAGAGTGCAGGGTTAGCGTTGGTGTAAGCGTAAATGCAAGGGGCTGGTCTTGCGTTTATAGCGTCTCTCAAGCTAAAAACTAAATGACATTCAAGCTAAAAATATAAGATCAATGTTTATTTGTTTACTTCTGCACTATGGAGGTTTTGGAGACTTGTTAAGACGTGTTGTTATTGTGCAGCCAGTTACAGTCCCTTATTCTCTTTCTGTCCCGTTGTTCATCATCATCATCACCATCCAACTCGTTTTCTGTGTGGCAGGTTTCATTATGGACAACAACACACAGTCCAAAGACAGCACGGACCGGTCCGACCTGGTTTCTGTGGACGGTAAGAACAGCAAGTCTGTGCTGTGTCAGCGCTGTGGGTCTAAAGTCCTGTGCCCGGGGATGGCTCTGTTTGCAGAGAAAGAGGTACGATATAAGAGACCCACGTTTCACTTGTTTGGCAGCTGGAATAACTTAACTTGAAAGTAACATTTGAAAACACAGGATATATCTTAGAACTAGAGAAAACTCCACAGTGTCAATACACTCTGCATATCTACATAAAGATTAAAGATTCCTTCAGGTCCAATTATTTGGCTGCTTCAGATGAGCTTTATTCACAGCACAATGGAGACAACAGTCAGGACAGTTTCCGAGAAGGAAGTGAAAATGATCCGTCACCTCTCTGAACTTCCTTCATTACTTTCACCTAAGCATATACCAAACTTTATCCTGACTCTACACAAGACTACTCTGACATAATGGCAACATATGCACATTTTCTAGCTAATCCAGAACTTTATCTGAGACCTTGCAGAAAGTTTCCATTAATCCACACTGGGATTCTTCAACCCTAAAAGAATTGGGTTGTTATCCATCTCCTACTGATTTCTCCCCTTCTGAACCAGCGACTTAATTCATTGGACTGGAAGGAATTTGTATTCCTTCACACTATCAACATGGCAATGTTGGTTAAGTTATCACTGTATCACCATTGAAATCTAATGATTTCTTTCTTAAGCCATGACTACATTCCCAGAGATGTTTATGAAAATCCATTATTAACTTGTGAGTTAAAGCGGACCTAGACCGGAAGTTCCAATTAACGCTGTTTTTTAGTGTGTATTTGCGTCATTACCTTGTTTAAGAAGCCCTGAAGGTTCTAAACAAACAGTTCAGCCACTGCTGAGAACGCTGTGTTTTATTGTTATCTCGGGCTCAGCGAGATCTCTGAAAAAACCCGGTGCGGTTACGTAAACACCGGTTCTCCTGAACAGCAGATCGTCCTGCTCCAGGCGCTAGTCCAGGCACATCCGGTTGCGTACATTGAAACGCAGAAGTAGAATAACGTCCGTTGTGGAGGTGTTTCACGAGCGACAGCGTCTTCTGACTCCGGGTCAAAGTCATAAAAGGGACTGCTGCAGGGAGTCGTGAAGAAGCTATTTTTAGACATTGTTAAAACAATGTTTTGATAATGAGTAGCAGTGCATCCACCGTTCCAGAGGGGGGAGCTGTGCTTCTGAGAGTGGGTGTGCTGAATATGTTACTTCCGGGGACTGGCTAATCACAAGACTCTGGCCGTTTCTCAATATCCATACTTGTGCGTACTTGTCCGTACTTGCGTACTCCCGTACTTGTGAAAACGTCATCAGCCTCAGACCAAGTTCTGTTCCATTTCTCAAGAACGCGAGCAGCGAGTACGGTTCTCGTACCCAGAAGTGTTCTCGCTCCGCCCATTTTACCAAGTATGCATCGGGTGGTGACTTGAGCGTACTTGGGAAAGCCATATATCCCAGAATGCATTTCGGCGGAACATAGCAGGATAAAATACTAATTTAAACCTGAAATAAATATTTTTCTGTGTCCCGGAACGCAGTTTTGAAATCATTTGAGGCGAGAAATTAGTTCTTTAGAATCCAAACATGTGGTTTGTGTAATAAGATATGACGTATTTATAGTATGACAGCAGCGCTGTCGGAGGTGATCAGCTCCGCCTCTGCGGACGCTCGGTGCGCACAGTGCCTGGCACAGAGCAGCATTACCTCGGCCTGTCCTGATGAAATGATCCGCTGGTTCAGACGGCTCCGTCATTACATACTTGGTGTGATCCATAGATTTGTTGTTGACATGTTGTTTTGTTTTTAATGCAAATGTTTTGACCTGACAGTGTGAACTTTTGTATAATATTAATGTTTAATTTATTGTAACTTTGAATTTTAGATTTATATTAAAGTCGCACTGTCATTGTATATTATAGTATATTATAAGTATTAACATATAATGGACACATTTTATAGTGTATAAAATATTTAAAATGTGAAAATAACAACAATATATGTATTTATTAAAAGTATTTTATATGTTCATTCATCAACACTGTAGGTGGCGGTAATGAGGCTTAAGTGCTTCGCGCCACCATTCAAACAGTAGAACAAGGAAGTACGCTGCTGTTCCAATTGAAGAATCGTGCTCGTGTACTCCCGTACTTGGCAAGTATGTACTTTCCAAGTAAGCAAGTACAAACTGGCATTCTTGGGTATTGAGAAACGGCCTCTGTCTTCTGGGTGTGAGAGTTGAGTCTCAAATCTCGAGGCTGGGAAACACCGTCAGAAAAGAGGATTTCTATCAGCTCGTTTACAGCAACTAGGAGGTTTTTGACCATAAAAACAAGTTAATGTATGTAGTAGACCTCCATAACTAACATATATGTGCAACAGGACCACTCTATGTGAGCTTTAAGCCCAATTTATACTCCTGTGAGCCCTCTGTGTCGAAAGAGAGGCTGTCGGAGAGCCTCTGCGTCGTCTCGGGCTGCACAAAATATTTTGTGTCCGTCACTCCGTCAAGGTACAACGGAGACGGCAAGGGCTGCGATTGGTCCTCAGGACAGGCCGAGCTAAGCTGCTCTGTGCCGGCCACAGTGTGCACCGAGCGTCCACAGAGGCGGAGCTGCCAAACTATAAATACGTCATATCTTAATACACACAGCACATGTTTAGATTCTAAATGGCCAATTTCTCGCCTCAAATTATCTTAAAACTGCGTTCCGGACACAGATAAAGTGAGAAACGGCCCTGTTTCAACAACAGCAGTCTTTCTCTCTCGGACGCCATTCCTCACTGTAGCCAAAAGCACAACAACCTTGCATAGCGACCCCGACTGATCGGGCAGGAAATTGCAGTGCGTCCGTGGTTACTCAGTCGGAGAAGTATAATGTGGCCTTTATGCTACTCACAATCAGACAAATGCTGGCTAAAACATCCATCCATCGTTTCTCTACTGTTCTATCCTCCACATGTGGGTCACAGAGGGAGCTGTGCCAATCTCAGCTGACATATGATGGGGTACACCCTGGACATCAAAGGGCCACATACATAGACAAACAACCACCCACTCTCACACTCGCACCTATCGTGAAATTAAATTATCCAATTTACCTAATCCCCATTAGGGAGAAAACCCATGTACACACAGGGAAAACCTGGCTTAAACATAATCTCCTTATAAATATATAATATTTTGGGATGAATCTAGCAACAGTATATAAATAATGTTGTTACATACATCTTGCAATGCACTTTCACACATCACCAGTGATAGTAGCAGGGGTCATCGGGGGTTTCGACACTTTCAACTTCATACCATCTCTCTCTGGTGACCCAACCAGGGGTGATCAATTCCTGGCCTGTGTCCAAGTAACATTACACCACAGCTTGTCCCTCCTGATCCACAGCCACCTTGAAGCACTCTCTCGCTCTCTCTCTCTCTGCCGACCTCGGACACTTGTTGTTTGCGTGCTCTTTAAACAACAAGCTTAGCTTATCTATACCTATACTAGCTCATTTATAACTTGTAAAAATATTTTTTGTGTTGATGATGTTCTATTTAATTTTTGTTTGTAAATCATTTAGTAATGTAAATGGCTTCATATGTCCCTGTAACACACAAATACAACATACAAGAGCAACAGTACAAAGGCACCAGCCTGGTACTTCAACATGCTTTATGCTAAATGCAATGGTTATATTGTCAGTATGGTTAAAAATGAGTCTCAGTGATTCTGTATTTAGGCATATAAACGTTACAGAAACATGAAAAAAAAAGTGAAAACATGTTTATTCTCCTACTAGCTGTTCCTACCCTCCATGCGGAAAAAGAGTGGCCTCAGCTCCACAGACGGCTCGGTGGATGGGGATACTCTGACTGCCCATTGGATTGTGGACGACATGTACTCTTTTGAGAATGTGGGCTTCACAAAGGATGTGGGGAAAATTAAGTATCTCATCTGCGCAGATTGTGAGATTGGACCAATCGGCTGGCACTGTTTGGATGACAAGAAAAGTTTCTTTGTTGCACTGGAAAGGGTGAATCATGCATAGTGTAAGTACATGTGTGATTCCGTAAGAACTTGGCAGGCTATGCATCTTTCTGTGGATTTACTCCCAGTGTTGACCCCCAACAAACATAATCCATCACACACAGTGACAACGGTGTGGCCATTATAATAAACTTGTTGTGTTTTTGTTTTTTTTCTGGGAGGATTTGATGATGTTAGTTTATTTGACCCATGAAAAATGGAATCTTATCAGAGTTGTATGATGCAGTGAGGATTCCATAAAGAGTAAGTGCTCAGTGATGTACGTTGCTGCTTGTATTGGAGAATGTTCACATTGTGGGCTTTTAACTTTTGCAATAATGATCTGAAAACTTATTTCTGAAACAGGAAGGAATAACAAGTACACAGACTTCTGAAGATACATTTACATGAATAATAACACATATCTTATGCATATTCATACCCACATAGTGTACAAGAGCAGCAATTCCAAGTCCATAGACAGGTATTTACTAGACTAAACATAAATGTCATCAGACTGTTTAAAATAGTCCTGTGGCCATAAATGTTTCATGCAGTATCACCAGACTTTGTAGAAACATAAATCAGATTGGTGCCTTATGACCTGAGATAAAATTACTGTATGAACGTATTAAACTTGAGTCCTGAAATATTCACTTTATCACCACTGAATTAGTGAAAGTTTGATGACTGATTTCTGGCTTCTCCAATGATGGTGTGTAGGTTTTTCTTAATTTCTTCTTCTTCTTTTTTCAAGTAGTATGTCTAACAAAACAAACCATCTGAAGTTCACTCATGAATAACATATGTCCTGGAAACATGTTCTCTCAGTGTTTTGATTATGTAGACAATTTAAATAGAATTTTCAATTGTGCATCTGCTTCTCTTCCAAAGTCCAAAAAGCTGCTTATCAGGTCCCTGTTTCTCTGTTTTCCCTTAAAATACGTGGAGTGCTAAACTAAGTACGTACAATCAATACATTTGTTGTATTTTTATGGTAAATAATGGTGTCATTTGCAATTGTTTTGGTTTAATTGTGTGTGTACTGTAAAAAGCTCCACCTTCTCTAAGCCAATAGCTGTGGTGCTAGTCAGCTGACACCATGAGTGGCGATGGGGGTTTGTTTCTCTTTGTGTGATTATGAAAATAAAAACCATTATTATAACAATTGTTTTGGGCGGATTGAAAAGGAACATTAAATTAAGTAGAACTAATAACTGGCGGAGGGTTGAAATTCAGTAAACTGGTTTATGCAATATTAAATAATTGACCTAATATGTACTTTGCCATCATTAAACACAAGAAAAGACTATTTAAACTGTATATTTACTGCGTGATAGCTGATATCCATATACGATGCCAGGTGTGTTTCGGGTTTTGGTGTAATAGAAGTATAAGATGACTTTGATTTAATGTTTATTATGAAAACAAAAACCCTTCCGACTACATCACCATGTGACTATGGTTTCGACCAATCAACGAGCTCCTCTAGACCATTTAAAAACGAAGTACCGGCCATCGCGTAGAGATCTGGCGGGTGTGTTCGTTTACTAAAACTCAACTGGCCGTTCTACTTGTCCTTTATGTCGGCACAGGCGGGCGGGGTTAGAATTAGGGAGAGCGAACACACAACATTTACAAACGTTTGTTGGTCCTTTGGTCTGCGTTCGTAAGAGTGACATAAATCATACGCACCCCAACAGGGAGCGATAATCTGTGAGGAAACCACGGAACCAAATACGATATAGTGTTAATCCTCATCTAAAGCGTATGCACGCATAAAGTGTTAAAAGCATGTGAACAAACTGTGTGTGTTAAGGTTGTGTCCCATTAAAGTGAACTGAAATGACGTTGAAGGCGTTTCACTGAACTCTGTCAGGCATTTAACTCTTTCAAACAGACACGAACACGCACCACTTGAGCCGAGTCGGATTATTAAAACATAAACTACACACACTATTTTAATCATGTGAAATATTGGCTTGATGTGGGCATTTTGCGTGGGACGAGGCAACACGGAAGCTGAGCGCAAGAGCCTAGTATTTATAATATTTTGTGGGTGTCTACTTTTTGAGGCGGAGTAGTACGATCTCTGGCTGTCACCCTCTCGTCTCCCAACAACTAGATAATTCGTCTTTGAGTTCAAAGGAGTGGAGAGAGTGGGCATGAACTGAGAAACACAAAACCTCCAGCCAGGCACCACACATTTTCGGCGTCGTCGAAAAAAATACACGAAGCGACATTCACCCAACAAAGATGCAACGATGAGTCAGCCGCAGCTGAATGAGTTCATTCCTCCCCCGGAGTGCCCTGTTTTTGAGCCCAGCTGGGAGGAATTCGCCGACCCTTTTGCGTACATCAACAAAATACGACCCATTGCGGAGAAAACTGGCATCTGCAAGATCCGCCCGCCGCCAGTGAGTGTTCCCACATATTGACAGTTAAGCTGTCTTTTTTGTTGTTTCTGCTTCGTTTTCGTTCCGTGTGGAGAGTCTGCTGCCGTGGACCATTTAGCAGACAAAGTTGTGTGTGAATGTGTTTTTTTAGACAGGCTTCAACATGGCGGATTGCGGCTCTGAGTGGAATTGTCACCTAGCTGCTAGCCCGAGCCTCTGGAGTGTTTGTTGGGGTTGTTATAGTTGAGGAAGAGGAAGAAAAGTAAAAGAAACGGAGGAAATCAAGTTCTATTGATCCCAAACATTTAGACGTAACGCTGTTCGTAACGTTCATCTATAAAGCCACGGTTTCTATAAATAATCCGAACGCTGAAGTTTGCCTGTATGTAAATATAACTAACTGTACGTGGCTGTACACAGAGATGTACTTTATGGGTACAAAAAACTAGTGCATTGTTTGAGTTTTAGCAACAAGGGGTCGGTCTCATAACAAATTATTAAAATGTAAATTAAAATATAAAATATAGAATTATGAGTGAAATTCAATAAGATATTTTTTTAAAGACATACTCTTCATAGCTATACCAAGAATATGCATAAAATAGTGAGTGATATATAAGTATAAACACCGTAGCTGTACAAAAAAAAGAACCAATGCGATTGAGGAATTAAAAGTGTCATACAAGGACATGCACTTTATTTTAACACATTTTAACAAGGATACTTCGGGGAGGTTCATAAAACAATACAAACGTAATAATAAAACAATATATAGATTAAAAGACCACTGCACCACCATAGTTGTAATAAAATATTAGCGTGCAACATGAAATAATCCAATCAACAACAATGACTATCAGGGCATAATGGTTGTTTGCGCATAATGAAATGCTTCCTGGAGTTGGCACACGGAAATGGCTCAAAAAAATAATAACCACCAGTCTTTAAAAATATCAAGTTATTGTGGAGTTATGGTGTGAGTTTTCCAGTAGAATTGGAACGATGTTTAGCTAGTGCGAGGTGGAAGCCTCGTCATCGTGAATAAGGCCCGTTCAAAGCTGCAGTTGTCGGACATTAACGCCACCTACGTGCTCGGTGACCAACTGTTTATGGAGAGATGGAGTCGCTCCGACGCTGAGCTGAATGGACATACGCTTCTGTTTGTAGTTTTCAAAATGTTTGCTTCTTAAATGCGTTTGCTCATATTTTTCGCGTCGTTATCTTAACGTTATGGGAACAACTCTTGGAACATTTTATTTTTCTAATGAAGAAGGGGGAGCCCTGCTCTAATGCAAACCTCCATAACGTCACAGGAGTCCAAATCTGAGGTGTTACAGCACACAAAGAAGATGACATAATTACAGATTTCCACCCCGCGATCCCAAAGGTCACAGTTTAATATTGCATTGGCCTTATTCTCTTATACACTGTGTGAGAAGAGGGCGTTCAAGGGTGTGTCCAAGCTTGTACGCAAATCGGATGGAAACATTTTGATTAAATAATTATTATCATGATCATGACTGACATCCTAGATGATGGTAGATATCCTTTGTCACTCTAAATACGTCAAGATACAGGCTGGACATTGTTTTTGTTTCAGTATTGGATGAATGACATCTGTTGAAGAAATCAGGAAATAGAAAAAAAACAAACACATTTGCATGGTTCGTCAGGAAGGGCAGGGGTATGAGGGTCTGAGATGTCATCAAAAATGGTTGCAGGCAGGGTTAAGCCTAGTGACTGGTATAAATCCACTACAAAAATGTTGCTTTGACCCGTTTTCAACCCTGACATTAATCATGAACATTTTTTTTTTAAAGAAACCCTTATTTATTTTATTTTAATTTTTTTAATCTTATCATTCAGAAATGTATTGGTAGACAAGTTTGTGGCACTACCTGTTCACATACAATTAAACCTTTGATGACCACAATGATGGGTTTGTAAAAGCAATGTTATTTTTAGGTAGAGCTGAAAAAGCTGCAGGCTAACTAATTAAAGTGTATAAATGTGTTAATTGAAACTTGGCTGGTGTTTAAAATAGATAGAAAAAGACTGTTTGGTCTACCTTGTGTGCGCACCATTATCTACAGTCCTTTGTCATGCAAAATTAGTTTTTTACTGAACCTTCAAAGCAAAATTTGACTTGAGGCTTCTATGTAGGACAAACAAACCAATAAATGACCTCAAAACTGAATTCTTGAGAGAACCAAGGCAGGATAGTGTTGGACATACTTGGGGCTTGTGTGGCAAAAGCACATGCATATAACATCCTGTGTTTTTAAAGATAGGATCTGGCCTGGTAATCTCTGTTTCTTTGTTTTCTTTCTCTAAGTTTTTCTTCTATGTGAATGGTTTGAAAAGATAGTGTTTTAGAAAGTAAAAAGCCATTGCACCGCAACCTGTTTTTCATCAGTGACTTTTGGGTGCACTGTATGTGGTCAGTATTTCCTGCGGGGATTTTGCAAAGGTTACTGACAAACATCTGTAGTCTGTAGTGTGAATGTTCTACTACTAACATCGAGGAGAACATTATGGCTGTCCATGGTCTCACCAGTTAAGGGCAAGTCATGATGGAATAAACTTGTGCTTGTAATCGTTAATGTTGTTGTCAGTCTTGTGCTTGTGGAGTGGCCAGAAAACCCAGTGCAGATCTGCATGTTTTCAAAATGATTGTTTTCCCGTTGTCATCAGACATTTGTGGTCAAGGGTTTCGGCACTTTCAACTCGGCTTTGTCTACAGATGATTATATGATGTTAATTCAGCTACTCATAGTTTCAACCCAGGAAGTAAAAACAGCCTGTCCATTATATGCTGTTAGTCTAACAGTAACAAGATATTTCTGACTTAAACAAATGAACAGTTTGTCTTTGTGCTTTTCAAGTAATTTGATAAGTTATATTTGAATTGTAGCCAGCCTAATTTCTAGGCCCAGTTGGGTCAGATGATCACCAGATAACTTACATGATACTTAGCACATTCCCTTTTCATTGTAATGGAGTTTCTTGGGATGTTAGGTTTACCTATAAATGCACTAAGAAATGATGTTTCTCCAAAGTAACAGCTGTGAAATAAAATGCCAGGATATCAAAATCAAGTGTACAGTGCGAAATGTACTCAGACATGTTGCAGTGAAGAGTGAAGTTAAATCAACAACTACCGAGTTTAAGAAAAAAAAAAAAGCTTTCATCTGTGACAGAGTTCCTCTTTCAAGCTTAAAGCGTACACGCAGAGGCCAAAATATGTGCTATCAAGAGAACATGCAACAATGCTCTTGTGTGAGGAAAGTGGTTGTTAAACTCATGTTGCAAATGAGAGTTCTCTGTGATTCTGGCTATATAGCACTTAGGTCGTTTTGTGCAGCTGGTTTTATAATGAATTATATAGATTATTTCAATATGATCAGCCTCCTGTTGAACAAGATGACCAAGTTTGTATCAAACTCAAAGACACAATCTCACCAGTTGTTCTTTCCAGTTGTAAAATTTGTAAATTTCTCACTCATGGCAAAATAAGTGTGTTGTTATCTGGTGTTGCAGGAAGTTGTGTGGTCGTGCATGAGTTGTTTTGTTTTATCACAGTGTGCAATTGCATTAGTATCAGGCGTGTTGGTGTTTTCCATTTTCCAATCACACAGGTCCAGGAAGTTATTTGATGTTGTTGGAGGTAATCGTGCATTCATTTTAGTCATCAGTTATTAATATAGAACGTTTCCTACAACAGGTGTAGACTTGCTGTCCTTTAAAGAAATTTTTTTAAACATTGCAAAATGCGATTTTGATATTGCTGAGTGCAGTAACTATCACCCAGTTTATTTGATATGTACAAATGCATATTAGTTCACCTGAGAATCAACTTGTAGTGCTCGTGTGCTACATGTTTTGTTTGGTTCGGCCATTTTGTCAAATGCAAAATAGTCACTTTCATGTTTGAATGCACAAATACTTCCTGTTGGCTTTTACTTTAAGAAATGCACTGGTGGATGATCAGACAGGGTGTGCTGACAGGACTTGTTTTGTTGTTTAATCAAGTCCTCCTCCTGTTGTATTTTGTTTCAATTAGTTGAAAACAGTTAAATATGTGTTCATTGAATAGCATATGTTGAGACCAATACCACATGCATGTAATTTGCTTTTTTTTAATGTATTGTTCTAATTTAGGAGTTTAAAAAGTCTGAAGCTAATAGACTGTTGTTTTAGGGAACTAAATATGCCACTGAAGAGTCCTGAGTAAAAACCGTTTATTTCTGCTGTTTGAGTAACATTTGCTTTAAACTACAGTCACCACGACTTGCGTATTGAGATATTGTATATTAATGGCTCTTGGTTGTTGTCGTTTTTTACACAGGTACCATGTAGTACACTAGATATGCTGACATTTAAATGTGATCATCGAAGGTTCGTCTCATTTTACTTAACAAAAGTTATATCATTCTCTCAGGATTGGCAGCCACCATTTGCCTGTGATGTTGACAGACTGAAATTCACACCACGAATACAACGGCTTAATGAATTGGAGGTAATTGTTTACGTTTAACATACAAGTACAAACGTGTGTGTAAATGGTAAAACATCTAGTTAATTGCACAACTTGCCAATCTTTGTGTGATTCTGTTTTTTAGGCTCAGACCAGAGTGAAGCTCAACTTCTTAGATCAAATGGCAAAATTCTGGGAGCTCCAAGGATGCACTCTGAAAATTCCTCATGTGGAAAGAAAAATATTGGACCTTTACCAGCTGAATAAGGTAAACGAAAAGTCTACTTTCATAGGTTTGGGCCCAGGAAGAGTGCCTTTAACAGTTCACATAAGATTGATGTTTGTTTGATCATATACACGTGTCTGCTTTCTACACATTAATTGGAAATGGAATACACCATGAGAAATATTGTACAAATATTTATCTTTCTCTCTATTAAGCTGGTGAATGAAGAAGGAGGATTCGATGCAGTCTGCAGAGAGCGACGCTGGACAAGGATATCTGTTAAGATGGGCTTTGCTCCAGGCAAGGCAATTGGCTCTCATCTGCGAACACACTACGAGAGGATCCTGTACCCATATAACCTGTTCCAGACTGGAGCCAATCTGTCCGTACGTCACAAATGTTTTCTTTTCCCAGCAGAGCAGCAGTAGTTACACTCATTCACAGATGGCTGGGTATTTATAGGCATAATCCAATCCATTACAGTGTTTTTTTTTCAAGGTGTTCAGCTTATTATTATTATTATTATTATTAACTTGTATATACCCATCCATAATTTGGTCTTGAGAATATTATAGAATCAGCAGTGGGGCTGATGATGAGGTCAGATTCTGTTAAGATGGTGAGAGAACATTGTCAACACGCATTAGACATAATGTAGTCAAAATACCATGTCTAAACCAAAGGCTCTTTTATTAGGTTACATTCATGTATGATGATAATGTCATCCTCTCAAGGAGCAAGTTCCTTTAAAATGTGGTCCAGTCTGTACTGTTTGAGTGCACGTTTTGTCCATTTGGTTTAAGTTCAGTGGGGGGAAAAATTAGCTTCATTTGAATTTTAAACAGATATTCGAGCTTTGTTAATAGGATGTTTCCTGGTTTCTGACTCTAGAGGGCCACCTTGACCAATGACACTAAAGATAGGGAGTACACCCCTCATGACCTGCCGCAGCGCCAGTCTGTCCAGCCTCAGGAGACCTGCACCATCGCCCGCCGTGCCAAGCGAATGAAATCTGAAGTTAGTCCATCTTTTCATTTCACTGCACTGTGATATTGACACTCCTGTCATTTTAGGATCCATACATCTTTGCCACACATTCACCAAAGGTTTTCCACAGAGTAGTTGCACTGATGTTTGTGAGCTGTTTTGTGAGGCAGTAACATTCTGTGGTCACCATGAATGAAGACCAACTGACCTTAATTTAAACTGCAGCTGTGGCCTTTTTCACTTAAAGGGACAAGGGACACATTTCTCACATTAGTTCAAAGCTGCCTCATTGCTGACCCAGTTGTATAAAAAGATATTTAATTTCTGTATTTTTTTCTTTCCAACACCCACCTGTGATCCTGACAGAGAAGTTATTTTAAAACTGAACCAGGAGAAGTCTGTGAGAAACGTCCCAATCTCAGGAGGAGGATGGGAACATATGTTGCCAAACCAGAGCCTGGTAAGAACAAGGAAACCTGTTGCTGACTGGTATAGGAAGACAAAGAGAATGTTTTGGTTCAAATGAAGGAAAGATTTACATAGTGTCATCAATGTCTTTCAGTGAGAATGGCAGTCGCAAAGGTGAAACGGGAGCCCAATGAACATGATGGTGATCTAACAGAATATGAAGACACTGAATTGAATGCGATAAAATCTCCCCACAATAGAGTGAGTTTATTCTTTTGTGCTAAAACATATTATACACCACTCTGCTTTTAGTGATGACATGGAAAAAAAGAGTTCAGCTCCAGCTGTTTTCTGTCCTCAGGTGGACCAGTATATGTGCCAGGTGTGTAACAATGGGACTGCTGAGGACCGTCTACTGTTGTGTGATGGCTGTGACGACAGTTATCACACCTTCTGTCTGATTCCTCCCCTTCATGATATTCCCAAAGGCGACTGGAGATGCCCCAGGTGTCTGGCTCAGGTGAGCTGCAAACCCTTCACCCTGAGGGAGCGAAGACCCCACAGCCAAGCTCATAATTGGGAACAAGAGAATAAGCTTCTATCTGATATTCACAAATTTAGTATGAATGCTTGTTTGTTTTTAATTGGTATTCTGTGTTTTGTCTCTCGCAGGAATGTGGCAAACCTCCTGTCGCTTTTGGCTTTGAGCAGGCTGGCAGGAGCTACACCCTGCAAAGTTTTGGAGACATGGCCGACTCCTTCAAGTCTGATTATTTCAACATGCCAGTTCATGTGAGTTCACAACAGATGTTAATTGACGAATTTCCCTTTGGGAAACCACTAACTAAAGTAAATTTCGTCATCCACCCATATCTGTGTTGGTCCTTCAGTTTGATTCTGTGTCCATACATACCGACAACACATGCTCCCTATAGTACAACACTTTCCTGTCCAGTTGATGGCACACTCTTGTTTTGTCCAAAGAGACAACGAAGAAGATGAAAACCATGGAAACTTGCTTGAGGTTATGAGAGATATTCCACCGGTACCCGCACACGTACAACTCTGCATTTACAGAATACAAGGAAATACAAATGAGGGCCCTCATTAAATATGAATCTAACCACAGGCTTTTACATGCATAAGAAATGGAGTATGACATGGCCCTAACAGATGCTATTATAATTCTAGTTTTCTAATATTGTCATTATTTATCCTAATCTGTAAACACAAGGATGGCATCGCTAGCACAGTGTCACTGGCAACAAAAATGTTATTGAAATAGATTACAGCTATTAGACCTACATTTAATGAGCATGCAGAAAATACTCCAGTCTGTGGAATCATTCTATTTTTATAAAAAGGTTTTCTTAGACCAGACATAGATGCCGACTTTCAAAGGGAAACGATTCTTGACTCCCCATTTTGGTTTTATGACTTTGACTTCTTTGAGCAAAGGAATTCTTCAATAACACACTTCCAAGAGGAATCCATTTTTATCTTATCAGATGTTTGGGGTGGGTGCAGGGCAGGGAGATAACAAAAGCAAACCTTGTATGCTACAAATCAGAGAAAATGAAAGAAAAAAGTATCCAGCCTAATTCTTAAAAGAGCAAATGTTTCTATGTATTTGTCTCAACAATTCAAGCACACTTTGGACATGTGTAGCAGTTGGTGTAGAAATGCATAGAATGTCCTAGTCCATATGTTTTGGTGTTTAAATTTGCATTGTATGTGTTGCCAGATGGTTCCCACAGAGCTGGTGGAGAAGGAGTTCTGGCGTTTAGTCAGCACAATTGAGGAGGATGTCACTGTAGAGTACGGAGCAGACATTGCCTCCAAGGAGTTTGGGAGTGGTTTCCCTGTGAAGAACGGCCATTTTGAGCTCCCTCCTGAGGATGAGGTACAAAATGTCTGCTGTTGTGGTGATTTGTTGTTATGGTTGTTTCACACTCGGTTAATTATTCAACATAAATGCTAACATGTGTTGCTCTAATACCATATATATGTAATATATATCACTATATATAAAGTCATTATATTTTTAATATATTATATTAAAAATATAGTGACTTCACAGCAGATAATGTTGTCTTAAACAGTCCCATCCTCAATTCCTTCCTACATTCATTAAAAACTGAAATTCACTACAAAAGCTTCCAAAAGCAGTGTGGGTTTTTAATTGGGAAATGAGCAACATGAGAAACACTTTTTGTTATTCATTTGGTTTGTTTTCGGTGTACTGTGTTGAGGTGGTTTATGACTGAGTGGTTAATTGGAGTGTTGCTTCCTGTCTCTGACCTGCAGCATTACCTGAGCAGCGGCTGGAACCTGAACAACATGCCTGTGCTTGATGCTTCGGTGCTTACGCACATTACAGCAGACATCTGTGGGATGAAGTTACCCTGGCTGTATGTGGGAATGTGTTTCTCCTCCTTCTGCTGGCACATTGAGGACCACTGGAGCTACTCCATAAACTACCTGCACTGGTAAAGAGCCCTCACCAAACTCTAATATATTACAGTTTAAATGATTTAGTCCATTACAATTCAATAATGGCAACAAGCTTATGTTTAGGGGAGAGCCAAAGACATGGTATGGAGCTCCTGGTTCTGCTGCAGGGCACCTGGAGTCTGTCATGAAGAAACTGGCTCCTGAGCTGTTTGAGTCCCAGCCAGACCTCCTTCACCAGTTGGTTACCATCATGAATCCCAATACACTGATGAACAACGGAGTCCCGGTAACAACAAAACATATTTTCTTATCAATTTGAGTACAGAATTTATTAATTACAGAAAAATATAATCTCTGTGCCATAAATCAAACCAAATTACCTTTTTAAAAAACATTTGTGAACAATTTCTTATTCTTTTTCTCTTTTCTCGACTAGATCTATCGCACCAACCAGTGTGCAGGAGAGTTTGTCATCACTTTTCCCAGAGCTTACCACAGTGGATTCAACCAGGGCTTCAATTTTGCAGAAGCTGTGAACTTCACTACAATGGACTGGGTATGATATCATTTCTACTGTTATCGGTTAAACATTTGAACCATCTAGGAAATGTGTTCTTGGTAAATATTTAGTGTTCGATTTAATCTCTCTCCTTTTTAAGTTTCAGGAATAATGCGTTTGTTCTAATTTAATAGAAACACTACAATTGTTAGCTTCATGTGACTATAAAATAACAATGACCTCATGTTTTCTCTGCAGATGCCCATTGGCCGCAACTGTGTGACACACTATCGCCAGCTGAACAGGTACTGTGTGTTTTCACATGACGAGATGACTTGTAACATGGCCTCAAAAGCAGACACGATGGATGTTGACCTAGCATCAGCGGTGCAGAAGGACATGACCGTCATGGTCCAAGAAGAGGAAGATCTAAGACAGAAGATTAAAAAACTGGTGAGCTTTTTAATAGGCCTGTCTGTTTTTATTAATTCACATAAAATAGTAAAATTATGAGAAATGTAGTCTCTATTGAGCAAAGCTGAACTCATTTAAACAAAACTCGGCTTCATTATATCGTGCCAAAGCTGGTTTACCTTTTAAGAAAGGAGTGTTATAGTGTAGTGTGTATATATATATAGTATAGTAGTCTATTGTCTGCACTGCACCTCCTAATGATTGTCAATTCATGTCCCCAGGGTGTGATGCAATCGAGGCAAGTTGATTATGAGAACCTCCCAGATGAGCAGCGGCAGTGCAGCAAGTGTTGGACCACCTGCTACCTGTCTGGCATCACCTGCGCATGTAGTCCTGGCAAGACGGTTTGTCTGTACCACACTCAGAACCTCTGCTCGTGTCCTCAGACCAGCCTTGAGCTCAAGTGAGTCTTCAGTAAACGCATCCACTAAAAATGCATCTTTGTATCTTTTTACTCATGCTATTATGCCTGCAATCATGAATTAAGATGCCCCTTTAGGGGCCTGAAGTGCTGCTTGTATAAAGTTTTACTGAATGACATCCTTAAATCAGTCCATATCTTCATACCGCTGAGCTGGTGACAAAATAATACTCTTTAAATCTGAACGTCATTGTCTTTTTAAGACATTAAATGACTGGAATCAATGTATATTATGCAAGTAATCACTGCTCTTACAACATAGTTTTCAGCAACATTCAAATGTCCAGACAGTGTTTGTAAAATCAGCTTGTTAAAGGAACAATAAAGCTGCTCTCATGAAAATACACAAAGGCTGTCATGCACAATACTGTGCAAATGTCTGAAGACACCACCAGTTTTGTTGTCTGTCATTCTGTGATCATTGCTTATATACAAAACCATCTTTCAGTCACATCATTACAGTCAACATGACAAACTGTCAATAAGTTAAACTCGTACATGTCTTTGTGATGCTCAAGTATGTCTTGAACAAACCTAGTAGGACAGACACCGTTTTTTCAAATCACATTAATTAGGGATTAAGAGAGCCAGGGTCGAGTTAATGTTCAAGTGTAATGTTTGCTTAAACTAATGTTATTTTAAAACTGCATGCATGTTTCCTGTATTTTCTGGATGTGTTCCAATTAAGTAATCAAGAAATAATAATTCTACATGGTCATTATAACATTGCTAAAAACAAATGTAATGACCAACATAGTACTATATGTTTCATTCAAGGTACATTTAGAACCAAGTGTATTTTACATATTTCTGTTGAACCTAAGCAAATGACACGGCAATAACAGTCCACTCATTGTCTTGCTTCATCTTTTCCTGTAGCTTCAAGTTTACACTGGAGGAGTTGCACAGCCTAATGTCGTCAGTGACGCTGCGCGCAGAATCATATAAAGAGTGGCTATGTACTGTTAAGGAAATTCTGGAGAAGAATGGAAGCAAGAAAAGAGGTAAACACAAATGTCTATACTAAAAAAACAATGATGCCAAATATGCCCTGAGCTTTATTTAAACGTGCTACTCTCATTTGCTTGTATTTGTGTTGCATCACCATGTCTTTTTAAGTAAATGTGTTTCCTGAAAACTTAAAATAATTATTTTCTATTCAGGTTTGGAAGAGCTTCACAGTTTGGTGGAGCAGGCAGAAACAAAGGTCTTCCCAACCACCAGCCTCGTGGATCAGCTCTGCACAGTCACCACAGAGGCTGATAAAGTTGCTGTGATGGCACAACAGCTCCTGAATGGGAAGAGACAGACGAGGTACTGCAGAAACAAGAATAAGCTTATGCTTTAGCTTTAGCTTGTTTGGTTGCTACATAGATCACAACACACATGCATATAATAATCAGCCAAGTTCATTGTGTTTCACATCCAATATTAATTGATGATAAATCAGTTATGCAATCTTAATGTTTCCTCTATAGTCTTTCTTTTCTACAAATGGCAGCTTTCTACTGTACTTTGATGTGGCCTCACTAATATTTTCATGGTGCCAACATCACATCATCATTATAACTGCTGTTTTTTCATTGTGACTTTTGTCCTTAATCGGTCTGTAATGCAGTCTTCTTCTCTGTGTAGGTATCGATCTGGAGGAGGAAAGTCTCAAAACCAGAACGAATTGACTGTGGAGGAGCTGAGGTCTTTTGTTCAACAGTTAGACAGCCTGCCATGCACTATCCGACAAGCCCCTTTACTGAAGGTTAGTTAACTTCTGTTGGACAAGTTATTGATTGTTTTTGACTTATTCAAATTGGTCAAATGTTGAGATTTTATATGGTTTTAAAACTTTAAACATATGTGATATATGTGAATAAATGTGATTGGTTTTTGAAGATGCGTGATCCAGTTATTCAGATGTTGCTAATGACTTTGTGTTTAATGTAACCTCCAGGACCTGTTGATGCGGGTGGATGACTTCCAGCAGAGGAGTGACCGTCTTCTCTCTGATGAGTCCCCCAGTCCAGTGGAGCTGCAGAACCTGCTGGATGTGAGTCTGGGCCTGGACGTGGAGCTGCCACAGCTACCCCTGCTGAGGGAGAGACTGGAGCAGGCTCGTTGGCTGGAGGCTGTGCAGCAAGCCAGCAGCTGGCCCGACAGCCTCTGTCTGGACACCATGAGGAGGCTGATAGACCAGGGTGTGGGTCTGGCTCCTCACAGTTCTGTGGAAAGGGCCATGGCTCGTCTGCAGGAGCTGCTGACAGTGTCTGAGCAGTGGGAGGAAAAGGTGCTCGGCCTTATCGAGGCCAGGTGAGGACACAAAGCTGCACTGGACCTGAAGTATTTTCTTCAGTTTCCATAGTTTAGCTTTTGTTTGTGCTTTTTTTTCTTTTATACATGGGAATCAATATTGTTTAAGTGAATTCAATTACTAATATGTCAACCTAATGTCATCTTAAGTTAAAGAATCAACTGAAACCAGTGACAAAAGTTACAGCATAAGTATTGATTACATATACTCCACCTACAGTGTGCGAAATACCCAATCTTTAGGAAAATAAACATGCTTTCCCATTACACTGCAACATGTTTAGACCCCCCTCAAATTTTGCATTAGAGGCTTTCAGGGGCTCTTGAATGTTATTCAGGGGGTCTAACCCGCCCAGACCCCGCTGTATTTCGCACAGTGTCCACCTACTCCTTATCGACCCTTGAGTTTGAAATCCTGAAAAGCTGAAATCTCTAGTGCAGTAACCTTAACATACAGTCAAGGCGGTATTCCAAAACTGAAAGCTGCGGTCAGTGATGTTGTCATTTAGTTAACTTCCTGTCTGTTGGTGCTGTGGGATCCCTCTTCCTGCTCCCTATGTCAACTCATGAGCACATCATGTTTGCCAATGGAGGGGCAGTTATTCACCAACAGCCGAACCTCTTGAGCAGAAGATCCCACCTCTTTGAGGAACTCTGGCTCCTGATTGGATAAAGCTTGTTGGGCTCCTCCTCAATTTACTGTCAGACCCCTGAGACTGTCGATCAGTGATAGCTGTTGCAAAATAGAGCTTTCGAACAGGATTTTACTGACAGCAGTTTAAATATGTATATGCACACTCTTCTTTAAATGGCAATATCAGATGTGAACTGAAAAAATAAAAGCAGCTTCAACTCCAGACAGTTTAGAGCTGGATCATGGAGTATAAACAGGATAATGGTGTTGTGACAGTTCTTATCCCACTAATGGCTCCACAGATATTATGAACTATAAAACACCAGACTCTGCTGGATCAGGCACTTGAGACAATCTAATATTTGATGTTTGTACAGAACTCTGCTCTCAGTAAAATATGACATTCTGTTGGTATTGTTGCCTGTCCTGTACATTTTACTGATAATATAAAGTAGGATTGTTTTCCCCTATATGTATGAATTGATGCTGTACTGAACTAAAATGATTGTCACTTCACAGGCCATATCACGGCTTAGAAACACTTGATGCAGCACTACAAGAAGTAGAAAACATCCCTGCTTATCTGCCCAACTGTCTCCAGCTGAAAGATGTTGTAACCAAGGCCAAGAAGTGGCTCCATGAAGCTGAAGCACTGCAGGTAAAGGTTATGAGTTTGAGTTATAGCATTTGATCCCAGCATTTAACACTTCACCAGGTGGTGGTGTGTGGATAAGTAATCTTGTGTGACCATATTTGTAGCTCGGAGGACGTATACCTGTGTTGGACAGTCTCTCTGAGCTGGTTCTCAGAGCAGAGGGCATTCCAGTGAGGCTGGACCCACTGAGTCGTTTAGAGGCCCTCATCAGTGATGTTCAGGCCTGGAAGGAGAGCGCAGCAAAGACATTCCTACTGAAAAACTCCACTTTCTCTCTCCTGGAGGTAAACAGAGATTTCTTTGTGACTCTTTTTAAAGATTTTCTCTATGATATGATTAACAAAGAACTTGTTTCCTTTCACATTTTTAGGTGCTTTGCCCAAGATGTGATGTAGGCAGCGGGCATCAGAGGTCGAGATCTAAAAAAGCAAAAGAAGCTCCACAGATCATTAAAAAACCTTCATTAAAACTGGAGTCTCTGTGTGACGTTGAGAGAGTGCTCTCTGAGAGCAAGGACACTGCTTCTGCTGTGAGTGTTGATCTAATATTGTCAAAACTGAAAAAGAAAGTGCCTTTTCTTTAACTGAGGATGGCCTTAGCTACAATGTTTATTTAAATTTGAGATGCTGGCCTGTTTTGGTAAATATTTAAAAGCTGTGTTTGACTGTCACATGTTTCTACTTTAATATTCAAATTAAGATTAATCTCATGTTTGTATAGAATTAATGTCTCTCTTTTGGCAGAAATACTGTTCATTATTATGTTTTAACTTCATTTTAACTGTGTAATCAGCTGAAAATGGCGTTATGCGTTTCTTGTTAGCTGAAGGTCACTGTATATTCTCCTTCATGTTTGGAATGGGAGCAGTAATTAAGGTTAAAAGTTATTAAATTGACTACAATGTACAGCATTATTACACGCACTCAACCTTTTTCATTTTTTCAGTAACTCAAGGAACATCAATTTATCTGTCTGTGGGTTATTTTTAATTTAAATTACTTTTTTTTTGTCTCTCCTCACAGATGACCACTCTGGCTGAAGTCCACCAGAGGGAGATGGAGATGTTGTTAGCTCTTAGGGCTTCAAATGAGTCCAGGCTTCTTCCTGCTGAAAACTGTAGCACACTTAGCGTTTGTGTTTGCCAAAAGGCCCCTTCAGATGCCATGGTGCAGTGTGAGCTTTGTCGAGAGGTTTTCCACTGTGGCTGCATGGAAGCAGCCTCAGACCTGGAGTACGGCCAAGCCTGGCTTTGTCCTCTTTGTCAGCGGTCGAGAAAACCTCCTCTAGACAAGGTCCTGCCACTGCTCGCTTCACTGCAGAGGATTCGGGTTCGACTTCCAGAAGGAGATGCGCTGCGCTTTCTTATCGAGAGGACAGTGCGGTGGCAGCACAGAGTACAGCAGGCCTGCACAGATGGAGTTCTGGAGAAAGTGTCAAAGACGGTCAGTGAGAAGTCGCGTTGTAAAAATATTTGAACAGATACACCTCGACTGTTGTTTTGTCTGTATGCTTCACTTGGCTCGTTTTCTTACTCGGTGACATTACTGGAATGACATTGTAGACTGATTGTTCTTTGTTGTTTCAGGTGAGAACTGTTCCCAGAATATCATCACACCTGACTCAGGAAATAAATGGTTCATCTTTTTATATCAAGCATCCGTCTGTTCCTCTCCAGGGTCAGTGTTTAAGCTTTTATTCAGTCAACATTGTCCTTTTTTATTTTACCCTCTGAACTTATTTTGATTGTCACAGGACTTGGTTCTGAGCTGGATGAGCTGATGGTAGAGGGATTCCTGCTGCAGGTCACTCTGCCTGAGACTGAGCAGCTGTACAGATACCTGCTGTACAAACTGGCCCCCCTGCCCACACAGAGCTCACCCACTGGGAACCACACAGAACAATCTCGGAGAGGGAGCCCCCATCACAACAAGGTAATGGCAAGTTGCAGCAAAGATTAGCACCTGTGCAGCATTTCCTCAGTCCCACTATTTTCATTTTAATTATCATGTCTCACCACAGAATGGAGACCCCAGTCTCAAAAAAGAGTCGCCGAACGGGCCCAGCAAAAGGACCAAGCGACGTAAGGAAAGCTCCGACTCCCAGCACAGTGAGAAGGCCAAGAAGTGCCGTAAAAAGAAGTGCAAGAAAAGCAAAGAGAGAAGTGAAGAGACCAAGAGGACGAGTTCTCCGACGCACACAGGGTCTGACCCTTCTCAGTCAGACTCCGAGGAGGACTACTCGCTGTGTGCTGCACCATGGTGCCGAGAGCCAGAGGGTGACGAGGTTCGTTTTTTATCATTTTATTATTATGTACTTTCTTCAACATGATCTGAATGTTAACTGACTGTTGTGTTTGCAAATTAAAGCTTCAGTTAATGATGTTTGTTGCTCCCTTGATTATTGACCTTGATTCTGAGTAATTACCAAAACACTGCGGGTGCCTCTCCATGGCATATGCCTAGTTGCTCTTGTTGAAATGCTCTTTTCAACCTGTTACAACCGTATTGCTTTACTAGAGCTATGTTGCTGTTGTATGTCCTCTTTGCCTCCTTGTCTTGGCATAAAATAAATCACTTATCTGTGTGTGGAGTGGTAATATTGCCTGGCAACACAAGATGTCTTAACACTGTAATAATCAGAGTCTTCTGAATCTTAATAAGCATTGTGAACTCATCTTACAATGGCTTCAATGTTAAATTATGCACTGCTGCTTTACGCAAATAAGTAATACTATGAGTGAACTAAAAGAAATTTTAAACAAAAACAAAATGTCCTGCTTTTCAGGTAAACTGGGTCCAGTGTGACGGCAGCTGCAACCAGTGGTTCCACCAGGTCTGCGTGGGACTGTCTGCAGAGCGGGCAGAGAGTGAAGACTATGTTTGCATTAGCTGCACACAGCCAGACTACAAACGAGGAGAATGAAGACCAAAACGTGACTTTGAAGGATCAGCAGTTTTGTTGCCGCAGCACTTAAGTGCACACCTGAACTCTGTGTGCCCTGTGGCCCCCACCCGCCACCCCCTACACCACCAGTTATTGTCTGACTTGCCCTTAGTGAACATGGTGCTATTTACTTTTACCAGAATTACAAAAAGACTTCCGTCACTGTTTTCGTCTCGTGGCTGGTTTTTCAGCTAACCAACTAACCCTTTCTGAAACTTTCCAAGACTTGATGCAGATGTACACAATGGCAAAAATGTTTGAAGAACCAGGGATATTTTTCAACCAAAAACGTCAATTTGACATCACATTTTAAAACATTTTTGTTTTTTACATGCATCTAAACAATGTGAAACTTTTCTCTTGTAGAGTAAATATTATTTATCTAAGCAATAACTGAACTGATTAATGGAAGTTCAGTTTTCACCTGAGCTACATTTGTCCTTAGATGTTCTTTGATAGGATGCCTTTTTGAAGCTTAAATCCTGAAGAATTCACTTTATGAAACGATATTAGACTCGGTTCAGTTCAAAGTTGTCAACAAATCTAATCGGAAACAAGTCAGGTGATGACTGAATGTCTGAGCTTGCACACGTTTGCACCTGAATTTTGCCCATATCCCTTAAAAGTTAACTGTAATATGAAGTCAGGTTTTCCCTTTTGCGCTGTCTGCAGAGGTAAGTAAGATGAGCACTGGATCTGTAATTCATGGTGCTGGCTGAGACTTGATGTTCACGGAGAAAGAATGAACTGTCCGACATCAAAGGAATGTACATTTTGTTTTTGGGTGGATTTTCCCTTTATATGGTTTAGGATGAAATATCGTGTTGGACTTAGATTTAACACAGATTGTGTGATTGCATTGCCACGGGTATATGACCTTTTTCTGCTCCTTTGGTCAAATAATATAATTCCTATGTTGCAGTTTGCATTATAAAATAAAAAATGTTTGTTCCCATATGCCTGGACTCATTGACCCTTTGTGCTGAACACTATACAGGTGATATTAATGGCTCAGCTGACTTTTAAATCAGCTGTCAAGAAACATTTAAAACTTTTCAGACCATGAAGGGCATGCTGGCAAAGGTCTGGGGGGACCCAAAAGATAGAAGGTCAACATAAAGTGCCTAAAGGTTGAGTGTGTAGAAGATTAAAATATTTTTTCAGCTTTTTATCTGGGAGGGACAGGTCAAAGGCAGGGATGCCCATGATGGGCCATTGATTTAATTCACATATTAAATATAAAGATTAAATAAAAAAATGTTTCAAATAAAATATCCATACTCTTTACATTCTGGAAACTGTTGACATGTGCCTTCTTTTTAAACTTTTTCTAGTCTTATTGCTAATATCTTCCTATAGTGTACTTTATTTGAAATGCATGTTTTTATTATTATCTTTACTGTCTTTTCTGCTGTGATTTTGCATTTGTTAGGTATACTGTATATCCACTGCTTGACCAGTACACATTTATTGATTTATTACAGTTATTTTGAGGCTTTATATCCTCATTATGCAGGTTACAGTTTTCGATGGAACACCACTGGTGTTACACCAGGTCTTTTTATTCTTCTTTGGCACGTTGTTAGAATTATACACTTTTAAAGATTTTGGCACATACTTTTAAACAAGACATCATTTTATTGGTGGTAAACATTGGTACTTGAGTAATTATCTTAAAGTACTTTTACTTGAATAATTGTTATAGTTCTTTAGTTTCTTAAATAAAAAGCAATATATCATGATGACATCCGAGTAACATTTAATATTTAATTCAGTTACTTAACCCTAGAACACCATTGCCGGGTGGTTTACTCCCGAGCAAATACATTTATGTGATTTTCATGGAAACCAAGTTTTCCTCTTCATTACTTTTTTTTATTATTATTTTTGTTCCCAAATTCCTAATTTTCCAGTAATTTTGGAGCATGTTTATATGGTCCCCTCGTGATGCTTTTCTTTCATTTTGTTTGACATGACACAGTTTAAAATAAAAGAGCACTACTCAAATTTGTCATGTATTGTCATGTTTTGATATATTTTGATGACAAGTACTTATTGGGTGTATTTATTATCTCGGGTAAAAAATCACCCGGCGTTAGTGATGGTGTTTTGAATTTGAGCGATGGTGTTCTAGAGTTGAAAAGAAGCTAAAATACACTTTAAGTGAAGCAACAACAAAAGGTGGGGGGAGAGTAGTCTGAATTGGGTTCTGATGCCGTGCACCAACTCATACATCGCACTCAGTTGCCAGCCGCGAGCAGTTCCAATCCAGTGAGCACCACATCCGCCGGGTGGCGCTGTCAAGGCTGCGTCACACGGTATCTCCTGTTACAGCTGCTCACGTAGAACCATGTTTACTGTTCACTCGCTCACCCGAATCAGGTGATACCCTGCTAGAGTAGCGATTGGCTCTTGTCTCAGACCTTCCCCGAGGTGATTGGAGGAGTGACGAGCACTCAGCATGTGACCTCTACAATGAGCTTCCGCCCACGGAAATGAGATGGTGTAACACGGCGTATATATATAGCGTTACATGTCACGGTAAACTTTGTTGTGGTGTTTTTAAACATCAATCTCACCGTCTCCCTGACAGCAACACATGCTACATAAAGGTCAAGCAAATAAGCACCAGAGTATCTATTATTCGTCTTTTTGTTTTTGTTTTACATTTTATTTTGTATTTCTGAACCACAACGTGAGTGTTGCATGCTGGGAAATCAGACCTCCTGCTAAACCGACAACAGTACTTTTAAGTTGATCACTATTTTTGTATTGTAAAGATACTACATTTCCGAGTTTACTTATCATCTTTAGTTATTGATTTGATATGACTGTTATTCAACCCACATTTAATTTCACGTGACAAATCTTGCATTATGAACTAATATATATTATTTGTGTTTGTGGTTGTGTTTTAAATAAACTTGCAGTTAAGTAAAGTGGTATAAAAAAAGTAGCGGTTGTTTACCTATGTTTACTACCAATGGAATTATGTCTTTTTTTTAAAGTATGTGTCGTGCCTAGAACAAAATACTGAAGTGTGTATAACTCTAACAACATGCCAAAGAGTAGATGATGGGAGATGGGACCCCCGATTATTAATTATAATAATATAATTTCGCACACTGCTGGTATTTCATCGAAACCTGTGACCTGCATAATGATGACATAAAACCTCAAAATAACTGTAACAAATCAATAAATGTGTTGTTGTGCTGAGAGAGCTCAGCTGCACCTGACAGTCCAAACATACTGATGATGAGACCCTGAGATTAGGGGGCGTGGCTTGCAGTTCACCGCTTCGCCATTTTCCGGTTGTTGTTGTTGTTAGCTTACTAGCTAAGCGGGTTGTCATTTTTCCCCGTTTCACCCGTTTACACCCATATTAAACACACTCTGGTGATTTGTTGCAACCGACATAACACCTGCTTTCCTCGTCATCATGGACGAAGAGTATTACAGCGGCGGAGGAGACTGGGAAGGAACGGAGGGAAGCACGGTGAGAGGTCGACTTGTTGCTGCCGTTTAAGTAGCATTAGCTTTGCTGCAGCACTAGCAGCTGCTGGTTTGCTGCTGTGATAACTCAATATTAACATTCAGGCTGCACATACCTGATGTGCCGATGATGGTGGTGGTGAAAACAAGTGCACCTGCACTGTTAAAGAGAAGCCCCGCGCCATAGTCTGAACTCAGCCAACAGCCAAGTTAGCTGGCTAACATCAGCTACAAGCTAACTAACATGCTTACCTCGTCTCAACAAAACTCCAGTTTTACATCTGTCTGTAGATTTTATTCATTATTTTTTAAAGCACACCAGACTTTTTGTTCTGCAACACAAACCAACATGCTCGATGTTGTTATGCTTAACTCTTCATAATGAGTCATATAAGCAAAGATGTTTAGTTAACATTTAGTTCACTGTTTTGACTTATCGAAAAGTTGCAAAGACGCGGAGATTAATATCTTGACTAATTTTTCCGAGTAATCAGTTCGCTGATTCATTGTTGTTTCACAAACCACGAAATAATGACTATGTTGTTTTGTCAACAAAATTAGTCAAGAGATATTCACTTTAGTGTCACAGAGAAACCAGGAAATATATTCATCTTTAAGATGCGGGAATCGTATAACTTAATTTTAATTTATCTCATGACGAATTGATTGTCAAAATCAAATTTGAAGGGATTTTGTTAAGTATTAATAAATATTTGATCGATCGATCTTTTTTTCTTCTAGTCCAGTAAATGTCTTGATCTGTTCTCTAACCAAATATTCAGTTGACTGTCTTACAGGGACAAAGAAATTAGAAAGTATTCACCTTTGAGGAGTGGAAATCTGATTAATTGAACGAAATCAAACCAAACCAATTAATCAATTACCCAAATATTTGGCTATTCATTAAAAATGTAAAATACTAATTGGTTAATGGATTAATTGTTGCAACTCTACGGAGAACATTATGGAAACATAAACACTTTCTATCTTTCAGGAGGAAGGTTATGCTGATGACGGAAAGGTCCAGGAAGACTGTCTGCAGAAATTCTCCAGCAGGGACTACATCATGGAGCCTGCAATCTTCAACACCCTTAAAGCGTGAGCGCCTGTCTCCTCATACACACGTGATCCCTCTTTCTAAAACGAGAACAATCAATACTAGTGCAGTTCTTGTGTCTTTGGCTTCAGCTCGCTCAGCGTCGTGTGCATGGCTCGTTGCACTTGCGTGAAGCTTCCCGTTTGGTGATATTGCTGTCATTTCTGCCAAACAAATGTTTTCATCTGTTTACTGAGTTTTGGTTGCAGGCATAGCAAAATAGTGACATAATACAGTACATTATCCACTTTTTGTTGTCTGTGACTATATTTGACACAGTCAACAGCTATTGAAGTAATCAAGTCAAGGACCTATACCCATTCCATTGCTTTCCTATCCAAACAATGTCAAAATTGGCACTGCACACCCTTAGTAGGTCAAGCCAAGTTTGAAGCCTATTAAGTGAATTGTTCAATAGTCATGTGATTAACTGTCAGACAGCTGGAGAATTAATAGATAGGTGATGAAATTAACATTTGTGAAGAAGGAAGAGAGGCTTCAGTCATACATTTCCTCTGAGAAATCCTGCTTTTTTTCTCACAGGTATTTCCGAGCTGGTGGTTCTCCAGAACACGTCATCCAACTTCTGTCGGAAAATTACTCTGCTGTGGCTCAGACTGTTAACCTGCTGGCAGAATGGCTCATCCAGATGGGTAGGTAATAAAAATTGAAGACATAGACTTTGGTTTATCTTCTGAGTAATCAACTCTGTGCCAAGGAGAAACATTTTCCTTGTTGTTTATTAATCTGCATTAATCTGTCTTTGTTTTACTGCAGGTGTAGAGCCTGCTCAGGTACAAGAGCGGGTTGAAAATCACCTCAAGAGTCTTCTGATAAAGCACTTTGACCCCCAGAAAGCAGATTCCATTTTCACTGTTGAGGGAGAGGTGAGATCTGCTCAAATACTGTATATCTAATGCCAAAGACTTGGTCATCAAGGTTATATATAACATATTTTATTATGAGCTCCATTTGATTTATTTTTAGTATAATTGTAATTTTTTGTGTGGATCTGAAACTAATCGAGTCTGCTGTGTTTCCAGACTCCTGCGTGGCTCGAGCAGATGATCGCTCACACTACATGGAGAGATCTCTTCTATAAGTTGGCAGAGGCTCACCCAGATTGTCTCATGCTCAACTTCACTGTAAAGGTATAATTACACAAAACAACTCAAAAACAGCAATTTTAAAACACATCTTTATTGTTTGTATTTTCTCAATCTAAGCAGTTTGTTCACCCTTCTTCCTCTGTGTGTCTAGCTCATTTCAGATGCTGGTTACCAGGGAGAGATCACCAGTGTGTCCACTGCGTGTCAGCAGTTGGAGGTTTTCTCTCGAGTACTGAGGACGTCTTTGGCCACTCTGCTGGATGGAGGAGAGGAGAACCTGGAGAAGAACCTGCCAGAGTTTGCTGTGAGGCTAACCTTTATTTTGCACTATGTAAACTTTGATATAAAATATCAGATTCTTCAAGGATCTGCTATCATAGGTTTGTACCTCATATCTTTTTCTTTTGAATTGAGTGTAGCATTTAATAAGTAATTCCGAGTTATTTTTCATGTAAAACTGACTGAAAAAAATGTGAGAATCTGTCTTTCCTAACAGTGTCATATGACTGACAATTACATACCTTAATTGTGGACATTCTGCCTTGATGAAAGAATTACTAGGGTATCATCTCTTTGCTGTTTCTGTGTTTGATGATCTTTGCTGAGTTGTCGTTGCCTCTCTCCTGTAGAAGATGGTGTGTCATGGTGAACACACCTACCTCTTTGCCCAGGCCATGATGTCGATCCTGTCTCAGGAGGAACAAGGTGGTTCAGCTGTTCGCAGGATCGGCCAAGAAGTGCAGAAGTCAGCACATGAGAGGTACAGCTCACTTTTTCAGTGTGACATCTGTTCTGTGTAGTTTCACCTAATAAAATCGATCAAGTGTAAGTGATTACTGTATCAAGAAAGTAACAGGGACAGAATTATGGTGATTTTGTTGAATAAAACAAGGAATCATTTATAATGTAGAATATGAACCGACTGGGATTTAAATCGGCAAATTCATATACCAACATGATTCAGTAATCTTGGCTGAGGATACTGTCCCAACTTAAGAACCACACGCTATTGACCTTGTCCCAGGGTTCAAGTAGTGTATGTTTGCCTCCACACCGCGAGGTGGTGATATGCCCCCTTTCAGCATGGTGTCTTGTTGGTAGCTAAATATAAAAAAATAAAGCTGACAAGAGCATAATTCCAGTCTCTTCATAAGTCCAAAAATACAGTGGTCTGGATTTTTATCATGTTTTCTCAGAGTTGTCTGCTTTTCGTTTGCTGGCTTCTTCTATTGTATCCATAGCAAACCTCAGTGATGGGATGTGTAGAGCATGTGCAATACATGTCGGCCAGCTTGGGTCCAGTTGAACGTATACATGCAGTAGAAATTAAATTTCCAGTCACGTTATTTGAGTGTGTTAGTGTGTTAACTTTGAGAAATTCAATTTGGTACCATTTCAGTCAGAAATGGTACTGTTTTAGTCAGGCTAACACAGTAATTCAATTTCTTTCAAAGCCCATTTAAACATTTGGGGCTTGTTTGTGTGCCTGTTTGTAACTGTCATGTATACAAAGTTCACTGTTGACATCAGTTCTGTGGTTCATATGTCAGAGGTCATGATGCCAGTCAGATAACCCTGGCACTCGGCACAGCAGCGGCTTACCCTCGAGCGTGCCAAGCACTGGGTGCCATGTTGTCTAAAGGAGCCCTGAATCCTGCTGATATCACAGTCCTGTTCAAGATGTTCAGTAGCATGGACCCTCCTCCTGTGGAGCTGGTGAGTACAGCACATCTTTGACCCTGGTTATGTTCACGGAATATTTGTTAAAGTGCTGCTCAGTGAAACACTATTTCTCGTCTGTAGATCAGAGTGCCCGCCTTCCTGGACCTGTTCATGCAGTCACTATTTAAGCCTGGATCAAAGATCAACCAAGACCATAAACACAAATACATCCATATCCTGGCGTACGCTGCCAGTGTGGTTGAGACGTGGAAAAAGGTACAGAAAACTAGTAATTCTGTAAGGAACTGTTCATAAACACATTGCTTAAAACACATCAAATAAGCCAGAGGTGTTTTTAACCAAGGTGGGGTTGCTCCTTTGTTGCGCCTGTCGTTGCTGAGCAAATAAAACTTGGTTTTATATATATATATATATATATATATAAAAACAGCATCACTTAATTAATGTTTGCATTAAAACTAAAACCAAATCACAGACTGTGGATGTTCATGTGTCAAGAAAAATAAGAAAGAACTTGCCATGTCTGGGTTAATCCTCTTGTCCAGCTGATTCAGGAGTCTGCATGCTGGAACGTTCAAAGTTCATTTCAGAGTTGACGAAAAACAATTTGATCCAGTTCTTTGGTCCGAATATCAAAATGCGTGCTGAAAGCACCTGCTGCGTTCAATTTTTTGGGGGATATTTTCATCTCAGTGTGACGGGGTGTCAACGCACATTTGTGCATCTCCATTGAACATAAAGTATTTGTGTGCACAAAAGACAATGCATGTGAACAGCACCGAAATTAAGCAGACATGGTGATGCAAAAAACACTTGCAGACGTGTTTACAGCAGTAAAATGGGTTAGGGTTAGAATAATATATAGTAAATATAGCCATAGTAAATGTCATGTATCCTTGTTTGTCTCTGTTTTGTTCCCTGGTTCCACACCAGCTTCTTACACTCGGTTTCTTTTGTGACACCTGTTCACTCCCAGAACAAGCGAGTTAACATAAATAAAGACGAGCACAAGTCGACTTCAAAGGCGATAGAGACCGTGCACAACCTGTGCTGCAATGAGAACAAAGGAGCTACAGAGCTGGTGGCTGAACTCGGTACTTTGTACCAGTGTATCCGGTGAGTGAACACGACCCCTGCACCACCTGCAACTCCAGATTCATAAAGAAGGAAACAATGTGTTTGATTAGAGAAACACTGAAAAATAACTTGACAACAGCCGGATAAAATTATATCCACTCAAAAGCAGATTTTAGGAGCGACTGAAATTGTAATAATGACTTTCCTCGTTCAGGTTTCCAGTCGTTGCCATGGGTGTTTTAAAGTGGGTGGACTGGACGGTTTCTGAGCCGCGCTACTTTCAGCTCCAGACTGATCACACTCCTGTACATTTAGCTCTGCTGGACGAGGTACCAGATTCCTGCCACAAAGATCAGTGGTTTGTCCTTGATTTCGAGTCCCAAAGCCAGGTGTTGGATTTAAACATGAACTCCTCCTCTGCACAGATCTGCACGTGTCACCAGCTGCTGCACCCACAGGTCCTCCAGCTGCTCATCAAACTCTTTGAGACGGAGCACTCTCAGCTTGACGTCATGGAGCAGGTGTGTACTGAGCATAGCTCACAATAAGGCTGAAGATTATTGATTATTCATTGATTATGAAGTTATTTTGATCATTGAGCTTTTTTTAATAATTAAGACAATCTCAGTATTTTTCTGCTTCTTAAATGTGAATGTTTTCTGGTTAATTTGCTTCTTCCTCAACTGCAAATACTCCAGATCAGCCATCATGTAGTGTGGGATAAATAATCAGTGATCCTCTGACTGAAAGTTGCGTAGTGTGAACTTTGCTTTAAATGGATGCCTCTCATTTCACTTTCTTTGTTAGTGCATGTACCGTCTCTCAGCTGACTGCATGTTGTTTTTACCTCCCCCCCACCCCCACCCCCTTCAGCTGGAACTGAAGAAGACTCTGCTGGACCGAATGGTTCATCTGCTAAGTCGTGGCTACGTCCTTCCTGTAGTTGGTTACATTCGAAAGTGTCTGGAGAAACTCAACACAGATATTTCCCTCATTAGATACTTTGTGACTGAGGTAAAAGTGACATCTTATTGGAATGAGATGTGTGTGACTTATAAATATTTCCCAGCAACGCAGAAGTTCCTGCAGATCCTTGACGTCTCGAGCTTTGATTTAACATACACGGCCTTGAAAATGGTCGTGGAGGTTTGACTGTATAGTATCAGCTAATTGAAGACATATTCTCATATGTCATATAGAATCATTCCTCCACTTTTCAAACTGGAAGACTTCTTAATTTAAAAAACAAATTATTATTTACAAAAACATCCATCAGAAAACTAACTCCAGTACTGTTTTTTAAAAGGTGCTGGATGTGATCGCACCTCCATATACATCAGACTTTGTTCAGCTCTTCCTGCCCATCCTGGAGAATGACAGCATTGCAGGAACCATACGCGCGGAGGGAGAACACGATCCTGTCGCCGAGTTCATCGGTGAGTGACGTGCTTTTACATTTTGAACTAGTTTGAACCAGCACAGAAATGTTTTATGTGCAACTATTCATGGAGTGATGTTAACACACACACGCACAGGACTGGGAAACAAAAAATCTGTATATCATCCACTTCTTTTACAATTAATGTGGTTATTACTTTTTTCCCCAGCTCATTGCAAGTCAAATTTCATCATGATCAACTGATGTGGAAAAATAAAGACTAAAAAAACTTAGTTGACGGACGTTGTACAAATACGACCAAACAAGGACAGAAGATCTGTGATCTCGATGTTAACAAGTGCTCTGCTTCATTTCACTCGGAGACGAGACAAACTTTTCAGTTTCAAGAGAATGAAGATTATCACGTCACCCCACCGAGTGGGAGTGAAGTAATGTTTTTAGTGGCTCACTTTGTGCTTCCACACTTGCACTTGCCACTATGACCAACAAAGGCCGCCAGAAACTTGTTGCGTGAATGGGGTGAAGTCTGCCTTTTCTGATTGCCTTGTTTTCTATTGAGATGACACAAAGTCAAATGGAGTGAAGAAAAGGTCTCATGATACGACAGAAGAGGCTTTGAGAGGATGCAGCTATATTTCTTTTTCACCTTTTGTATTTTATGTTAGTTTGAGTTGTTTTAAAATAAAAAACCTGAACATGTAGTTTTACTGCTTTTCTTTTAAACTTTGATTTTCTACATACTGTAAATGCCATTCACTCTGTTCATATAGATGGTGTCTTGTGTAAGATGTGATCACCAAATGTACATCACTATCTGAAACTTGAAATAAGTCAAAAGCACTGCAATTGAACTGGTTCCTCATCGTGAATCAAGACTGTTTGGGACCAGAGTAAAAACACCCTCGAACAACACAAGCGAATGGGCCTTTTTAACAGTTGATACTGATCACATTAACCATGGCTCTGTTCAGTTCAACAGTCAACACTGAACCATTATGCACCCTGAAACTGGAAGCTAATGGAACTCAACCATCATTTTAATTTTTTACACCTGTGATTTTACTAACAGATCAGGATTAGTTAACTGTTGTCACATACAATTATGGCCAATGTAACCACATTTTAACTTAAAAGACTGAAACAGGACAGGTTTTGTGTGAACCTTCCCTTTCAGGTGTTGTTTATTGGCACAGTGGATCGGTGACATGTTGATTGTTTGGCATGAAAACAAAATTACAAAAAGCTTTATTTGACATGAAGAACATATAAGAAGGCACTTATTAAGTTTTTGTAGAAAAACCCTACGTCCAGCTGCAGAAACAAGACAGGAAACTGAAAAATCTGAAAATGCTCCATGTGTATGTATTTGATGGTGTAAAGCAGATTTGGTACACGGTGGGTAAATCTGTCTGTTAATCTCCCTGGTTTAAAAATAATTCAGATTGTTGAAAGTCTGAAAACTTCACTGTGAAGCAGGTATAAAAATGTAGCTGAAATTTGCCTAACCTGATTTCAAGTGTAAAAAATGGAGAAAAAAAATGATCAGAACTTCCCTTTTCAAGCTTTTGCACATAAAAATTTCCCCACTTCCAGAAACGGGACAAGATTAAGAGCATGTGTTAGCATCCTCGGGCACTGTGTGTGCTGTCCTTTAAAGGTAGTCTTTAGGGACGATTGGGTCTCCGAACATACAGTCCTCCTCCACTGCCAGGTTGTATGTGCTGCCACTTCCTCCCTTGTAGTCACTGGTCACAATCCTGAGCCAACCTTTCTCACCCTGAGAAGAGAGAAGCAAAGCAGAAACGACTCATTCTGATAACTGTCTAATTGTCGTAGTCATTTTCCAGCCAAAGACATTTAAGCATGTCGGCAAATGCTTGGCCATTTCTGTGAACCAGCCTGGAACCTGAACACTCGCTCTAACTGAAAACACAGCAGCCAGAAAGAAGAACACTTAAAATGGCTTACACACCCTGCACCAATGTCCACAGAGAAAATCAGCTATTTTACATTACGGCACACAGAGGTTGTTGATCCACAGCCTCAGTAAGTAATGTTTTATTTTGTGACTTGGGTGTTTTAGCAAAGGCACAAACTGACCAAATGAGACATCAGTAGACCAGCAGCTCCAACATACCTACAAGCTAAAAGTGTTCATTTTCTCTCTGGACTTTGGTGCGGGAGAGTTATCCGTTTCCAAACTTCAGTTTCCAGCCAGGAAAGACTGTCTCATAGTGACATAAGGCAGTGAACATATTCTAGAGGTACCTTAGACTTAAGTGGGTGTAGATTTTAGTCAGTGAGACTCGAGTGAAGTGGCTAAGATCTGTTTTTCTTTCTGTCCCTACTCTGCTGGAATGTTGATGACGATAAACCTTTACAAGCTCTTTACTTTCACAGATGAGATATCAAACTACTTTCACTGCCTAAACATTATCTTTGAGATGTGGACGTACCCACGGCTCTCCCCAGGAGTTCCGCACGATCCAGTATTCGACGCCGTTCTCCACGCCCCACCCTGCCACTGAGATGATGTGGTTGATGAAGGGTTCCTCGTAGTATTCAGAGTAGACGCCTCCAGTGTACGCATCCAGCTTCTCTGTGGCCATAATCCCACAGCTGAAGACAACAGGCACCACAGATGACATTAAGGTGAAACAATGGAGAGAAGACATGAATGTACAGTCATCTACAGCAGCTATTATTTGAGAGGGCAAAAAAAGACGGTGCATAATAACCAGTGATATTTGGCTTCAGGACCCCATTAAAACATTGAGATGATCAACATCATAGTGAAGACTTAAGGAGAGTAGTGAGGATGCTTAGCCCTGTGCCTGCATTTAATAATCCATCCTTGGGTAGAATATTCAATCTCTACCTATAATCCATCCTGAATGTGACACTGAACTTTTACGTATCATATTGGTTTGGTGTTTTTTTGAACAGGGAGATTTCTTTGAAGGTCGTAGCAGAGGTAATGAGAATGAGTGAAAGGCAATGAACCAGACAGGGTCTTTTTCTGTCATCTGTGGTGGAGAAAAGTGTCTGAGTCCGTCCCGTTTATCAGAATTCTTTTCATTCTTTTTGTTATTTGCACTCTTTTGTGGCACAGAATTGTTGTGAGACTTTTTTATTCCTTGTCTTAACCAAACAGACGTCTAGATGACTGGATATCTGTTACAGTTGTATTTACTTTCAAAAGATTTCTGTTCCTCAGGCAAACTCTGTGTCTTGTGGTTTCCTGCAGATTGAGCAGGAGGCTGTGACACGGTGAATGTAGCACAGGGCCCTACTCATTAGTAACTGATTTCTTGTTGTGTCTGCACAAAAATGCAAGGGATGCATTTTGAGATGAATTTTTTTTTTTCATTTTGTAACCCTTTTTCTAAAAACATTGTTTAACCCTTTGTTGTGCTTATTTTAACCATAAACAGGCCAGAAAATTATCCTGTGAGTAAGTAAGTGCCCTTTTTACCAGAATAACGTCCAATATCTGGCAGTTATTTACAATTTACTGCATGTTAAAATATTGTATTAACAATTTAAATTGTAGGAAAACAAAAAGTTTAATTGAGAAGAGATACTATAGCTGAATTTTTGTCAAAAATGGAAACTTATGTACAGGTGCTTTTCCAACTCTCTCCTCTCTGGTGTCATATACACTGATTCTCTGGCTTCCTGCAACAGTGCTGGCTTTGATGTGCAACTTCTCAGCTTTGAGAAACCGTTGGAAGTTTTTCCAACAGCACAAACCGTCAGGTAATTACGGTAATGCAAAGTGCAACAACGTGTCGTGTGCGATACGCTCGGTGTTAAAGGGTTAATGCTCCTAAAACAATGGTTCCGTGGATATAAAGCTGATGCGATACAAAATATTGCAGATAAAAGTGTTATTGATTGACACGTGTGCCCAATAAAGTGGCCAGTGAGTGTCTAAACAAATTGAATGGACAGTAGTAGAGAGAAGCATGAAGGAAACCTGATGGGTCCTCTCGCGTAGATCTCGGCCATCATCTTCTCTCTCCCGCTCACAGATCCATAATCTCCCACTTTCCACAGTGTGTAGTTCTTGACGATGTTGCACACATCAAAGGTTGTGCAGGTGCCACACTCGTTGAAGGGCTTGCACTCTTTAGAGAGGAACACACAACATACGCACACCTCAGACTCACGCTTTCAGTGACAGAGAGAGAAACCTGTGATTTGTGTGTGATGCTCACTCTGGTCTTTGGCCTGGTAGTTGTTGCAGGTCTCATCTGGGATCCCATGTTTGTTAGCGTACTCCCAAACTCCTTGATGATTTCCTCCATGACAAGAGCCGGCGTTACCACAGTCGATCACGTGCTGGACAGAGAGGTAGGCAGACGGCCACGCTCCTTTACGTTTAATGTTGATGCGATCTGAACAGAGCACAAACATAGAAATTTAAAAAAAATCTAAATAAATAAAGAGTACAAAGCACAATTCACACGCTAATAGGGAACATGAGCTGGAATTAGACTGCATTGAGACCGGTTAGTTTTACCCTAATGATGTGTTGTCCTTCTGAGCCAAAGAGGAACTAAAACCATTGATCAAACATGTCTGATAATTCCCCTGTGAGAAATATGTCATGAGTCATACCTGCCATGGCGCTGGTGCTGCCATGAGCCCAGCAGGAGCCGCAGTACTGGGGGATGTGCTGGTTACGGGTTGTACTGACATAGTTTGCACCATTGCTGTTCCTCCAGTCCCACGATTTGGGCAAATCTGACACATTTAAATATTCATGGGGGCGAGGAGCAGTCCTGTGAACAGACAAGGATTTGATTTTTAAAGTATTTGTTCTCTTGAAGAGTTTCTCTGTCCAATAAAAAACAGTCTGTGGTTTGAGTAAACAATCTGTATTTGCATATTACTTTTCTAGTCCTGATGATCACTCAAAGCTGCTTTACACCACAGTTTTTGTCAACAATGTGCAGGGTTAAGTGTCTTGCCCAAGCATACACTGTCATGTGGAGTAGCGGAGCTGGGTATCAAATGCACAACTTTCAAGTGGAAAGACAACTCGCACAGTAAATACCTCATGTAAGTACAGCTGCAACGGCAACGATTATTTGCAATACTTGTGTGGTCCTTAAAATGTGAGAAAATGTTGATCTGTCTTTGTCAAACCTGGAAGTGATGATGTTCTTAAATGTCTTGTTTTGTCCAAAAACCAAAATAACTCTGTTTTAATGATTTCTTTGTTAAATGCCCCCCCCCCCCCAACAAGGGCAAATGGAACTCACCTGAAAATCCCTTCCAGTGTCAAAGTGCATTAGGGCAAATGGATCATTTCCTAAATTTCCTAAATTATTCCTTAACAGGTGCGTTAAAAACATCAATGGATCCTTGTTCAGGGTGACACTGACTAGTATTACTGTTTTCTCGATTGTTTTATAGGCCCTGTGATGGACTGGTGAACTGTCCAGGGTGTGACTCCGCCGATCACTCTATGTCACCCTGCGACCCTCCGTTGGAGGATGAAGCGGTACATAATGAATGGATTGTTTTTATACTCAAAACACACAAATACACATTAACAAATTTATTTTATTCCTATTTATTTCCCACAAAAACAATGTTCACAGTGTACATCCCAACCAACACAAAGTTGCACATACAGTGGTCTACATACAAAACAGAACCCTTTTATGCTCACGCACTGACTGCAAATTGTAAACCTGTGTGACAGGTGTTTTCCCATGTGATGAGTCAGTTTGCATAGTAGGAAAATTAACTATAGTATTTTGAATGACAGTTTGTTCCTTGTGAAAACAGGAGATTTTCTTCATGAAAATTGTGGCAAATGCAGAGAATTGTGTGTAGTGTTTTGAAAAAAGTGTGTTTTAGAACTGCAATTTGAGTGTAAAGCAGGAATTGTGCTTGTAGTTTAGCAGAGTTGGTTCAGGGGGTTGGTGCATGAGTTACCTGTTGTGGTCATTGTGTCTCAAGTACCAGTATTTGTGTGTAAACCATTGAGAAAAACTATAAAGCAAATATCAAGTAATTTTACGGTATGTTTTTGAATAAAGTCACCTCAAAATTCCTCTCAAAATTGTCTTTTCATTTGTATAATATAGGTTGTTTAAAAGAACTGGGGAAACTGGAAACGAGGAGGTGACAAATAGCATTTTGTTCATGTCCTGTTTTAGAACCTTCTATGAATATTAATAAAACATGAACTAAAAAGTCCTGTCTATCTGTGTTGAAGCTGTGTTTCAAGTCTTTCAGGGACAATTACTAGTTTACAGTGAACTGTTCACTTCCTCAACATGTGACACTTTGTGATGTGAGTAAAAAGTGATGATGAGTTATATATAATATAACGGAAACTGGCTTACCATGACTACTATTGTATTCAAGCTGTTGTCCTGTGAGCTGCGACAGAAACTTGTCTTCTGATTCTGTTGTGGTTTGACCTCTTCCTGTCATGAGTGTTCAACTGTTTCTCAGTGCATTTTGATGGTGAAGGAAACTGTACTCACTGATACAATGACTCTTTTTTTAGAATTTCTCTGAAGGAAAAACCTACATTTTTAACTCTATCCGTCTCTTCCATTGTTAATTGCCTTTTTCTCACCATTTTTCATACTTACACAATACCTTATGCAGTACAGTACTGTTCAAATGATGCTCACAAGGGTCTGACACCACAGTGTGTTCCAACACTACTTTTAGTAACCTTACTACAGAGTAGTAGTTAGTATAGTAAGTAATCGAGGAAGTAGGGACAGCTGTTTTGAATTGGTAGAACCAACTCCCAAGGCTTGACCAACTCCATTCATGCAGAACAGCTTTGTTTTTGTATAATTCTGAACAGGGGCGGCCGGTGTATAGGGACGATTTGGGCGACGCCCTCCCAACTAGGAGGAGAAAGAGAATTTTCTCCTCAGCAATTCCAAGATCCTTAGTATTAATATTCCTTTCAGTCTTCTCTGCCAGCAAAGGTAGTTATTATCAGTGTTCTAGACATATTATCTGTCATTGTCCAATCAGAATCATCAGATTCATGTCACGTTTTATGGTTCCGCCTCTTCTGGGGCGATTTGACTGACGTGAAGAATCGTCCAAAAATTCTCCCATTGACTCCAATGCATTTTTAATGAGGATTTATGTGCATGCACTAACGTGCTTACGTCATATGAAAATTGAGCAAAGAGAGGAGGGGATAATTTCTCTTCACTTCACGTCTCTCGATAAGTTGTTCGCGGCGCGCTGAGCGAAGCGAAGCTCACCGTTTTAAAAATAAACGGTCGATTGTGCTCGTTTAATCGGTCCCAGCACGAACGGATAAGTACACGTAGTTTGACCAGTGCCACGGAGTTCACGCTTTCATACGTGTTAGCTGTTTATGGCTTGTAGCAGCGGATAATCGGACTGTTTTGTGTAAGAAAGTATTATTCTAAGATGCCTTTAGCAACACATGTAAAGATCCAATTCTGCACTTTCCTTTACACTAAATTAATAATTTGACTGCACTATCTTGTCATATGTTTGTTGTATGTATCTGGTAAACGTTGTGAAAGCTCTTGATCCTTGGTCAGTTAATAAATACTTGACTTAATATGCTGCCCCTGTCTTTATGTGGTTGCTGGACACATCTTGTGTCCTGTTTAGCTACTTTACATCATACATTAGATCCATGTAAATAATATTTGTTTATCAAGTTGCCATCTAGTGGACACAAGGAGGACTGTTAATCATCTAACAACACAATGATACTGTCTTTCTTTATGCACATATTGAATGGGTCACTTTAATCATTATCAGAAATAATGCCCCCCCTGAAAGGAGCTGCCACTGATTCTGAAACGTTGTTTTTCAGTTTTATATAACCTCATTTTTATTTTTTAAACTCTGGCAGTTCAGCACTTACCTTTGTACCATTTAAAGGTGCATTATGTAATAAATCTAAATCATCTGGCCATAAAATCCTCCTAATATGTCACAGAGACTCAGGAATAATGTTCATATAACAAACTAAACTCACCAACAACAACAGTACAGACAAAATATTTGCATTAAAAAAATCTTTTGCAGACTGAAAATTATGTTTATGTTTTGAAATCATGTTTTGGCATGTGGCGCCACCTACCGCCGTCTACCAATCATTGCAGTCAGTAGAGAGTCTCAGCTGCCGAGCAACCACGGGTTGCCAGTTACGTCAGAAAACGAAACCTAAAAGACCTTGGTATTTTGGAATTTGAGTGTAGTAACTGTTTTTGGCCACATTCTTACATATGGCACCTTTAGAGCTATTTAATGGGCAAACATTAGCTCGCTGTTTGACGCTAAACCAGTTTCAATAACTGTGTGTTGTTGTTGATGTTTTTTCCAAAAACTGCTGACTCATGTAGAAACAAGATAAACAAAGTCGAACTCACTTGAGTCCAAAGTTCTGGTTCCTCGGTGTTCGGACGTAACAAGGCTGTTTCTGGCTGAAAAACACTCCCGCGAACACTGCGGGCAGAAGAACCGCCAGCAGCTGCAGAACAACCAGCAGCGCAGCTCTGCGAGCCATCAGTGACTCTGTGGCGGCGGCGGTGGAAGAGTTTTAGCGGAGAGGAGAGAGTAGTAGAGGTAGTCTCGGCACCAACACCGACACCAGGCTGACTGTGTGAAGTCACCGTTGAGGAACCGGTAACGAAACTCGAGTCATGTGACCACGAGAACACGCGTATGCGTCACGTGAAATCGTGTAACAATGCGCGAGCCACAACTGTAAATACGGACCTTCACATGTGGACTTCAAACTGAGGAGGGCAGCAGTGCACCTGTTAGTGTAAAGCCTGCCGGAAATTATTACACGAAGAAGAACATTGTCGAACAGTAGAGGGCAGTATTCCACCGGTTAATGTAAAGGCTGCCGTAATTTACTGGAAGACGAACGAAAGCGACTTATATTAAGGGATACAAATAAAAACATACGATCAAATAAAAGGACAGACATTAAAATAAAGTTATGAAAGCAAAAAAGAGAGAAGAATAAGATAAAAAAGGAAAAGACTAATCAAACAAAGGGCACTCAATCTAGAATATTGGAATTAAACAGTGAACTTGAATAAATTAATCTATTACAGATCTAGAATAGATCAAAATTCATCACAGATCTCTATTAGTTAGAAAACTATTACACATCTATAGCGGATACAATCTAGTCAACATATTTACAGATTACGTACTATAAATCTACAAGATTACATAAACTATAAACACAGAAAATCAATATATATCTATTGGCTAAAAAGAGAACGATGAAGACAAAATATACCGCACATCTTCACAGCTCAATTCTACTGCACACCTCTAATCGTGGAGATCTATACTGATAAATACTCCTGTAGTTCTACTGTAGATAAAATCTACTACAGATCTTGAGTTAAGGAAATCTATTGCACATAGATATGGATATAAACCACCTTAGATCTATTGTAGAAACATTGCATCTCTGCATAGGGACAAAATACACAGAATAAATAGATTTTTAATCCATGTCTTTTGTTGATGATAATAATAATATATTTCACACAGAAGTCAGATGGCACTGCCTTTTATTGAAAGACAACAGGATCATCACATGGGTGACAGACACCACACATCACACACTCTGTCAAACACTTCTGAATTAACATTTTGTATTTCGTGTGTTGATGCTTGTCGTTACTAATCTGGCACAATTTAACTCTGAAATCGGCACTCAGGCCCAATCCTCCAATCCAATTTTGGTCCAGGGATCACTCAGTCCATCCATTCACATGACATTTACACAGTACAGTGATTACAAAAAAGGAAGTGTAACTCATGTCTACGTAGATATATGGCATAATCCTCAATTTGCATATACTGTAGAATCAATATACATCGCTCTGGATGAGATGGGTATTTGAAAGCAAGGTGTAGTTTAAAAAATCTGAGTGGTTTATTCATAAATGTAAACCACTTGTTTCTCAGAGTAACTGAGAAATAGAGGAGCTGTGCAGGTCATAAGTGCAGAAAAAGCCGATTCACGAGGACAATAAATTGAACATGTCAGATTTAACCATGATTATCTGTTTAATAAAGCCAAATTCAGTCAATCAAACACTGAAAGCTGAATCACATTTATGATGTTTTATCTTTAAGTGGATGAGCACTTGATTTAATAGTGTGTGTGTGTGTGTGTGTGTGTGTGTGTGTGTGTGTGTGTGTGTGTGTGTGTGTGTGTGTGTGTGTGTGTGTGTGTGTGTGTGTGTGTGGAGGCAGCAGAGCAGACGCTCTATACCAGTCTCCGTCTTTTGCAGTCTCGCTCCATCTGGCCGTCAGACATGCAAGTGGCTGCACCCAGAGGAGACACCTGGTTCAGCATGGAGTCATCCGATGCCTGACCAAACAAGGCCATGAGCAGAGCAACACCAAATCCTGTGGCACGCTCTCCCTGCAGAGACCAGGTAAAATGCAAAAACATGGATCAGATCACAATATCCAGTGTCATTACAGTAAAGCTACTCTGCACCTTTCAATAATGTCACTGAGACATGATGCTGCTCTGTGATCAGATTTAATAAGCTTCTTGGTAATTGTGCTTTGAAAGGTGATAAATACAAAGTAACAGTAAAAACAATTAAAACTTAAAGAGGAACACTCAGGTTTTGAAGCTGACTCCGCCCAATGCCTGATTTTCGGCTGCACAAATGGAGTTGCGAGACAATGTTTTTTTGGGGTTCTTCTTGCACAGAAATACTCATGTAAATGTTGTAAACGCAACAAACGGAGCAGTTTTTTTTACCAATCGAATAAACAGGAGCACGCTGAGCTTGCGAGGACTCTTTCTGTGATGTAGTTAAGTGAAATATGATGTGAAATACGATGGGAGCTTTTATTCTGAAAAGTAAACCGGAAGTTTATTTTCCTACTTCCTCGCACGCTTGTGCTAAATCCGAATTTATGCACTAAATTTATGTGGCTCTGCAGCGGCATCTGCCTGAAATAGAAATGCTGCATAATTTAAACACCACAGACAGTCAGACACCATCTAAATTGATTTCTGATGCCAGAGTTAACATCACATCTAATCTTTTTAGTATCTGATTGATACTCATGAGCTCTGCTTGTTTTTCGACTGAAGAAATGTGACGTCAAGATTATTATTGGGACAAAAATCAAAATCACACTGCAAACTGTCAGTCTGCACATTTAAACCTCAGGTACTCACAGCATGAACTGGAGAGGCGATATCAACATGGACCCAGACACCAGACCAATCAAAACCCAAGTGGGAACCAATGAAGAGGCCAGCGCAGGAGCTCTGGGCGTTTTCTCGATCCTGTCGAAACACAAGAGAATTACAAATCCCAAATGTACCCAAATTAATCACAACATAATACATTAAACGTCAAGTATGTAGCTGAAAAGCAATGACACTCTATATAGATTACTTACTACTGGGACAATTTGACACTTTGGTTTACTCCAACATAGTGGTTTTCAAGTCTTCATAGTTTTGACGGATTTATAATGTGTCACTTACTGCCACAGAGTTCTTCATGTCAGCCATGGCAGAGGTGAACTCGCTGAAATGCAGCTCAGGGCAGTAGACCAGAGGGTGAGCCAGATCTCCGCTGCTGCGGCCGGCACGCACGCATGCCACCTCCCACTGCTCACTGTTGGTCATCACAGCTGCATGGTGCTTTCCTGTGGAGATCCCCTGGACGACAGCAACAAAAAGGTGACGGATATATTAACGGAAAACCCATGATAAAGCATGCTGAGGGTTTTCATACTGTATGTTTGAGGAGGAGTTATGCTAACTATGACTCTGGTCCATCATCGAGCCATATTTTAGAAAAAAAAACAATCCTAAACGGAGAACTGGAGAGAAACTGTTTCGTTGTACTATTTTTTTTTTTATGGTCACCCACCTGTGCCCCGGTCAGTGTAGCCATATCCAGAATAATATCAGCCGACAGGTCTTTGCTGGCGTACACCACCCCATCAGCCAGCACCAGCCTCCCCTCTGCATCAGTGTTGTTGATCTCCACTGTCCTTGAGAATAAAACAAATGACAATTTAACACCAGTTGATATTCCTTCCTGTTGATTTGGCATGTTAAAAACAAGTGCAGTCATTCTGTGATGGGACAAACAAAATAAATCAGGGAATAGACACTTAAAGGGATAGTTCAGGTATTTATATGATGTACCGACATGTGGTAAGCTGCCATTGTCAGGATCCAGCCTGATAGAGGAACACTCGCCTCTTAGCTTCCAGCAGAGACACAGGGAAAAACTGATTTTAGCCATGTAACAAAAGGCTCAGCTAATAAAATGTACACCTGCTTAAGAATATATTTGCTGATTTATTTTGCCACTAGACAACATTTTCTCTCTGCAAAGATTCCACACCAAAGTCCATAGACATTTTTTTTGAGCTTGTGGGGAAGAATTTAAACAACAAAGTCACAAAATAACACATTCCAACTTACTCAGAGACAGCAGTAGATTGACAACTTCTGTGTCAAGTGAAATGATTGATTTTTGTTTTTTTTTAGACTTTGGTTTGCAAAACTAGCAAAAGTCTGAAACAATGGCAAGTTTTTAGGTGAGCCTTTCGTGAAGTAGCTAAAATCAGCTTTTTGAAGCCACGCTCTTCATATGGGCAAACTTACATGACTCAGACTGGCCCATGTCACAGTGATGTCAGTGCCGACCTGTCAGTACCTCATACAACACTTAAAAAACCCTGAACTATCACCTAAAGGCATCAAATGAACCTTCAAGGAAATTATTAAATACAGGAAGTTAAGCCTCACTTTCCAGAGTAGAGTGTGTGGATGTCATCAGGTCGTGTAGCAGAAGGTCCAACAGAGTTCTCAGCAAGGCAAAACACTGCATGGAGATTATCCTTAAAGCCCTGATGCAAACAAAGGAGGGATTTGAAAAATTAAAACGGAAGATTTACAGAGGATGATAATTTAACAACGGAATAATCCAAAACGTCAAATCACCTGTTTAATAGTAGCTTTAAAAGCTCCCAAAATAGCAGCAGCTCCACCACAGTCTCTCTTCATTCCTGGCATTGATGTCTAGACAAAATGAAATGAAACATCGTCATCAGTAATCTGATCTCTGATGTGCTAATGCTGCAGCTCTCTAAACCAAGTGCCTACATTTTACTGTATAAATATTGACAATCATCTTAAATCGTAATCCAACAGATCATGGATTTCAGAGAATGCAGGTTGTGGGATCATCGAAATCATACTTGTTTTGTACAACACACATCATCCCTATTATCAGGTTTTCAGTTTCGAATAATGGGCAGTGAACACATGGAGGAAAAAAATGTCCTAATCCCGATCTCAAGTGTCAAGATCAGAGTCTTTTTTTTGTTTAAATTGGAGATCCAAAATTGCCCTGTCATTTATGCCAGCCACATTGCGACATTTATTTAACTCTTCATATTGTAATGAAATGCTTCCTTTTAATGCAAAATGGGCTATATCACGAGCAAGTAACACACAATGGGTTGCTATTTGTTTCTGAGCTTCACTCTCAAATTCCACACGTGAGACAGATGGGGCTCTGGGGTCTTGTATATTTCTCTAACATTATCAATCAAATAGGGGTTCCTCCTTTTAGACATTTTCTCCAATCATCATGCAACTGCATCATACGTGAAGCTGGGGAGGAGAGCGTGTGTGCTGTGAACACAACTTTGACGTTACTGACTTCATCATACTTTCCAAAAATTAAGTGCAGGATTTTAGGACATTAGGACATTAAGAGGATTTCAATGAATAAGATAAAACATGTTTTAGAAACCAAAGCAGTAAACACTAGTCACTGATTCACAACTTTGCTGACTAGAGTGGTGAATCAGCAGGATGGTACTCTTTCATAACATTCAGTCACCGTCACGTACCTTTCCCTTTATGCTGAGTCCACCGGTGTCGTAAACGATACCCTTGCCCACCCAGGCAATCGTTTGAGTGGCACCATCTGGTGTGTGGCTTAATACTGCTAATGCTGGAGGATTCTCGGCTGCCTTTCCCACTCCATAGATACCTGACAGGGTCAAGAGAAACAGAACTGATAAATAATCCTACTTCCCAATGATCAAGCTGACACTTTGCAGGGTTTCCCCCAGAAAACCGGCTAAGCCCGGTGGTATCTCTCGGGCCCAACGGCAGCCCACGGCGTTTTTGTAAAAAAAAAAAATTTAATTAAAAGCACTGGAAATGTTTAATTATGACTATTATGTGTTATTGTAAGACATTTATTAACAATACTTAAACACCAACGATAGAGTCTTACAAAAAGACACTCTTGAAATTAAATAAAAAATATAATTTTTTTTCACTCAAGTTAAATATTAATTAATCAGCCAGTGAATCTTAAAACAAGCCATGCAATGGTAACATTTAAAAGTAAAATAAAGCAACATAAATATAAAAGTGGTAGTGCCCCCTCATCTGCCTCATCTGGTGCAGACAAACGGCCCTTTTATTTCTGTGCACCGCCCCTGCGCTGTTCCCTTCTCCCTCTCCAGCGCCGTTCCTCGCTCTGCGCTTCTGCGTCTCCAAGCGGTCTCTTCCAAAGCAGCCTGGATAATTTCTCTACGTGTTTTATCCCCATATAAGAATAATGATCTTTATGACGAGGATGGAGTACAGTCACGATGAAGTGCAGGTGATCTGAGTGAAACGTGAAACTTTTCATCGTTTTCACTACATGGTCTTAATCTTTGTGAAAGAAGACGCTTTAACGCTGTAATTAAGGGAATAACAGATGCATCAGATGAGCTGATGTCTTTAGTTAACTGCTCAAAGAGAGAGAATGTTCTCTGGTGTGAAGTGAATGTCGCGGGGAGTTCATAATCTGTGCCGCACGCAGCCAAGTTTCACTTTTGCGCAGAGACTTTCCAGCGTTTAACAGGTGCTGTTCCACCGTGTTGTAGCTGTGTTTCGACCGCCGAATTATCGGTGCATCCCTAAATATAACATCTTTATTGACAAGAACGATGTAACCGTAATAATGACGCACTTGATAGCGTGACACTTGTTTCAATCGGCACCTGGACAAGCGTGCGCTGCGCTGATTACTTGTGGGCGCATGCGCTCTTGTTCCCCGGTATAGAAAAAGCCGTGGTGTATAAAAAAATATATTTTAAATAAATAAACAAGCAACGCTAAGCCTGGCGGGGGGGCAGGTTAAGTGAAATCAAATTAGGATTGCAGGTTGCACAAAGGAAAAGTTGATAATTCATTTGATATTTACAAATATGCACACTTAACTAATAAATGTAGTGTGTTCCTTAGAAAACCAAACATTACTTTTCGTAACTGGAATTGATTTTATAATAATTTTACAAGTGACAACAGCCTTAAAATGTGTCCCCACAGTATCGGTCCACAGGGAAATACAATTTAATTTTAAAACCTTTGCTGCTGGTTGAGAAATAAAAACTGTCACTACTGGGATGGAATAAAACTTATTATGATGAAAAAAAAAGCTATGTGATTATGATATAATAACTTCTTCGATGAAAAATTTAAGAGTTAAATTAGTATCCAAGATCCTAATAATTAGGGCTGCAATCAATTATATAAATTAACCGATTAGCTGTTTGGTCCAGAAAATGTCAGAAAATGAAAAATGTTTCCCAAACCTAAAAATAATGATGTTCTCATCTTGTATTGTCCACAAAACAAAATTATTCGGTTTTTATGATTTATTTGTTATATAGAGCAGAGAAACCAGAACTTGCTCAAAATTAAGAAGCTAAAAAAACTTGCAATTAATTAATAATCAATTAGTCATTTTAGTCCTGGAAATAATGATTGTGGGTTTCTATTTTTAATAAAATTTTCTGATTGAAAAATGCACTTACATCAGTAAACCAGCTGTGCTGTTATTTACGGAGATAAAGAGATGTTAACACACACTTTACCTCCAAATCCTCTTTGCTTCAGTTCCTCTCCACGAATGATCACTGGTGTGATTCCAAGTTCAGTCCCAACAGCCTTGATCTCCTAAAACATAAATGAATGTACGAGTATGAGACATGGATTTGCCGGAAAAGCATAATAACCACATCCCAGTTCTGTGATGTCAACAACATTTTCAAAAGATAAATCCTTTCACCTACATCTAAGAAGTGATCTGTATTCATTTCATTGCATGGCGTGTCCACAATGCGCGCTGCCAACCGCACTCCATCAGCAGCATTGGAGAGACACTGAACACACACACACACACACAAGAAAAAGCTTCAGTTATGGCAGACTGCTGTGCATAATGGATATGAAATGCTTTGTATATATAACAAAAATAGAGAAGAAAAAGAAGTCTGGCCACCTCAAGTTCTGCCACATTCAGTGGATTGCTGTCCTGACCAATGATCACAAACTCCAGAGTGACATGCTTTTTCTCAGTCCTGCGCAAGGACGCGGAGCGGCGAGAAAAGATAGGGAAGGCCCGAGCAATGGCACAGGAAGACGCAAACACATCAGAGCGCTCACACACCATCTGGAGAAGAAAGATGCAAACATATCAGCCACTTGGTCACAAAGTTACTGACAAATTATTGTTAGTCCAACTACAACCATACTTTTACAACAGTACGTGTTAACATGTTAGCCCGACTGAAACTGTACTAAATCTAATTTCTTAAACTCGGACTAACACACCTAGATAATGTGATAAGGAGTTGAGCTGCATGTATAAATTCAGTCAGACCAGAGTCTGACTCAGGCTGGCCCTAAATGAAAAGCATTTTAAAAGAAACCAGCAATAAAAACATGATGGACTTTAGGCAGATACATTTTATGACAAGGAGAGTGATTTAATGCTCATGTCAGCTTAAACAATTTAATATTTTAGGAAGTCCTGACTTCTGTGAGGAAGTTGACAGATGGTAGAAAACTTGACACACTAACAACTAGCTGCAAGCATAGTGGAGGCTGACATACTTCATTTAACAAATTATTTCCTCCAGTCCAACTGAAAGGCTTAGTTGAGCTACAACTACAGCTCGAATAAACTGCATGAAAATGTTCTGACTGAGTTCTGCGGAAGTCTTGTGTCAACTAGTCATAAAGTGCCACGGGGATCAATTAACTAGTAATAAAAAGGCCAGCACAAATTCAAATGAGGATACTGACCACGATGCAGCGGGTATTTCCTCCAGGCAGACAGGAACGAACCAGACGGGACAAAAAGTGGGCAGAAGACGGGCTGTTATGTCTGCTGACCCGTGAAGGAAGGGCAGCCACCGTTGCATGGTTGAGATACAGGGGACAGTTGTCCGTTGGGTTTGGGTTCAAAGCATTAAGAGCCGCCTGCCAGATCTGAGAAAACACGAGACAAAGCTTTGTCAAAAACATTTTAGGGTCAATATATAACTTTTGCACAATGTAAAGAAAGTGAAGAAGGGCTCTAAAACTAAATTTATGGATAAGTTCCACTGCAGTAAAACACCAAGAACAAAAAATAATTTACTAATTTGGAAAGGGACAGAGTCTAAGACAGAGACATCATCCCATGTAAGATTTAATATCACCTTCCTGTTGTTTAGGGACAAGAGGATCAGCAGCTTTGCAAAGGTTATGCATTATCTGTCATAACAAGACGTGTGCAAAAAATAAAAAAATCACTCTATATGTAAATGGGAAATGCCACAGTGAGTTTTAAATTTAAGACTTCCAAATGTCACCTCAGTATCAGTGTCACACGCACAAGCATTAAATTAGGCAAAGTCCTTTCACTATCTACGAATCTAGGAATATCTCACTGCATGCAATAGAATAACTATATTGGACAATCATTGTCAGAGGATATGGAGAAGCACTGGAATCGATTAAGAGACATTTCCTTGATCGCACAGACTCACTCTCTCGAGTCTCACTGTTGCACAATCACCTCTGAGGACTTTGTTGCACTAAAGAAACTCAATGCTTACAGCGCCATATGAATCTATGAGAGCACTAGAGTAATGTATTTTTGTCTGGGTCTGAACATTAAGTCTGTCACTGTTCAATATAAGTATTATGTACTGGCAACATGAACTCAAGCTTAAGACCTAACATTTCTTTGATGATCAAAGAAGTGTTAGGTGTTGGGGTTTGCTGCTGCTGCGAAGAAGAAATCAACTTTAATGAAATTAACATTGTAAATTAAATAATTAAATTATATTTCCATTTAACAAGAACCATATAATCCTCTATCAAGACCGTTTGTGTCTCATAATGAAATCAGTCAGTGAGGTAAGGAATATCTACTAAAGAAAGCTCATCTCTCTTGATCTCTTTGATGAATGTGACATTCCAATGAATGTCTGTACTCTACACAGCTTTCCAGTTGCTTACAAATGAACTTGTTCACTCATGCTATTCCTTGTGGAATAATCTAGCTTGTAAGAACCAAATTAAGTTTTGCCAAGTTGATCACAACACAGCCATCAATGTTGTTGGATGTAATCACGCTAGCAAATATAAAATGCAACGATAAGCAGTGATTGCAGTCAGGTTTACTCTCTCGTTGATTTTATGCTACTAGTTTGCACTAGTTACACTAATTAACATGTTGGTGTCCTTCTTTTGTGAGTGTACCTTATGTATATGGTTTGTATACTAATTCTTTCAGCCCTGTTGAGGTCAAGTTCACCAAGCATTCCAAAAGAGGAAGAAAATTGTACCCAGGAATATGTTTATTTCTGAAGGTCAGTGATTGAAATCAAAAGACTTGGCATTTGTATTACCAAAGAATATGTGAACTAACTTTATTATTGTCAGGTATGCCACCAAAGACGTTTCCTGTACCTTCAGCAAACATTCAAATGAAACTATCACATTTTGCACAGATTACGAATTTTGATTCTTTGACATCTGTAAATTCTAGTGCTGCAACTAATAATACTTTTCATTATCAATTAATCTGTGGATAATTTTCTCAATTAATCGATACTTGTTTGGTCCATAAGTAAAAAAAAATTTTTTATTGACGTTTCTCAAACATCCATCCATTTTCTACCGCTTATCCGCGGCCGGGTCGCGGGGGCAGCAGTCTGAGAAGGGACGCCCAGACCTCCCTCTCGCAGGACACTTCCTCCAGCTCTTCCGGGGGGACCCCAAGGCGTTCCCAGGCCAGCCGGGCGAGTAGTCACTCCAGCGTGTCCTGGGTCTTCCTCTGGGTCTCCTCCCGGTGGGACATGCCTGGAACACCTCCCGAGGGAGGCGTCCAGGGGGCATCCGATACAGATGCCCGAGCCACCTCAGCTGGCTCCTCTCGATGTGGAGGAGCAGCGGCTCTACTCCGAGCTCCTCCCGAGTGACAGAGCTCCTCACCCTATCTCTAAGGGAGCGATCCGCCACCCTGCGGAGAAAACTAATTTCAGCCGCTTGTATCCGGGATCTTGTTCTTTTCGGTCATAACCCAAAGTTCATGACCATAGGTGAGGGTAGGAACGTAGATTGACCGCTAAATCGAGAGCTTTGCCTTTCGGCTCAGCTCCTTCTTCACCACAACGGACCGATACAACGACCGCATTACTGCGGCCGCTGCACCGATCCGCCTGGCAATCTCACGCTCCATCCTTCCCTCACTCGTGAACAAGACCCCAAGATACTTAAACTCCTCCACCTGAGGCAGGATCTCGGAGGGAGCAAGCCACCTTTTTCCGGTCGAAAAACCATGGCCTCGGACTTAGAGGTGCTGATTCTCATCCCAGCCGCTTCACACTCGGCTGCAAACCGCCCCAGCGCATTCTGGAGTTCCTGGTTCGTAGGAGCCATCAAGACCACATCATCTGCAAAGAGCAGAGATGGAATCCAGTTGCTCCCGAACCGGACCCCTTCCGGCCCCCGGCTGCGCCTAGAAATTCTGTCCATAAAAATAATGAACAGAACCGGTGACAAAGGGCAGCCCTGCCAGAGTCCGACATGCACTGGGAACAAGTCTGACTTACTGCCGGCAATGCGAACCAAGCTCCTGCTCCAGTCGTACAGGGACTGACGGCCCTTAACAAAGGGCCCCCGACCCCATACTCCCGGAGCACCCCCCACAGAATGCCACGAGGGACACGGTCGAAAGCCTTCTCCAAGTCCACAAAACACATGTGGACTGGTTGAGCAAACTCCCATGAACCCTCGAGCACCCTGCGAAGGGTATAGAGCTGGTCCAGTGTTCCACGGCCAAGACGAAAACCGCATTGTTCCTCTTGATTCCGAGGTTCGACTATCGGCCGAACTCTCCTCTCCAGTACCCTGGAATAGACTTTCCCTGGGAGGCTGAGGAGTGTGATCCCCCGATAGTTGGAACACACCCTCCGATCCCCCTTTTTAAAAAGAGGGACCATCACCCCGGTCTGCCATTCCAGAGGCAATGTCCCCAACCGCCACGCAATGCTGCAGAGATGTGTCAACCAGGACAGCCCTACAACATCCAGAAACTTAAGGTACTCAGGTCGGATCTCATCCACTCCCGGTGCCTTGCCACTGGGCAGCTTCCTAACTACCTCAGTGACTTCGGCTTGGGTAATGAATGAGTCGACCCCTGAGTCCCCAGCCTCTGCTTCCTCTAGGGAAGGCGTGTCAGTGGGATTGAAGAGATCCTCGAAGTATTCCTTCCACCGCCCAACGATGTCCCCAGTCGAGGTCAACAGCTCCCCACCTCCACTGTAAACAGTGTTGGTGGAGTACTGCTTCCCCCTCCTGAGGCGCTCCTTGCCAGAATCTCTTCGAGGCCGACCGGTAGTCCTCCTCCATGGCCTCCCCGAACTTTTCCCAGACCCGAGTTTTTGCTTCTGCGACTGCTCGGGCCGCTGTCCGCTTGGTCTGTCGGTACCTGTCACCTGCCTCAGGAGTCCCTCGAACCAACCAGGCTCGATAGGACTCCTTCTTCAGCTTGACAGCATCCCTTACTTACGGCGTCCACCACCGGGTTCGGGGATTGCCGCCGCGACAGGCACCGGAGACCTTACGGCCGCAGCTTCGAGCAGCTGCGTCCACAATGGAAGTGGAGAACATGGTCCACTCTGACTCAATATCTCCAGCTTCCCTCGGGATCTGGTCAAAGCTCTCCCGGAGGTGGGAGTTGAAGACCTCCCTGACAGGTGATTCCGCCAGGTGTTCCCAGCAGACCCTCACAACATGCTTGGGTCTGCCAAGTCTGTCCAGCTTCCTACCCCGCCAGCGGATCCAACTCACCACCAGGTGACAGTAGGGATCGACCGATATGGGTTTTTCACGGCCGATACCGATACCGATTATTAATAACCAAGCCAAACCGGTAGCCGATATGTAGAACCGATATTTATTTGCAGTAAAAATTTACATTTTGGTGTCAAAATTTAGAGAAACACACCTGGGATTAAAATGAATACAGTATACTGTTCGTTTACACTGACAAAATTGACTTTTTGTAAAATAACATGAACACATAATTGACATAATAACAATCACATAATCATTGATGTCTTTGCAGGTATTACACACTGCCCTTCCTGGGGTTGGCTGTGTGAAATACTGCCATACTGTACTTTTCACCCGCTTCTTGGATCCATCCATCTCTAATGAGGATTTAGAGAAAGAGAGACAAAAAGAAAGAGTGAGAATTAAAAAAAGAGTAAATATATATTGATTTATTAGAGCAAAACTGTCTATTAAACTTCCACTCCACTACATAATATTATTATGATAGCCTACATGAATAACATTTAATTAATGATGTCTTATGTTCTCTCAGGTAGGCTACATCTGATTCAGCCTGATTTAGAGCAAACCAATAAAGAGGGTGGCCAGAACCTTGGCTCACTACATTCATTTTATAGATGTAATAGTTATTTATGGAAAAGTTTACATCAAACAGCATAATGAGTAAATAAAGACACAACGTTCAGTGCTTAACAGAGTTGTTCACTTATAGTTCCTTATTTATTATTATATTTATTTATATATTTAGAGAAATTAAGTACATTTAATGTTTGGAATCTCAGAACATTAAATGTACAGTCTTGTGCTTAGAACTGTATGTCATATTACATAAATAAGAATAAGGCACTTGGCAATTGGAAATCAAAACAATAAAGGCGACTTTACACACGTGAGTTGTAGACGCGACGGTAAATTTATTGATTGAAAAAAGAGAGCGCTGAGGGAGAGGCGACTGAAAACAAACAAGGACACGTGTGCTGTTAAACTTATAGGCTATAATCACCGCGGGTGTTTATTGACACACCGGGAGCCGCCTCACGGGGTGAGACGCGTTAGGAGATGAATTATTCACACAGTGTAATGATAACCGTAAGGGTCTCCTATTATTATTGTGCGTCTGGCCCCAGCTCTAAAGCGGTCGCGGCAATTATAAAGTAGCGGTACACCGTGTTGAAGTAGTTTAATCTCCAGAGCCAAAGCGCAGGTTTTCCTCCCTTATACTAGAGGATAAGGTTGTGGTATTTTTTAAAACTTCATCCTAGAGGGCTTTGAAACTTAGACTCTCACTGCCTTACCTTTCTGCTGGCTCAACGGAGCAGTCCTCCACTTCTGCTGCATGTAGAGGCTTCAGTGTGGATTGATTGGCTGTCACTGACTCACTTGCGCCAAGTAGCCAATCAGTGAGGGTTGTGGGCGGGACATTGTTACACAACCAAGAGAGTGGTGACTTCAGGCAGAGACGCTGCATTAGAGCCAACGGAGCGCGTTTTAAAATACATTAATTAATTATATCGGTTATCGGTGAAAAAAACGGCCGATGCCGATTATCGCAAAAATGCCGAATATCGGCCGATATTATCGGCCAGACCGATAATTGGTCGATCCCTAGTTGACAGCTCAGCCCCTCTCTTCACCCAAGGGTCCAAGACATGCGGTCGGAGGCCAGATGTAGGGCCCTATGATTTCCGTGTTAACGTAATCACGGACGGAATCGTGGAATTGGCCAATAAAAACGGAATCTAATGTTAAACGCGGAATATCGCGGAAATTGACATAATGTGACTGAAATGCTGTCATCGTGAGGAGAAGGAACGTTTGTCTGGAGACACCAGAGTGGCACCACCCGTACCAGATGAGGGGGCACTACCACTTTTTTATTTATGTTAATTATTTTACTTTTAAATGTGACCAGCATTGCATGGCTTGTTTTAAGATTCACTGGCATTTACTTCCTTAGGATTTAACTTAAGTGAAAACAATTGAACAATTGAGAAGTCAGTGGATTCAAGAAGAATTTCAGTGGACATTTTATACACTGACACAAAAAGCACAGATTCTATGGTGGTAAAGTAAGTATAAAAGGTAAAAAAAACGGAATAAAAAAAATTTAAACGGGAAAAACGGAATTCTAAAAAATTAAAGGGGAAAAAACGGAATTTGGAAAAAAATAAAACGGAATTTGGAAAAAAATAAAACGGATTTCATAGGGCCCTACAGATGACATGACCACAAAGTCGATCATTGACCTCCGGCCTAGGGTGTCCTGGTGCCACGTGCACTGATGGACACCCTTATGCCTGAACATGGTGTTCGTTATGGACAAACCATGACTAGCACAGAAGTCCAATAACAAAACACCACTCGGGTTCAGATCGGGGAGGCCATTCCTCTCAATCACGCCCCTCCAGGTCACACTGTCATTGTCATTACCCACTTGAGCATTGAAATCTCCCAACAGAACTACGGAGTCCCCGGTTGGAGCACTTTCCAGTACGCCTTCCAGGGACTCCAAAAAGGCCGGGTACTCCGCACTGCCGTTCGGCCCGTAAGCCGAAACAACAGTGAGAGACCTACCCCCCACCCGAAGGCGGAGGGACGCGACCCTTTCGCTCTGCGGGGAGAACTCCAACACATGGCGGCTGAGCTGGGGAGCTAAAAGGAAGCACACACCAGCCCGCCGCCTCTCACCTTGGGCAACTCCAGAGTAGTAGAGAGTCCAGCCTCTCTCAAGGAGTTGGGTTCCAGAGCCCAGACTGTGCGTGGAGGTGAGCCCGACTATTTCTAGTTGGTATCGATCCACCTCCCGCACATGCTCAGGCTCCTTCCCCCCCAGCGAGGTGACATTCCATGTCCCCATAGCTAGGGTTGTTGTCCCGCGATTGGGCCGTCGGGGCCCCCGCCCACGACTGCCACCCAAATCGCATTGCACCGGCCCCTTATGGCCCTTCATGTGGGTGGTGGGCCCACTTGAAAGGGCGCCCACGTCGCTCTTTCGGGCTGAGCCCGGCCGGGTCCCGTGGGCAAAGACCCGGCCAGCAGGCGCTCGCCTGCGAGCCCGGCTCCAGGATGGGGCCCCGGTAACGCCAGTCCAGGCGACGTACTCGTCTTGATGTGTTTTCTTCTCATAAGGGGGTAAGTGAACTGCTCTTCGTCTGATCCGTCACCTAGGACCTGTTTGCCTTGGGAGACCCTACCAGGGGCATTAAGCCCCGGACAACCTAGCTCCTAGGATCATACGGATACTCAAACCCCTCCACCACGATAAGGTTTCTCAAACATGGAAATAATAATGTTCTTAGATGTCTTGTTTTGTCAACAAACCAATATTATTCAGTTTTAATGATTTATTTGTTAACTGAATGGAGCAATGAAAGCAGAAAACATTCCCATTTAAGAAGCTGAAAAATCTAAAACCAAATAATCAATTATCAAAATTGTTGACAATTAATATAGTAATCGATTAATCGTTGCAAATTCTGTTCATATTCATATTGTTAAAATAGTTTGTGACCATATTAGTCTAAAGGACAGTGACTTTGAGTACTTTATGAACTTTGTCTTTTCTAAATGATTCTCATTCTCGTCTGTTCTCATTGACACACGTCTACAATTATATAATTAAACCTAACACACAACAAAGAATAATAAAACTAGTTCTCTTCTCTACTATCGCCAATGAATTGTCTTCACTTTTGTACTCCTTGTTATACATCTTTTACATTATTTCGTTTGAAACATTAGCTTTTAAGACGTTTGTTTTTGTTACATATGCAAATAAACCTGTTATGCTGTTGGATATTACTCAAACACTTAAAGCTAGCTAGTTAGGTAGCACTGTAGCTAGTCATGATGCTAGGTAACATTAGCTGCGTGAGCTAACATTAGCTGTCACTGGAGTATCATCATTATCATTATCCACGGCGTTCGTTACCTCTTTGCTAACCACCGGCTGCAGTTTTCCTTTGATTTGGCTCCAGCCGACTTGCTGCAGGTTTGCCTGCTGTCCGACTATCAGGACGGGGCGACTCTGAGGCTCGGAGTCGCCGGCAGAGACCTTAAACTCCAGCACCACGTTCGCCATTTTCATGACCTGCTGAAAAGATAGCTGTCTTCCAGACAGCAGTCAAGTGGACGACGAAGTACAGACTGCTGTAAATCACTGGAGCAGCCGGGACCGGCGACGGTAGCCGGGAGAGGACAACACGATTTTTACAGGAAGCCACAGGCAGAATATATTGACCTCTATGGGCCATTTAGAAGAACTAATATTTTTTAGAAAGAAAAGAAAATATATCATCATAACAGTGACAAAACAGATCGTAGTTTTTCTTCAATAACAACATCATTTTTCAATAATTTATAAATAAGGTAATAATACTAAAATATTCATAGAATTGTTGGAGGGGAGTAGTGATATGCAAAGTGTTTAATGAATATGCACAAATCTTACAATTTATTTAAACTGTACACCAATTGCTTTAGTCTTGGGGTTATAATTAGTGTCATTATTATTGCTGATGGTTGAGACACAATGTCAAAGTGGAGGGGCATTTTGTGTGCACAGACAACTCAAATGGAGAAAAAAAACCAGCTTTATATGGGAGCAAGTTTATTTATTTTTTCTTAATATGAATGTCACCCACAACTAAACCATACAGCAGTCAAGTTGTTGCACTCTGAAATCTAAGAAATATGTAAGGGAAGACAAACAGTTTGCTTAGTGAAAGCTTAAACAGAGAAATTCCTGAAAATAAACATTTACTCTAAAGATTCAAGTGAAGGTGTAAAACTGCCCTTTGTCCCAGTACTTTAATCCAAATAAAACAAGGAAGGACACAGTCATAGATTAGTGCCCTACTGTTTTAAAGAATAATTGCATAAATGTCAGGACACACTTCACTAAAATGTAAACGTTTATCTCAGAGTGCAAATTTAAAAAGTTTATCATTAAATGCACAACTCAATTTATAAAACCTTTATATTTACAGAGGCAGTAAATAGTTGTTCCTGTACAAGGTTACTAAGTCAAATATAAAGTGAAAAGAACCCCCAAAAAATGTATTAGCACTGCTAATTTTTCTTGGTTGAGATTTCAGTTAGTGTCAACTAGTGTTGAAAGAAATTAGTCATCAGGGAAAAATGCAAAGATCATGTGTTAGCAGTCATTTCTCAAAAATGAGGGAGTCACTGTTTATCAATACAAATTAAATATCTGTGTTTGAGTATCAGGAAACAAGCAGTTTGAAAATTCTAGATCTTTGAACTTAAAATCTGCACTTAATTTGAAAAAAAAAAGAGAGAATAAAACAAAAAATCAGTCCTGCTTGTTCTGCAACATCCAGCTCCAGATGTGCTTTTTATTGCACCTGCTGTACAGTACACACTGACCTGAGGTTCATTCTCAATAATTTGGGTATTTCAAGGTTATACAAAAGGTTGACTTCATTTTAAGAATAATATATACACTAGACTCAGTAAACTATATTTTTAACTGTAAGATGTTTATGACTCTTATCATTACTTAAATGAGACATAAGTCTTGATAATATTAGAACAATACAGTTAGTATTAACAGTGTAGAGTCTTCTACACTCTGGACAGAATAAGAAAATAGAATCTTAATAATTGCATGGAAAGTTAATAGCACCTGCTGGATTAGATATTTTTAAAACAAGTATATTACGAAGCAATGCATAATAAGTAATAGCTCTTGAGTCGGCTCTGGATGAGGATGGAGATTTCAGGCTTTGGTGGTTAAGGAGGTAAGAAATGAAGGCAATACTGACAGTGGCTGTGGTTCAGGTAGACGGGCTCGTATTCTGTGCTCATGTTAAAACCTCCATTCATTTCTAAAGGTTAGTGCTTCATTTAAATAACATATTTATGCCCTAAACTCAACTAAAATATTAAAAGACGACATAAGAGATCTGCTACTATTAGTACTATGTAAGACTAGATTTTTAGAGAGAGAAACTGTTCTACCGGTGCATGGGCACACAGTCTGTGTGCAGCTGCATGTGACACAAAAGTAAAAATGTCATGACGTGTGAAAGAAAAAGCTAAACATTACCACACTTGAGTGATATTAGGCCACACAAGGTTAAGGTTTCACTCATTCTCACACCCGTGCTGGCGCATCTAGTCTTAAGCTTAGGCGTGACAAAGGTTTCCATTGGAAATCCCACAGTTCTTCAGGATGGGGTTGAAGAGGGAGGCCGTGCCACCGCCGGCCTCACCGGGAGAGAAAGGCTTCATGGTGGAGAGGATCAGGGCCAGACAGTCGGCCACATTTTTGTTTGGGGCACAGGCCAGAGCTGGTGTGTGGCCTGCAGGGTGGCAAAAGGGAAATTTTTTTTACATGTATTTATTGATACAGTTTATTTGATAGGGACGGTTGCATTTAGCTATTGTGTATAGCTATCTATTTCTAGTTTGCAACTTATGTCCCTAGTTAGTTAGGTCTTTGTAAGATTTCAATAAAAAAAAAAAGCAAAATGTCTCAATCAAGGCTATGCTATAAATTATGATATATAATCAATCGATCAATCTTTATTCCAGACACAGGGGCGGTCCATAGAAGATACATTTAAAAAGACATACATACAGGATATATACTGACAATAAAAGAAGATACAAAAGCTGGCATGTGTAAGATATCAATGTTACATACTATATAGTTACAGTACACATGTATAGAACATTGTGTAACATTTTTATTATAGAGTTTATAATCTTTCAGGCTGACAGCACCAAGGGAATGTCCCAAAGCACACTCTTTTTACAGGAAAACGTGGCTAATGTGGTACTTTAGTACAGAAAAATAATGATTTCCTCTCACCATCCTCATCTACAGCCATGACCGCTGCTCCTCTGCTCAGTAACACCTGCACTACAGTCGCCAGGCCTTTCCGTGCTGCAATGTGAAGAGGCCTACACAAAAACATCACACAGGTCTGGTTACACAGACTTCATTTTTAGTGGTTTTTCGCCAGAACACAGCAGCAGAGAAAAAAAACCTGAAATAAATATTTTCTGTGTCCCTGAACGCGGTTTTAATATCATTTGAGGCGAGAAATTAGTGATTTGGAATTCAAAAATGTGGTTTGTGTATTAAGATGTGATGTATTTATAGTTTGGCAGCGACTTTGTAGGAAGTGATCAGCTCCACCTCAGCGGCCACTCGGTGCGTGCAGCGCCCGACACAGAGCAGCCTTATCTTGGCATACCCTGTTGAAACGATCCGCTGGCTCAGACGGCTCCGTCATTAGATATTTGGTGTGATCGACAGATTTGTTGTTGACGCGTTACTTTCTTTTCTAATGTAAACGTTTTGACCTGACAGTTTGAAAGTCTGTATTGTATGAATGTTTTATTTATTTTTACTTTGAATGTCAGCCGAGATAGGCACAGCACCCCTGCGACGCTCCGGTGGAGGATAAGTGGTAGATAATGGATGGATGGATGTCAGCCGAGATCGGCAACAGCACCCCCGCAACCTTAAATGAAGCTGAGCATTGCCACCCGCCATTCAAACAGTACAATACTGAAGTTACGCTGCTGTTCCAATTGAAGAGACGTGTTGTGGGATGTGCCTTAACACTAATGTGTAACCAGACAACTTTGAGACAACGCTAAGCCGGCAGATCCTGTATCTGCGCTCGATTGCTCTTCCTTCATCCTTGAACTAACCGGATGTCTGTCGCAGTAATTTGAATCTGAATTTTGAGAACTGAATCTGAATCGTGAGAACCGAATGCGAAGAGATATGGAGTGTTGAATTTGAATAATTCAATTTCAAATTATACTATTCAGATTCAGTTTTTCAATGCAATAATTCAAATTAAACAATACAAATATAAAATTATGTGATTCAAATTCAGTTTTTTAATGCAATTATTCAAGTTTAGCAATTCAAATTCAAATATAAAGGATTCAAATTCAGTTTTTTAATGCAATTATTCAAGTTTAGCGATTCAAATTCAAATATAAATGATTCAAATTCAGTTTCTGGTGGCACATATTTCAGCCCATAACATTTGCCTATTCAATATATTATTATCATTTCCTGGCTTCAGGAGGGAACCAGAAGACGACAAATGTTTTTTTTTTGTTTTTTTTTTTACATACAGTCCAGCATTAGTTGAATTTTGAATGTGTAAATTCAAACAACAACTCACATTTGGAGAGCGCTGTTAGTTGCATTTATGAGTGAGGAGTCGTTGATCTCGCCAAGGACCAACAGAGCACACATCTCATGACCCTGCGGAATCAAACACATTGAAAACAGTAAGAATGAGCTTCAATAAGATTGCAATAACTACGTCGAGGCAAATGCAAAAACATTTGGTTGAAAATGTAATCAAATCTTTCATTTATTTTAAATTCCATTAAACTGCTACTGAACCAATGCAGTATTCAATTATATACTATTTTTTTTACTTTACTTATTCAACATATAAAGTAAAGTACTTTGTAACCGTGTTTTGGCAGATGCTTCATCATGTTTTGTTTTTTTTAAGTATTTATTATCAAAATAACATTCATTGATTACACTTTAACCACATTTACAGCAGAAGTTTCCTCATTGATTAAGAAGGTGATCATAATTATTGTGCCCCTGCATGCATACAGTACATGCATGTGTTTGTTTGTGTGTGAGTGTGTGGTGTATGTGTGTGAGACCTTGCTACAAGCTAAGTGAAGGGCAGTGTTATTATTGACATCCACCAGGGTCAGATCAGGCTTCGCATTGTGCAGCAAGAATTCTGTAAAGGCAGAAAATAGAACAAGAAAAATATCTTTCAAAACACAGTGTTACGGTTTGAAGCATTTACCTGACAAATACACAATTTTGTGGTGAGTGATTACATTTTTAGTCTAACAGGGAAAAATATTATGTATGTATTTATATATAAAAGCAAATCTCCAGTGAGAATCAGGATTTTCAAACATGACGAGGTGCAACAATAAATGGAGACTTTAGCTGTGTTTCCAGCAAGTGGAACTATTCGGTTTGGTACAGAACAGTATGTATTTTTTGCGTATCCATCAGGAATAGTACCATTTACCATTCCAAACCAAACCGTACCATGATGGAAACACAGCATTAGAGGATCTTTGCAGGATCATCGTGTAGTTTTATCCTCACACTGACCTGTAAGTTGTCCTGATGTAATTCAACAGTAATACAAAGTTGCACAGCAAGTATATCTGTCACTTACCCACAGCTGAAGTCTGTCCACGGTCAGCAGCAATCATGAGAGCAGAGTAGCCACTATGGTCCACAGCGTTTACCTCTGCTCCCTGGGCCAGGACCACCTGCAGCCCAGCAACGTTTCCTGAATAGGCAGCTGCATGCAGTGGTGTCCTGCAGTAACACAACAACCAATAAACACACAGTAAACTCAGACATTTAATTCCCTCAGAAGAAAATTGAACTAAGACTGTCAAGCACAAAAAAACCATGAATATTATGTTTATCTCGAGCCAAACATTACACTGCAGGCATCATCATCTGTACATTCATAACAACAGTGCTGCAGTAAACAGACATGTTAGATTTCAGCTCAGAGCAGAACCCACCTTCCTTTGGCATCACTAATGTGGACAGTTTGAGGTCCATTTGTCTTCACTAGAAGTTCAGCAGCAACTTCATGTCCGTTAACCCTGCACAGGAAGAACAACTGTGTTTTAAAAGCAACATTTGGTTTGTCGTCTGTGTAGATTCATAGATTCATTCAGGTCATAGTTCTCCAAACATCACTGAGTCAGCAGGAAGAGGACTATATATTATAAACATAGTTTATGATGAGTCTTTACGTTTATCATGATACTCACAGAGCACAGTGCAACGGCGTGAACAGGTTTCTCTCCTGGTTGCATAAACGTTTGCTTTCAAGTAAAATGTGTAAACATCCTTCGTGTCCTACAGAAAACAGAAAACAAATGTGTTTAACAAAACAGCCAAGTGATAGAGAGAGACTTTAAGAGAATATACTGCTATATATAGATTGTACACTGTGCTGAGCCTGTCCTAAAATGATTAATCATGTTTTTAGAGCCAGAGTGTGGCAATGCATAACTGCTATTTTGCCATACAGTAACCATATTAACAAAGGGTTTTTATTTTTTCCCACAAAAGTGGCTTGTTTTTCTTTTTTTGAATCCATGTTTTTGTCATGTTTTCAATGTATCTATGTCCAAATAGGGTTGGTTAAACCCTATTTGAAATTATGACTCAAATTAATCTGAATCATTCTCAAATGTCTTGTTTTGTCCATAAACCAAAATTACTAATTTTAATGATTTCTTTGTTACATGGAACAAAGAAACCAGAAAAATATGCTTTAATTATTAAAAAACATTCAAACTGAATAATCGATTATCAAAACAGTTGACGATTAATCAAATAATGGTTGCAGCCCTACAAGCAACTACTAACTCAACAATTCTATCAAAGAAAAGTGGCACAGTAACTAAATTCATCTTTTTCTCATGGGTACCAGTTCCTGGCACATGGTTTTCTTTTCGATTCTACTTTGGTTCAAATACTTGATTCCAGCTTTAAGTCCAATTATAATAATCTGTTAGACATTCTTGCTTGATGTCCCACCGTGGTAAGCAGCCCAGTGTGTGGGTGTGTAGCCTCTGTGGTCTAGCATGGAGTCCATAGGGTCAGCTTTCACCGCAGCTTTGAGCAAACTGCGGAGTAGCTCCGTGTGACCACAGGAGGCTGCGAGGTGCAGCGGGGTCCTTCCCTGAGAGTCTCTACACAGAGCAGAAGCCCTGTGTTCCAACAGAGCAGACACACAGTCCTCACTGTCCAACATGGCCTGAAGAGGGAGGACACAAGAGAATGTATGATATAAATACAAACTTTTGCACTACTACAATTCACCTGTTATTACACACATAACTTTATATTCCTGTTCCATTTTTCTTTATATTATTGCTCCTTCTGTTTCTATACTTGCAATGGTACTTTTATATTACATACAGTATTTGTAAGTGACTTTCCCCAGTGTGGGATCAGTAAAGTCAGATCTAATCTAATCTAAAACATCTAAATGCAGTGAAATGATGTGTTACATACCCATTTACATATATAAGATTATAGGATACACTCGCATGCACACACACTCAGACATACAGCTCTGTGCAACGCAGTGAAGCCCTGTTTGTCTGCAGCATCAGCGTTCGCTCCCTTCTCCAACAGGATGTGGACACAGTCAATGTGATGTCCTAGAGCTGCCAGCATGAGAGCCGTCCTGCAAACAATCATGTGAGGATTAACATGTTTAATTTCCTGATCATATCATAAAATATTGTCTTCGGTTTGTAGATCAACAGGACCACAATGAATACAATGTGAGAGAAAGTGTGTTTGTTTGGTAAGTCACGGTGTATTAATGTTCTTGTATACACTACAATGTCACAGTAATAAATACACTGCCATCATGTTTTATGCTTGAATATCAATTTTTTTTTTAGCATTTTTCTTTAAATATCTAGTAAAAACAATGTAAAGTTTCAACCTCTTCATTTATTTTTGTACTGTCTAATTACTGTCAATTTTCAGCTCCTCCAGTCTACATGCCAATGTGTCCCAGAGAACGACACTTAACCCTAAGTTGCTCCTGAAAGCAACATGTGAATGTGTATGATAGATGTGTGAATGTTGACTTTAGACATTAATTCATTCATTGTCTACTACTTTATCCTCCACACTCCACACCTCCAGCTGACAGAAGGTGAAAAGCATGGTACACCCTGGACAGGTCGCCAGTCCATCGCAGGGCAAACGTATATAGACGAACAACCATTCGCTATCACATTCCCACCTGCGGTCAATGTAGAGCATGGGTGTCAAACTCTGGCCCGCGGGCCAAATTTGGCCCGCCATGTAATTTCATTTGGCCCTTGAGGCAATATCAAATTAACATTAGAGCTGGCCCGCCGGTATTATTATACACTTATCTATGTGAGCAACTTTTCTCCTCAATGAAGATGACGAAAACGTCTCAGAGGATATGTCTGACTGATGAACACCTTCGTTCAATAATGAAGATTGCCTCAGCTCAAAGCCTGAACCCAGACATTAATGAACTAGCATCCAAGAAAAGATGCCAGGTATCTGGCTTGGGCACATCAGATTAGATCAGTGTGTCGCAAACTGAGCAGTAAAAAGGCCTGAATGGTTGATTTATTCATTGTTATTTTATTTTCAAATTTATTAGCCTGTGGAAAAAGTTAATGTTGATATTTACCTCAGAAGGTAAGGTTTTTTCGTTTGACTTTTGAAAGTTGATCTTGCACTATTAAGTTATATAAGCGTTGCTTGTTCCATATTCAGTGTTAAAGCAAATCAGTGTAGCAAACTGAGCAATAATTAACGTTTTATTCATGCACTTTCTCTTGCTACTTCAAGGCTTGAATGTTTGATTCATTCATTATTGTTATATTATTTTCAAATTTATTATTAGCCTGTGGAAAAAGTTTATTTCGATATTTACCTCAGAAGGCTGCAAATAGAAAAGAGGCATTCCATTTTTATCCATCCATTATCTACCGCTTATCCTGTATTTAGGGTGCATTCAATTTTTATTTAAATTTTATTTGATATGCCATTGATATTTTTTAATTATTATTATTATTATTTGAAACTCGATTTTGCATGTCACTATAAAGTTATATAACCCTTGCTTGTTCAATATTCAATGCAAAACTTGTTTGGGTCCCTATTAAAAGGTTAATTTGTTCAACCTTGGCCCGCGGCTTTGTTCAGTTTTAAATTTTGGCCCACTCTGTATTTGAGTTTGACACCCCTGATGTAGAGTGTCTGTATGTTTTTGGACAGTGGGAGGAAAGTGGGGAGAACCTGTACACCTGTGTGTGGCCTTAGTTTAGACAACCTACTGAAAATGAAGATGCCCCGTTGTGTAATATACTATTTTGAAATATACTATTTTTACTATTATGTCAGAATGTGAAATATAAAAGAAGAAACTAACACAGCATTTTAAAACAATTGACTCACTGTCCCTGTGTATCCGCACAGTCAATGATGTCGGCACTTTGTTCCCTATTGACCAGTAAAAGCAGACAGTCCATCTGTCCCTCAGCAGCTGGAAGAAAATATGTATTAATACCAAATATGTAATATGAATGATTTGTTTGTGTTTAAAATAAAAAATAAAGTTTTAAAATAATTTTCAGTTTTAATTAAAAAAAAAAAAAAAAAAAAAAAAAAAACATAACTTACTATCCTATAGATAACTTCATCATAAACACACCTGCAGCATGAAGAGCCGTCCACTTGCGCTTGTGCTCCCTCAGTGTGTAAGAGGCTTGATGTGTTAGCAGCACCTCCACACACGGGGCAAATCCTCTCCGAGCAGACAGGTGGAGGGCAGTTCGGCCTTCAATGTCCCGCACATCCAGACTCACTAATGTCTCACACAGCAAATGCAGCGCCTCCTGGTGACCATAATATGCCTACAGAGGAAAAATGCATTTCAATTTCAGAGTCACAGTCTGTGTATGTATGAGGCTTGTTCCATGTTTATGTGTATATTATGGCGTATACAGTTTGAGAGTTTGAAATATTTGTAGGACTCACAGCTAAGTGCAACGGACTGACTGGAATGTTACTTTCAGCTTCTTCGAGACAGTTAAAAGAAATCTCCAGGAGCTGCAAGAGTCAAAGGAGAAACAATAAAAAACTTGGAATTATGCAACAAAATTAAAATTAACAGCATTAAAATAAAGGCTGGTACTGACCAGTTCCAGGTGCTGCTTGTTCCCATATGCAGCTGCATAGTGAACGGCACTGTAACCCTTACTGTTCTTCACGATAGGATTTGCTCCATTATCAAGTAAGAAGTCTAAACACCTGAACACACAAAGCCAAATAAGATTAGGAATCCTGTTTACTGTACTTTACTTTAAAAGTAACTTTACACTTAAAAGCTAAAGAAAGAAGCAAGTTAATCTACTTTGTGTATGTGTCAACAAAATGTGACTCACAGTGAGGCCTCTTGTTCCTTTTCCAAACTGTAGTCAGCCTCAGAGTTTGTGTTTCCACTGTGGAAAGAAAGGACACGTACGTATACATGTGGATTGAATGAAGTCAGCGATAATATATAGATATATATATATATATCATGTATACACACGCATATATATATATATATATATATATATATATATATATATGTATACACACGCATATATATATATATATATATATATACCCCATTTATACGCTACCATTTTTATTTCAGTGTTATGAAATAAAAGACATTAAATTAAGTGTGCTCTCTTACCCACAGAAGGTGTGTGAAGCAGCAGTGTAGTGCAGAGGACTGCAGCCCATGAGGTCCAGCTCATTGACCTCTGCTCCAGCTCTGACCAGGGAAATGGTGCATTGGCTGTTCCCATTGGCTGCAGCATAGTGCAGAGGAGATCTGCGAGATGCAGCAGAGGACAGCTGTGATATCAGGTAACAGTGAGGCGCAGTTACAATCTTAGCTCGAGATATTTACCTTCCCAAATTATCCTTTATGTCCAGTTCAGCTCCACCATTTATGATCAAGTTGAGGCAGTCGACATTTCTGTCACATAAGAGGAAAAAACAGAGTTAGACGTAGATTCATATTCAGAGACAAATATTTCAGATCTGTGAGAGATCACTGTAGTGTGTGCAAAATAGTGACAGTATTTGGGCACCTAAAATACGCTGTGGCCCGGTTTACATTTATTTCTGCAGCCCACCACCACTTTAATCACAACTCTCATCAACACACAAGACGACAGGATCAAGCATATACATATATTCACATTCACATATATAACTGTGAATTATCAGTTACATATCTAAGGTATAAATGAAAGCATCATAAATGGCCTTCTCTCTGCCCAACTGCAGTACCTCAAAGCCCACCAGGGGGCTGTGGTTTACACTTTGGGAATCACTGATCTGGACAGTTCATCTCGGGCTGGGCAATAAATATTGTTATTATATCTATAAACAATGTCATTGTTTCTAACACAACTATCCATCTATCCTTCAGTATCTGAAATAAAAGGCAAGAACTGTGTAACAAAGATCGTAAACAGTGGATATTTTATTTGAGTGGATTAACAGTGTGTTGTCACTTTCAGAAGGGCGGACATCTCAAAACTTTTCATGAGCCCAGAGAAAAAACCAGTGCACAGCTTTATATCCTCATATATCTCGTTTATATCGGGATATAGCCTTAAAATATCTACATATTATTTATAAGCCATATCAGCCAGCTTTACTGGCTTCATATCAAAACCGGTTTTAATGTGGCTGATCAGTGCAACCCCAAAAAAGTTCCCCCATGGTGATAGGATAATCCTTTAATCTTATACAGATATTCTAACTATTCTAGTGTTTTGTGCCCAAGGAGATAGATTAAAACTAAGGTGTGACATCTCCTCTTAAAATCAAGTAGAGGCATGTGGGAGGTGAACAATTACAGACCTGAAAGTTTTGCTGTAAATGAATCTTTCCTGTTACTCTCCTTTAACATCATTTTACTTTACCTTGAAAATGTATGTGGATATAAGCTGTTTAAACATTTTGTTTAAGTGTGTGATTGTTTGCTCACCCTCCAGAAGCAGCCGCATGCAGACAGGTCCTTCCAAAATCATCCACGACGTTTACGTCAATCCCGACTGATGACACTTGAGATGTCATAATGTGGTAAAACTGACCTGAACGACAGACAACAGCACAAGGTGATTACAGTTGAAAAGGCAACAAGGACGAGAAAAAAAATTAATTAGAGGCCGACTCAAACAGATTCTCACCATTCGACAGCAACTTTCGACAACAGTCTGGAAATCCATAGAGTGCTGCTAAATGTAGTGGAAGCATCCCATGAATGCCCTGTCTTTATATTAGATTAGAGAGGAAAAACACAGCATTAAGGAATCTCTTGCAATAACTGAATCTGTATGTGTATGTGTGTTTCTGCCGGACTGGGTAATACAGATATTTACCAATGTTGGTTATGTTGGTCCGTATCATAATATTAAAATAAGTTGTTTGTGGCAGATCACCTGTTGAGTGCATTTAATTCCAAACACAAAGATAGAAGACAGTGTCTCAAGGCAGTCCCTTTTTCACCAAGTGTTATAGCTGGATTCTGTTCAGTTACCCAAATATTTGTGTTCTGATCATCAAAAGTTGAGCAGGGAATCAATATCGATCCGTACCTTAACCACTTCTTCCCTGACCCTGCTCGAAAATGACATGCCCAAACTAAATAGAGTCAATCTCTGGAGTTACAAGCTCTATTATCTTGGTATCAAAATACAGATAACACTTGTGAGATTCCACCAGAGGTGTAAGTTTCACTGTAGATGCCACTGTGTCAGAGTAAATGTACATGGAACACAGCATAACTGAAGGATTTTTTTCTCTCGCCTAAAAATATGCAGTAGGAGCTTAAAACACATGGACAACATGTGGACATGAGCTGTGCAAAGTCTGATGCTGCTGAAATGAAGCAGAGTGAAATTACAGAGGTTTTAGTAAAGAGATGTCTAGGCGTTCTCTCTGTTGGCCATCTGTGCCATTTGAGATTTCTTAGGTACCAAATTATTAAAACCCATTTAATTCTATTCACATGCCACTACAGGTCTAAAAAGAACTTGTTTTAAAAAAAAAAAGAAAGTATGATAACTTGCTGTAAATCGATGCTCCCTGTGCGTGTGCGTAATAACTCTGTGACTCTGCAGCGCCATAGCTCTGGCTTATCTTGGTCAATTAGGGTGATTGACAGCTCGTTTTAAACCTCTAAACCGGTAGAATCAGACCCCAGTCTCCAAATGTGTGTGAATCACTTCATTAGCAAGTCAAAAAGACATAAATGCATGTGACGCATTTGTGCGGACATTCGCCTTTCTCTAATCAGAACGATCTAATGTCGCTCTGTAATGATCAATCAGACCAGGATTTGTCCCCAAAGCATGCTGGAAAGTGTAGTTCTTCATTAGAATTGGTTTTGTTGCGGTGGAAATAACTTGTTGTGATAAACAGCAAAGGTAAGACAACATTTCTGCTTGCATTTCTTGAAAGTCAGTTGTTGTTTTGCTCTTATTTTGGGGCTGGATCCGTGAATCTTGGTCGTAGAGTGCTAAAAATGGTACCGCTGGAATCTGTAGATTCTCCGCTGTCCAGCTGACACGTGTTTTTTTTGTTTACATAATCATGCTGACACTACGGTGCCGCTTTTCAATGTGTGCGCTGTAACAGGGTTTTTCCGCTCCTGCTGGTTTGATCCGTCGGTGTTTTAACTGTGTTTGGTGAAGATAAGAATGGTTAAGAAGAGGTTAAGTACCTTGTCTACTTTATTATTGTATATTTGAATTTCATTTCATTGTATTGCCTATTTTACCGTTTTATTGATACAGTATCTGTATCTTTAGTTTGTTTCCACTCATGCTGTATTTCTACCCTACATTGCACGGAGCATCTAGAACAAAGACAATTTCCCCCAGGGATTAATAAAGTATTCCGATTCTGATTCTTCCTACTTTTTACGCTTCTGTCTGAGTACCAAGCAAAGTGGTCCATAACCTTAAGGGTGGAGCTAAACACACTGTGGTCCATAGATTAACTGACAGAGAATCTTCACTTCCATTCGAGAACAGGAATGAAGTGAGGAAAAAAAACCAAAATGCCTCATTTTATAACAGTGCATTAAAACAGAGAGAATTCAACCCCAACCGTGATTCTTTTTAAAGAATAATGTGCCATGTTCTTCTTCTTCATTGAATTAATTGATGGGTTAGACTGTGTTGTGCTGGTATGATGTCAGGCTCTTTATGTGGCTGTGGATCATCATCAGGCCTAAACACCCCATAGTAGTTTACAGCCAACGTGCCGACCAACGCCTTAATTGGGCCTCAAGCCCCCCCCCCCAGTTCAGACTATTATTGATACAAATGTAACACTATAAACTGCAACTGTGTCACTCCTGTTTTTTTTAACCTTAAAGGGCAGTAAAATCACAAATGCGGCGTAGTATTCAATTGCACTTTTATATTCAGAGTAAAGCACCGAGTGTGGTGATTCTTAACTTGAATTAAATAAGTAAACCAGTTTAATGACTTGAGATTTTGAATCAATTTTTGTGCGCAAGTGTGCATGAAATGAGCAATCTTCAGCTCCAAAATAAAACCAAATAACTTCAGCTCAACACTATTCAGATATATCTCTAAAGATATCTAGATTTCTATAACATTAAAATGTTTTTTCTTCACACACTACTGGAGCCCCCCTCATCACCAGGGGTTCACTAATGCCTTGGGCATTCCAAACAGTGCCATGGAGAACTAGACTTCACTGTACCACTTGATGGAAATGCAGCTTTCTTGGTCAGATGACCTTCACAGAATGAAAACATGCATTGAGAGACCAGCACCATCAGAAAAGACAATCTGGACTCATCGAATGGAGACCAGTACCTGGACTTGTCAGCTCCGTTTGTTAGCAGAGTGCTGATCAACAGCTCCTGACCATATCTGGCAGCAACATGAAGAGGAGTGCTTCCATACACATCCACACAGTCGACCTCCCCACCTGTGCACAAAAGCAGAAGGAAACACGGCTTTGATATAATAAAGTAAGCTAGATGAGGACATGAGCTCTGAAGTTTTAAGATGTGCCTTGTGAAGATGCAATTTAACAATTGGTCATCATGTGCTTGATCGGGATGCTGTGCAAATATTTCCAAGCAACATATGTTACCATTTTGGATCAGAATCTGGGAGCCTGTAAAGCGTCCATGCATGGCAGCCATATGCAAAGGGATCTTCCCCTCATTATTCTGTCCAACAGAGAAAACAAAAACATGTTTTGTGTGAGGGCAAACATCATCAGAATGTATTTATTTATTTATTTATTTATTTATTCATGACCAGGGAAGTCTCATTGAGATTAAACATCTGTTATATGAGAGGGCCCTGGACAATGAATAATCTGTCAACTAAACATTTAATCCTCCAAAAACAATTAAGCAACAACACTTTGGGAACATTTTACATCACATTACAGTGACAATATGGTAATAGGTTTTTTTTCATTAGTGAAGTAACATTATGGTAATGTAATGTAACAACATGTATTTACATTTATATTATTGATAATACATCATCAAGTAATAGCTTGGAAACAAAAAGGGTTAGAATGTGTGTGGTACATAGAGAAAATTTCAGCCGTATAGTTTGTAATTATCAAATCTAATTTCATTTCAATTTTCATTGTTTCGTTTTTTACACTGCTGGCAGCCTGTAGTGATTTTTATCACCCATCTATTACCTGAATATTAAAAAAAAAACATTGTATAACTGTAACTTTATCTCCTTATTACCACACTATTGCAATTGTTATTACCAAGCCTATTTTGAAATTATTATCAAATTATTACCATGTTACAAAAACTGCAATAATAAATAGCCCCTTGAGATGAACCATCTATTTTTTAAGTGGTTCCACCATGTTGTCACTGTACTGTAGTGTAAAGTCTCCCCCATCACTTTCACCCACTTCAGGTCTTTTCAAATTCACTTCACCTGCATGTTGACATCAGCTCCGTTGTTGATCAGCAGCTCGAGACACAGCACCCCGCAGGAGGAGGCAGCAGCCAGATGCAGTGGCGTGTTGCCCTGGTGGTTTGGCTGATTGATGTTGGCACCGCCGTTCACCAGCTCATTGGCCACGGTGTCCTGCCCAGTGTGACAGGCCATGTGGAGCGCAGAGTTCCCGAAAGAGTTGAGTTCGTCAATCTGAGATTCGGAGGAGGAAAATATATGATGACCAACGTTAAAGCATTGTTTGTTTGTTGATGACTATCAGGCGGGAACATAAAGACGAGGCCAAATAGGTTCTGAATGGAGAAATTTTATTTACTATATTATTGATGCAGAATATTGTCTTTTAAACCAGAGCTTCATAGAGTATTTCCAGAGAAATACTCTATGAAGCAATGTCAGGCACATGTAAATCTATCTAAATCTATGTAAATCAATGTACAGTATAAAAAAAAAATAAATACAGTTACAATAATTGATTACAATGGAAAATGATGTCAGTTTTGTTTCCACTCCACCTTACCTCCACCTCCAGCCTCAACAGATATCTGACCATGTCCAACTGTCCACTGGCTGCTGCAGCATGCAGCGGAGTGTAGCCACGTTTGTCCTGACACGTCATGTCAGCGCTGTGGGACACCAGCAGCTTCATGACATCTGTATGGCCTGAAAGAGGAGTTTATTTAATTTAGATACATTTCAGATAAGCTTGTATGCAACAATAGACCCGGTTTACTGGCTAGTCTGTGGCCTGGAAACTGAGTCATAAACAGTTGCCATAGATCAATCATAACAAAGATTTAAGACAAAAAACATCATCATCACATTAAATGCATTGATGCCATCATGTCAGAGAGATGTATAAAACAGATTGAACGTGGTAACAGGATGTACAGGTACACGTATGTTCCCCTTTACATCATTGACATTTTATTCTTTTCAACACGTTTCTTTGTCCTAAAATGTTTATAAGTGAAATGAAAATGTCGATAACTTCTGGCTTTCTTAAATAAATGTCTATTCTACCTTAAATATATGCCAGACATTTAATACGGGAAAATGTTGCCCATACATTTGAAGTTACTAACCTTGGTATGCAGCCCAGTGGATGGCCTGCCTTTCTTTCTTATCTTTGGCACAGACGTTGGCACCTTTGCTCAGGAGCAGGTTAACCATCTGCAAAAACACGACAACAGGTTCAACCAGTGTGT